>NC_048595.1:417948196-418311800 GCF_003668045.3 Cricetulus griseus
AAGGACAGGAAAATGGCCTGGTCACTCAAATGCTTGCCTTGTAAGCATGATATACTAAATGTGATCCTTTAGAATATTGATTATGAAAAATTAAAAAGCATGTTATGATACACGATTGTAATTCCAGCATGGAAGGCAGAAAAATGGGATCTCTGGGACCTGCCAGCCAGCCAGCCAGCCAGCCCAGCTTGTGAATTCCAGGTCATGAGAGACCCTGTTTCAAAAAACAAAGCAGACAGAACCTGAGGAATGACCACTGATGTCCTCTGTGCTCCACACCTACACACACAGACACACAGACACACACACACAGACACACACACACACACACACACACACACACACATCTATGCACACACACACATCTATGCACACATACATATGTGTGTGGGCACACACACAGGCACACAAGAGATCTTTGCAATGAGGACCTAGCATGGTATGTACTTTGGTGAAAGGGACTCTTTGTAGAATCTTCCCACGCCATTCTTTACTCTAGATACTCTACTCCAACCATATCCTACCATTTAGCAAGCATTCTCTGTTTGCTCTTTACTCGGGGCACTTACTTTTAGCTCCTCATTTGCTTCCTATCGTCCAAGATCCTGGTTTCAAGTCCTGTTTTCACTCCAAAAGTAATCCCTGTTTTGCACACTAATGGCACCCAGGGCCAGTGGCCTCTGCAACATGCCCTGTTATTTCAATTTCTCTTTTCTGCCATATGACCCCCAGGGATCCAACTCAGGTCTTCAGCCTTGGTGGCAAGCACCACCGTTACTCTCTGAGTCATCTCCTGGACTCTCACATGTTGTCCTCTGACCTCCACATGTACACCACATGGTGGCTCACACATGCCACCCCTCCCAGTTTTATTCGCTTCTATGTGGCAATCCCAGAACATTTATTGAAGAGACTATTCTTATACTCTTGTACCTTCTCGGTGATTTTATCAAAAGAAGTTGATTACACTGTTTGGCCATTACTGAGCTCTCCAACATCGTTCTGCTGTGCTGTGTCTCCACTCTTACTGGCATGCCATACTATATTAATGACTACAGCTTTGTAATGTAATTTGAAACCAAGACCCACAATATCACTAAGTTTGTTTGGCTTTCTCAAGAATTCTTTACAAAAAGTAGGAATGTAAGGATTGGGTTTTTTTTTTTTTTTCATTTCTATAAAGAATGACACTGGATTTTGATTCTGAATATGACTTTCACTCTATGGGACTGAGATAATTCCTCATTTATTTCCATATTGTCCCTCGGTTTTCTTCACTCATGTCTTACAGTGTTCAGTATAGAGACTGTTTATGACCTTGTTTAAAATCATTCTTAATTGCTTTATTAGCTAAGATACTGTGAGCTGGACGGATCATTTTTTTCAGTTTAGGTGTTATTTGCATTTAAAAATTCTACTGAGTCTGTCTATTGACTGAATTCACTTAGCAATAAGTTGATTTGTAAAGTGTATTTTTACATGTAGGGTCTTATCACCTATAAGATTCTCTCTCTCTCTCTCTCTCTCTCTCTCTCTCTCTCTCTCTCTCTCTCTCTCTCTCTCTCCCCCTCTGGTACCTCGGCTATTTTTCAATTGTGCTGTTCTAGATAGTGCATACAGTGTTAGGCTGAATAGATCTAGAGACAGTAGAAACCCCTGTCTTGCCCTGGGCTTTTGTGGAAAGCTTTTGGGTTTTTCCACACAGGCAGTGTTGTTAGCTGTGGGCTTCTACATAAACAGCCTTTATGGTGCTAAGGAACTTCCCTTCCCCACCTCAGCTATGGAGAGCTTTAATCAGGAACCCAAACCAGAATTTCCCTGTGCATTTTCCACATCAGTTGAGATGATCTTGAGAGAGCAAATTTACAGTTCCATAGTCCAGCGTTACTAATCTAGTAATGAGCACGGCTTTTATCCACTGGGACTTGAGATGCGTTTTTATTTCAGAGCACAGTGACAGTTTTTCAGGACATCCTCAACCTGATTATATATGAATTTTCTAGGTACAGTTCTCTGAGGGAGAGAAGTGGACAGCTTAAGGGCAGAGTCATCCTAAAGCCACAGGCACTGTTAGGTGTGTACCAAGCATGAATTCTCTGTAGTCATGCCAGATCGGTGGGTAGACCCACTAGGTGGGGGAGGCAGAGCAGAGAAGTGGTGGCCAGTGTCCTCTGGGAATGATGTATGAGAGGAGGCACCATTCTGAAGGTGAGCAGACAGAAGGAAAGCCGATAATCCAACCTTCCTTGGAATCCTGTATGAAAACTCTCGAGGACACCTTCCCAGTGAGTCGCCCCAAAGCTGCATGCACCTTCCAATGATCATTTGCTCTTTGTTTAAAGTGGGAAATTGGAGTTTGACAAAGTCATTTGGACTAGTCAGAATCTCATGCAAAGCAATCGACTCTGAGCTATTAGCACAGCAGATTTCTCGGTCCATTAAGAGTGTGATGTAGGAGGTGGCCTCTCCATCGCAGTCTCCAGACATTCTGCCCTTTCTGGGTCTTCAGTCTGTTTCTCGGATTACTTTTTAAGTGTCTCTCAGTAAAGTTTTCCCTCTATTTGGTACTCACTCTTCCAAGCCCTTAGTTGCTATCCCTGTCTCCTTGATCCCCAATTCCTGCTTTTTGACACGCCGCCTCTGAGAAACCACATTGGGTGGAGACTCCCTGTATAAACTGTTATCTACTCTTCACTCTTGTCTCGGCTATTTAGATTCTTCCTTTATATTCTTGCAGCTATATTTCATGTATTCACTCTTCTCTCAATGGCTGCCAAAATATGCAGCTGCTTCCTCCTCAATATTGTGAAGATCTGCCCTCTTTATCTGTCAAAGTTATAAAAAGACTCTCACTTCCGAATCCCGGTTAACCATGTAGGGGATGATGGAGTCTCTCAGGAACTACCGTTTGATCCTTCAGAATATTTCCCCCTTGCTGGTACAATGCTAACCTCTGCATCTTGATCAGCCTAGGGGCAAAAGACGCCCTCCATCGTTTCTGTTGCCTCTGTGCCACTAAGCAGGTTGTCTTATCAAGGGTGCTGCAGTGGGTAGTTAAAGTTAGCACACCACCGGTCTGCAACCAAGTCCTTCTTCAAATCAGAGTCACTGAGAGGTATTTCTATGAGAAAACCATTCTTCATTTATCATTCATTATGACCAATAAAATAGAGACGCCAGCCTGTCTTGGGTAAGAAGAAAGAGGAAAGGAAGAAGAGGGGGAAGAAAAAAGGAGAAAGAGGAGGTGATCCCCTCTCTTTAGCAACTCCTTCATATAAAAGAAGAAATATCACTTTTTCCCCCTGGTCTTGTTGGTGAAGATCGGGTGTCATGTGTCCTTTAGCTAGGGAGCCAATGTGTGAGCTGCATGGTCTTGGGACCTCTTACACTTATCTCCGTTAACGAAGCCTCTGCATGAAAGGGGTCTATCTATCTATCCCAAGGTCTTCTGTGCAGTTAGTAGAGGGCATCTGCTCTGTCAGTTTGAAGTTGTTGGTATGTATGGTTTAGGGGAGGGGTGTGAAGAACCTGACTTGGCCTTAACTTGAAGCCATGTTGTTTAATATAGTCTTACTAGTACTAACCAGGTAATTATTTTAGCCTCTGAATCTGTTAATTTGGGGGCTCAGAAAATAGAGAGAACATGATTGTCAACTCAAGAGCATGCTTTGTTTTTTTCCATTTACTAAGTTATATAACTATATATGACAATATTCATCTATATTTTCATAACTTGCTCTTTCTTGTTATGCATTCTTGGATCGATCCTAGAAAATAAAAGTGCTAAAAGCCACCTTATTTCCAGGATGATGTTCATGGCCATTCTAGGAGGAGAGAGCAGTGGGTAAGGGGAGACTCATGGAGTAAACTTTAGTCTATATATGGGAAAACAGATGCAAGATAGCAAAATGAGTGCCAGAGGTGAGACCACATTACTAAGACATGAGATAAGTCACCAGAATAATCCTGCCACATTACTGACACAGGAGACCAGCCTGTCTTCCTTGCTTTGTGTTATATGTTACTAAACACCTACTTACCCGCCCCCAGCCCCCCGCTGTTCATTGTTATTGTAGTCATTCCTCTGTATCCTTAAGGGGTTGCTTTCAGAACACTCTGCCAAAACAAAATCCTCAGATATTATAGTCCCTCTTATAAAATGATGCAGGTTTTGTGTATAACCCAGACACATCCTCCCTCAGATTTTACATTATCCTGGGATTACTTGGAATACCTAGTACAGCATGAATACTATGCACATAGCTGCTATACTATACTGTAGCCTAAGGAATTAAGACAAGAAAGAATCTATGCATGTTCTCCACAAGTGTATTTGTTTTAAAATATTTTTTTTTACCCGACACTGGTTGGATTTGTGGATGAAGGAGCTACAGAGTGTTGACTATAGGCTAATGCATATTGAAAGGCTTAGGGGGAGAGGAAAGCCTAGTGTTTATATCATTCAAGAAGAGAAAAATTTACAAGAAATATGTCATGGCCTTGGAAAAAGACAGAACTCTTTCATTATAGGCAAAAGATAGATAGATGGATGGATGGACAGAAGACGGATGGATGGGAAAGGGAGTCAGATATATGATAGATACTGTCTTAACTTGTCTGGCTTTATTTCTTTAAGCTACTTTCTCTCTCATTTTATGTTTTTCCCCCAGCATCCCATTCATCCTATCCTGCCTGCCACCAATTCCTCCTTAGTGTGGGTCTGTCTGGTTTATTTAAATGCCTCTTCACATCTCATTAGCTAATTTTATGCCTGGAGAAAAATCATTTTTGTTTCTCAACTTCAGTTCTCTTAATTTCAAAATCAAACCTTTAAATGAAGTCTCTAAGACCCACTTCAGCGCCAACTACGAACAAAGCAGGGCAACTCTCTGGTGGGGAGTGGGGGCACAGGCACTTTGAGGGGTGAGTTCTCCAGCAACACTGCCATTAACGATAGGGAAACTCATTAGAAAATGCTGTCAGAGACCTCCAGGGGAGTCCACCAGGAGTGAAGGAAGTACCAGGCACAATGTGAGGCTTCAGCGTGGAAGGAACATTTTGTTTCCACTAATGGGGTGGCTGGCATGGAAGTTCATCCGATGCCCGTCACTCTTGCCGAAGTTGTCCCTCTGAGAGGAAACAGTGTGGGAATGAACAAAACTTACCATCATGTCAGGGGTCTTTAAGTTTTAGCTCAAGGAGTTCTTTGTAAAGTTAAAAATCACAAGCTCTTTGTTTCTTCCATCAGTTATATGGATCTCTGACTACAAGGAGGGGTGATGCTATACAGGCTCTGCTAGCATTGTGGTCCCCAGCCTCATGGTACTGAGGTGGAGTTCCACACAGCAGTTGTCTCCAAAGCAAAACTGTAACTTGAAGTAGGACCACTGTGAAGCTGGTCTCATCTCAGTCCTGAAGCTTGATCAGTCTCCACAGTGACAATGAGCAGGGTTGATTAATTAATGCATGTAAGAATCCTGGTGGTATCCAAGAAATGCCTTGGTGGAGTCTATGAGACTGGCTTTCCTCAGTCAGGCTATATTATGAGATTCAGTGCAGCCTAGACAATCTTCTGCCTCTTGTTCTTCTCATCTGTGTTGTCATCTTCTCCAAGCTGAGTTTTCAAGGCTTCTGTACCAGCTTGTTTCTGCCATTAAGCTAGCCAACTCACTTGGGTTTATATTGTAGTTCTCTGGGAGTAGGGACTGGAAGCTTCCATTAGGAAAGCTAATGACTTAGATCCATGTGCAGACCGGGAAAGTGGTGGTGGTGGGGGGGGCATCCATTCGAAAAGCTAACAACTTAGATGCTTATGAAGACTGAAAAATTGTGTGTATCTTTGTGTGAAAGTGTGTGTCTGTGTGTGAGTATATGAGGCTTCCATTAGAAAAGCTAACAACTTAGACACGTGTGAAGACCAGAAAATTGTATGTGTGTATGTTAGAGGGCCTCCTCTCATCGGTAGGGTAGTTCTTCTGTTTCTGCTTTGAACATCTGCTTTGAACATCAGAATTTTAAGGTAAGCACTTCTTTTTTGCACAGTGGGTCTATCATGAATCATCAAGTTTTAAGGATCTCTCTGTGGGACAGAGATAACATTCAGGCATACTGAGGCACCATGATTCATCCTTATCCTTTATGTATGGTCTTCATTATTAACATGTAAACTCTGAAGTGAGTTTTACCTGATTGGTTTGGCTCAGGGACAACCACGCAGTGCTAAAATAATATAGTTTTTGGTAGAGATGCAAAGTTTTAGGGGGATGGTGGTTGTGACAGGTTATCACATATCAATTTTGGCTTTAATATAATACATGCTACTTTTGGAGACTATTGCTTCCATGTAATTTCAATCGAATTTACAAGGGGACCATACTTAGCAATGGCAATGGCAAACACATGGAAAATACACACACACACACACACACACACACACACACACACACACACACACACACACACACACTCTGAGCTGGGTAGATGTGAAATGAAGATTAAATGTCTGTTTGTCTCCTACTGACTTAGGCCCACTTCCTTAGAGTCTAGGCTTTTCATCCTTCCTCAGCAGAAGTCTATTTCTTGGAAAGCATTCACAGGCTCTGGATCAAGTGGCAGGAAAGATTAAATGACAGCCTTACTTGTATGAAGTTGTTTACAGTTTTGAAAAGGAACAAAGTCCTTGTCTATTGTAAACTAAAGGAATAGGGGTCTAATTGTGCAATGTCACATTTAAGAAGTCAGGAAGGAGACAGGAAGCTATATTCACAGACCACAGAGTACCTCACTTAGGGAGCTGAGATCAGACAGTTACGCCCAGTTCAGAATGGGTATTAAAGCATGTTCAATTAATCATTAAGGTCAGACAAGTCTAGCATATACCCTAGTGAAAAGGAATTATATAGATTGTATCGGTGCAGAATTCAGTGTTCTTGTGCGAACTTCAGAATTGTCCATGAAACTCAAGAGAAGACACCCTACCTAAAGAGAGCTTGCTGGCTCTTGAGGAAACATTGTTAAATCAAATCTTGTTCAAATGAGTACTATTCTTGCTGAAAATGTGCACACTTGGTGGAACTCCATTGTATGAATAGAAATAAACACAGAGATTGTACATTGGGAGAGCCATCAATTGTCAGCAGCTTGGACTTTAAAATATGGAGAAGTATGAATGTATGTCTAATTCCTTACATTCTACCTCCTTGAAGAAAGTTTCTATTATTTCAACATGAAGCCACTTGTATGATCTCCAAATTTGGGGAATTTCTCTTGAAGCTACTGGTGCTTCCAAAACGTGGCCAGTCTGCGGCACTCTGTACAGAAGGCGTATTGTCACAGGATAGGGATGCTACACTCTCTCCGGAGAATGGAAAGGCTGACGTGCTGTGTTCTTGAACACTCAATACTTCATTCCCTTATTCCTTATGGTTCACCTGATGAGCCCCCAAGCAGTACTGATGGATTAGTAAGTCTCTTACCCTGACTCCAATGGTCCATCAAAGTTAGATATGCTCGATGTTACTGTCTTTTTAGTGGTTTTGTGTTTGCTTCACTTTCCCCCCATCTTTTATGCATGCTTCCATGTGACACTTATTGATATCACTGTTGCTAAGTTTGGGCATCCTTCCAGAGAAGCTTGGATATGCTCATACTTTTCCGTCCAATAAATTCATCTGTTAAGCATTGGGAGAAGAATTCTGGAAACTCCATCACTAGCTGGCAACCATCACATTTCTTAGGAGAAGAAAAATCTTCAATCTAGTTGAAACCATATTTCTTATGTTGGAATGAGTTTAGGATAAAAATACATTGCACATTTGGGCACGGACCTTGATTTTTCAACATACATCTTTCATGTGTTAGGGACTGGTGATGCACATTTCCCCTCCTGGGGAATCTGCCTTTTCTTAAGGCATTAAATTGCCTGCTCAGATGAGTAACATACTACCACCTTGAATGGATGAGCTAATTAGCAATGACAAAATGTATGTGTGTGACACTGACAAGGAAGGGGAAAATAAAGTCTTAATTCATTCATGTGTTTTATGTTTACAAAAAAAGGAAAAGGTGGCTCCCTTTGTCTAGCTGATAGTTTAGAATGGAAAAGTAGGTGTGCTTTGGTTTGGGGCAGAGAAGTACAGCTACATCTCTATGGCAGGTATTCCAAACCAATAGTTCTTGCACCATGTAATGTGTAAGCCTCTGTTAAAACTCTCGTGGTTTGTCTTGGTTCTTACTCAGGTCTTTTAGCTTTCTTGTGTCCACCCCTAGTCTAATTTATCCTGGACGTTACTACCACAAGACAGTTCTTTAACTTGAGGAACTCCAATTCCTGTTTGTTCTGTTAACATTTCCCTTTCCTAGCTCAGGGTTCTCAAAGCAAGAGCCCCACATTGGCACTGCTGGAGCCTTTTGGAGATGCACAGGTGTAGGGGGGGACATTGGAGAGCTATGGGACAACACACTCTGGAATGAGCCAGCAATCTGTGTTTTAAGCAGCACTCCAGGTGGCTCTGATTGACATTGAAAGAGGATCAAACACTGTTCTTTGGCCTTAGTCCAAAACAGTGAAGAAGAAACCACAGAGCAGAGCCAACCAGTCAACTAGTGATAGAGCCTTGATCCTGAAGGTCAGCAATCAACAACAGAAGCCACTGACCATCAGGCTTCCCCCATTCTATTTATGCTACCAAATCTTGTTCTACTCAGAAAGCCTGAGGTTTGCAACATGGACTCCTCATTGCTTTGAAATTTCATTTCCTTTTTGGCATATATATGATTAAATTTTCAACAAATGGATCACCACAGATTTGGGACAAGCCAACATTTTTCACTGAAAGGCTCTGTACTGGTGTTATTGACACTATGGTGGGAGGGAGTTTGGGGGACCAAAGTATGCCTTATCTAAGTTAATTTGAGGCAGGTGTGGATGGAGGTTGACTCAGAATAAGCTCCAAAGTTCTGGATAACATTTGTAATCTCTTGTATCATTAGTTATTATTATTACTTAACATGGAAGTTAATGAAGCCTAGAAATATTTATGTTGCCTTAATTATTTGTAGTTTGTCTTTTGTGTAAGAGAGGTTTATATATTATCAGAGTTGTTAAGAGGAAAAGCTTCAATATAAGAAAACGTAGGTCAGGGAGAAAATAGGACAAGCTGTGGGACGCCTGGTCCCAGATGAACAACAGGGGCTGGGTGGGAAGATAAAATGAAAGGAAGACACCTTCTCTCCCGAGGCAGGAGAGATGGGGCTGAAATGAAGAGGGATTTTAAAGGAGGCTAGACTATCTCACTCCCGTTGGAGGCTGTCATCTGCCTAGAGATGATTAGGGTAAATAAAAACGGTATGAGTAGTAGTCTGAGGAGGACATCCTTTTGGAGCTGACTAGACAGCTAAGAAAGGCTTGTGCAATTGTGTCAACACCTCCCCTGAAGTTGAAGGTCATGACTAGTGAAGTGACAAAGACTTCTCTGTCTTCCTGAGTCCGGGACTCAGGAGCCTCCATTGGATTTCCCAGACACTCAGTGCTCCCACTCTGATCAGTTTGATCTTGTTGTGGTCCATTCTTGAGTTCTATCCTTCCTCCCACCAATCAGTCTCTGGGACCTGAGAAGAGACTTTGCTTTTGCTGACTATTGTTGGGTCACATCTCCCTTCAAGTGCAAGGGCTATCCAAGAAGAGAGGCTCTTGAGATGCAGGAGACTCCCACACCTCAGAAGCCAAGAAAGCTGAAACAGCACTGACTAGGCCTCCTCCAGGGCTAGATAAGCATAAGCATGGTTGAGAAAAGGAGACTCTTAAAACCAGACAACTGCAATTCACGTAGGGAGCCCCAAGAGGTGCAGATTTTGTAAGTTGTCACTGTGGTGGGGTGAACTTTTCAGTGATGTAGCACCTTTGGGTCATCCACACTCCTTTAAGTGACCCAAATAAACCCATTGGTCCACCAAGTTGGTCTGGTGGAATCATTGCTTTGCTCTGTCATTGGTTCTCTATCTAGGCTTGACAGACATGGCTCAAATCTCCCTAGGAGAAGTTAATTAAACAACAATTATATCCTTCTGAATCTACTTCTTCTATTATTTATAGTCCACAGTATAGTGGGTACTCAGTAAATAATGGCTAGAAATGCATTGGCTATGCATATGGTAGTTGTGATCTGTCTTCCACAGCTTTTAGGAGCCAGGGGAGAGAAGGCAGGAGAGATTATGTAAATGACCCAATGTGATTTGTGGATTTGTAGTGTGGGTGTAACAGGAGGAAAATAGTGTGGCTTCAAAGGGTGTTGACCAGAGTCTTGTTGACAAGATGCTCCAGCTCCAGCAGGGTTGGGCTGGGCTGCATGTGAAAGATGGCCCTGGTCCAGAGGAGAAGCCAGTCTGGGGTGAGGCCTTGGGAGGGAAATAATAACAGGAAGTGTGAGGGTTGAGGCAGGGCTGAGATGTGACCCCTGGCAGACCCAAATAGCCTCTGGTCCCTGAGCTCTACTTCTAGTGAATTCCTCACAATCCAATAGGCACTCCCATAGTCTGGGGTGTGGAGAGGAAAGATCTAGATAGTGAGTAGATTCTGTTTGGAAAACAGTCTTGTGAGACCAAAGGAACAGACATTAGAACTTGGCTGTCAAACCTCGATATTGACATTAAAGTTTTACAAAACCTTTTCTCTAAAGTAATTATTATGGTTTGAATGTAATATGTCCCCTACAGGCTTACACATTTGAACATTTGGGCCTGAGCTGGGGTGTTGTTTGTAGATGATTGTGAAACGTTTTGACCATGAGATCTATGCTTGTAAACAGGGATAGAGATTATAGGTTAGTGTCTGCCCAGGCCAGTTCCTGGTAAATTCTGACTCTCTTTATGTCTCTGTCTCTCTCTCATATGTATGTATATATGATGTATATGTTTATACACATGTGAAATATGCATTTGTAGCACATGTGTGTGGAGTCCACATGTAGACAGTGTCTTCCTTAGTCATGATAGCTGGCAAGTTCTGATCCCAACCAATATGACTCAACCAGCCCCCTCATGTACTCCTTCTGCTGCTGTGATGAGCAGCCCCTGTGACAAACTGCTCCAGCCATGTCTTCCCTACCATGACGGACTCTACTCTCTCAGTCCCTTCCTTCCCAAAGACACTTCTTTCAGGTATTTCATCACAGCAATGAGAAAATAACTAACACAGTCATTGAGTGACATTTACACAACCCTGTGGTTGCAACTTTCGATTCTTATAGCTTTTGGTCACAATTATTATCCTGATTTTGAATATAGGTACATACTGAAATCATCATTCTCACATGGAGGTACTGTCCAGCAGGTTGACATGTTCCTAATCATTCCCAAACCTTGAGTTCATTAGTTTAGCAATAATTAGAACCCATTTCCAGTGACATCTTAATCAGCAAAATTTATACACTTGCTCTAATGGCTTCATCATGGTGCAGGTTTGGGGGCACCATTAACCGAATGCATCTCATTTGGATTCCTGAGATGTCTTAGTGTGTGTTCCCTTAGCCATCCTATCTATTCTATCCCAACAAGAGTCTATCGACAGGCTGTAATTCTGATTGCTGTTGGGAAAGATACAGACAAGTTGGAAATGGACCCAGGAAGCCATGGTATATATGCTATGAACAAACGAAGACACCGTCTTTTAAGGCAGCGTTTGTGGTTGTCTCCCTCTCATCATCTTTGATCTATTTCTAAACTGTGCACATTGCAGAAAATAAACAGTAATCCAAATGCTTCTTTACCGTGGAAACACAAATGAAAGTGCTCAGTGGAATGCACTGGGCTTATTTTATATCTATTTGTAAATTCACTTCAAAGCCTCCTACTGCCTATATACATGTGGCTCTTTGATTTCTCTTTTGAAGTTGTTGTAACATCTCATTGGCTCTCTCACTAATTGATGCCGTAAATAAAATCTTTGATCCATGTTCATTTTATATGAGAGTCCCAATTTTACATTTTTTAAGCCAAAGATTCTTTCACAACATGTAGTTTAAGCTTCACCTAGACACAAGGAAAGTGTGGCTTGAACACATAGGGGACTGATGTAAGCTACATATGAATCAGGCCAGTGGGTAGAGTTCATAACAGAGTCTTCAGGTGGCTATTGGATTAGAAGGGAAATCAGGGTTGTGATGATTGACAGAGACGCTTTAACTCAACAGCTACAACTCTAGAGAACTCGGAGGAGATGAACTAGAACTCATGCTGGCTAAGGGAGGGATTAAATCTGAGGAAAACTGTGGTGGGAGTCAGCATGATTTGCTCAATGTGGTCTAACTCTTCAACAAAGCCTGGATGAGAAAAACTTTATTTGGTCAAACTTTATTTGGCATACACAGCACAATGCAAAATGGATGCCATTGGTTCTTATACCCAATCACACATTACAAACAGCTATGGAAATACAAGAAACACTGATTCAAGGACTCCAACCCAAGGAACCCTGCTATAATTGGTCTGAGGAGCGGGGAGAGCTCCTCACATGATTCTAAAATCAAACAAGTTAGTGAACCACTGAGCTGTAGAATGTATGTATTCTGGCTTAATGTAACCCTCCTGGTAGTCCTTCGAGAGGGGAGTTCCATCCTGGTTTTACAGATGAGAGCACAAAGGCTTAGTGAGAGCAAGTGATTTCTCAGAGGGGCTTCTGCAATGCTGGTGAGAAAATTCAAGGGAGGGAAAGCTGGATTAGTGCTGAAGGGTTTGTGGGTAATTTTTAACAGTGACATTATGATTATGGAAATAGAGTTCACTCATGCAGCAAGTGTTTACCAGGTTCCTACTATGCCAGGTTCTGTCCTGGGGACTGAGAATTAAAATGGTGCTCAAAGCCATCATTAGGCTCCTTCTGATGACCTCAGGCACATGGGGGCTCTTCTGCTTCCTCACAGAAGAAATGTGTAGCTAGTGGTGTCACTTAGTGGGAGAACCTGGGTTCTATCCCCAGTACTAAAAAAAAATACAACACACACACACACACACACACACACACACACACACACCTCAGAGTAGTAGAGAAGAGCTCCGGGCTGAGAGAACAGTAAATACAGTGGCAGCCTCATATTCCTAAAGTGAGTGGAAATGCTAGTGAGATCAAATAGGAACCCCAATAAAGCAGAGGAGTAGACACTAACACAAAGGAAATGGTCCAAGGGTCTTGTTAAAATGATGAAACTGAGACTAGAGCCATAGCTTGATCCATTTGCCTGAGACACTGAGTTTGATTCCTCCAGAATACAATGTATGCTTTGTAATCCCTGTGTTGTGGAGGCAGCAAGGGGAGAATACCTGGGGACTCACTGGTCAGCCAGCCTAACCTACTTGGCAAATCCCAGGACAATGAGAGACCCTGTTGGCTTTAATGCAATAGGAGGAGCTTGGTTCTACAGCAACATGATATGCCATACTTTGTTGATATCCATGAGAGGTCTGCCCCTTTCTTAACAGAAACAGGAAATAGACAGGGGGGCGGTCAGAAGCGAAGCAAGGAAAGGGGATGGGAGGAGGGGGAGAAACTAAAAAAAAAAGAATAAATAAATATTTTTTAAAACCACAAGGTAGCTGGCATTTGAGAAATGACAGCCAAGGCTGTCCTCTGACCACCATGCTCACACATATGCACCTGCACACACACACACACACACACACACACACACACACACACACACACACACACACACACACACGCTCACACGCACATGTGTGCACCCATGTTCACACACACAAATGTTAAATCTGGGGTGGGGTCTGAGAGTCCAGCTAGTCCATGTATGAATTCTCTCTCTTTCCACGCATGAATTCTAGAGCATATGTGTTTACTAGTTTCCTCACTTATTTGCTGAAACAAAATAACCTGGAACTAGGTAACTTATAGACAACAGGAGTTCACTGCTCATGGGCTCAGAGGCTGGGAGGTCCGAGACCAGAACACCAGCAGATTCCTCACGTGAGGAGGGCTGAGACCCTCTGCTTCACACATGGTGCCTTCTTGCTGAGTCCACTCATGGCAGAAGAGGCAAACACATTCCCTGGGACTGCTTTATACGATCAATAACCACATTCCAGGAAGCTTTATCCTCATGAGCTAACATCACCACCCACCACCACCACCACCCCACCAGACACGTCATTTCCCAGCATCTTTGCACTGACGGTTTTTAGAATAGGAATTTGGGGCTTGGAGGCACAGACATAGTAGTTAGCACCTGCTAAGTAGCAACTCTGCAACTCTATGGTTTCCTTTAAATGAAGGGAGCTCAGGGATGTCAACAAGCCTGCACAGGGAGAAGTAGAGGATGCTCACTCCCCCATCTCCAGAAACAGAAGCAGGAAGCTCTGAGATTGTGAGATCTGTGCTGTCTCAGAGTGTAGACTTGAACTTTGTGAATGTGTTTGTGTTTACTAAAGCCCATAGTGGCTTCAACAGCAGTTATTTTTCTGTGCATAAAATTAATTCTCAATTTATCGGATAAAGTGGGAGTCTCATTTTCTCTCCTTTTATAGAAATCATTTTAGAGATTATAGGGTAAATTCACAGAAAAAGGAGTATATGAATTACATCAGATTAAGGATATTTTTATAGAAAAAGTCAATTATGCTGGAGCAATGTTACTTTCTAAACAGAGAGCTAAGATGAAGTAGAGCATACATGGCTGATTTTAGTAGCTAATGTCTGGCTCATTCTAAATACACAGTGCATTTAAAATCTCTCTCCCTCTCCCTTTCTGTCTCTCTCTTTCTCTCCACTCTATCCCCCTACTCTTTCTATGTATGTGTTGTGTGTGCGTGTGTGTTTGGGAGCCCCCACCCACTCTCAAATTTTTAGGAAAGTCTCTGGATGAACACTGAAATAAGCTCTATTGTGGTGAAAGAGAAAGCAGATCCAGGAATCTGCCTGTGGGAGTTTGGTTTTTCTCTTCTGTATTGTGTGGTCTCCTGTTGGAATTACCCTGCTTGGACCCATAATCCAATTGCAGCTCATTGTTATTAGTGTCGGGGATAATTACACCATGCATGTTGATGGTTTTTCAGTCTTTGGAGGGCTTTCCCCTGCATTACTCCTTATAATTTGCTCCATAAATACAAGTGTGAAGCAAGACAAGAATAATTTTCCTTGTCTTTATGAAGGAAAGCCGATGAAACTCACCACAAATCACATGGCTGATAGAATAGTGGAACCAAAATGAGTGCTCAAGTCTTGTGATTCCTAACCCTGGGGCTCTGCACTTGACCTATCTAATACTGAATTATGCATGTACGTGACCATGCATGTCTGTCACAATCTGTAATGACCCTGCTGCATATATAAACGGAAATGTTATGGGACAATGAACCTGGGGCAAAAATAAGAGAACTGAGGAAAATGTGTACTTGGGATGTCTTTCTGTTGAGCGGCTGAATGATGAACAGAAGCAGAGCCCTGGGATGATAATCTTTATCATGCCTTCTAGAGGAAGCATCTTGGGTGGTGAAGCAGAAGTGTTCTGTTGGAAAACGAGTTGATGGCTGATGCTTACTGAAACACTATCCAGCTGAGAAAGTCATGGAAACACACCCTGGGGCTTATACCCAAGTGATTGCCTTTCTGGGTACTCCATGTCCAGGCAGGCTACTGAGTGACCTGCAGACAGCCAAGCTCCCCTGGGAATCTCCCCATTTTCATGTCCTCCCCTTGCTCTCCTGTCTCTCCATTGTTGGCTCTTGAGAGCACACACTTCTTCCCTGCACCTTCTTCTTTATGATGATACAAATACAAGATTGGCAAGGGCAGGGAGGAAGCAAAATCTGTCTTCACAGAAGGTAGATGGCTTTGCCAATGCCACAAGGTATTGAAAAAATTAGGGCAAATGAGCAATGACCAGGCGGATTTTTTCCCCCTGGTTTATCTTTTCTTATCTTTTCTAAACTAACTAGTGTGGTATGATACTTAGTTAGTGTATGACTTTCTTTGCTTGCTGCCTGTGTTTTAAAAGCCTGCTAAGACTTGGCTATGTAGAATGGTATTTTCAAACTTCAGTTTTGTACTCATGTAATCGCCTACGAAGTCCACAAAGGCCCTTGTGGCTCCTGGGGAATTGTATTCATCAATTCTTACCTCTTCCTAGAATCTGGCTGGTGTATTGATGGGAGAAGCAGATGCCAAGATAGTCTTAAAAATGGTAAGACGTATAGTGGACGGGGGGGGGGGGATCGTGGGATCGTTATAAAAGACAGTCAGCAGATAAGCAGGATGGGGGGGAACCCTTCTCTCCAAGATGCAGCTGTGTCAGCTGTGAAAGAGAAGAAAGGAGAATTGGGCATAAGCATCCTGGCTAGTGTTTTGGGTTTTTTGTTTTTGTTTTTGTTTATTGTCAACAAGCTGGAGTCATCTGGGGAAAGGAGCCTCAATTAAATGCCTTGTGCTGGATAGTTTTATGGTTTTATGTCAACTTGATGCCAGCTAGAGTCTTCAGGGAGAAAGAATCATCAATCAAGAAAATGCCTCCATAAGATCAGGCTGCAGGCAAGCCTGTAGGACACTTTCTTATTTAGTGACTAATAGGGGAGGGCCCATCCCATTATGCCATCCCCGGGCTGGTAGTCCTGGGTTCTATAAGAAAGCAGGCTGAGCAAGCCAGTATAAGCAGCACCCTCCAAGTGGCCTCTGCCTCAGCTCCTGCCTCTGGGTTCCTGCCCTGACTGAGTTCCTGTCATGACTTCCTTCATGATGAACAGCCATATGGAAGTGTAAGCCAGATAAACACTTTCTTCCCCAACTTGCTTTTTAGGGTCATGGTGTTTCATCATAGCAATAGAAACCCTAAGTCATGACCATATCAGATTGGCCTGTGGGCAAGTCTGTGGAGGCATTTTCTTGATTAATGATGAATATGGGAGGGCCCAACCCACTATGGCAGTTCCATCCCTGGGAAGGACAAAGGTAGCTGAGCAAACCAGTAAGCAGAGTTCCTCTTTGTCTGGATCTTCAGTTTCTGCCTCCCAGTTCCAGTCTTGAGCTCTTCCTGTGACTTCCCTTAGTTATGGGGTGGGACATGGAAGTATAAGATGAAATAAACCCTTTCCTCCCCAAGTTGCTTTTGGTTATGGTGTTCTTTACTGCAACAGAAACCTAACTACGACATAAGGTTACAAAGGGCTCCTATCTGTGGCTTGGCTCCAAGAAGATGCTCCTAGAGGCACTCTGCCTTGGTAGCTGCAATAGTGAGCCCTGTTTCCATGCTGTGCTTGGTCATCGCTTGGGGCCAATCATGTGATTGACAGTCTCAGCCAGAACACTGACTCAGATTCTCAAGACAGCCCTAGCCAGAGACTAGAAACAGTTACTCTCTTGAACGAAGATCTGAGCTATGCACTTGCTTAGTAGTGGGCAAAAGAACTGCATGGTGAACTCACAGCCCAGTAAACTTGCCCTTAGCTGTGCTCAGAAGGGCTCATGCCTTTCTGACAAGAGCAGAAATACAGATTTCTCCGTGCATCCATCTGTCCATCTATTCATCTGTTCAGTTGCTGTTTTAGATGATAGTAGCAGTTCTGCTGTAACTCTTGCCTGATTCTCCCTAGTGCTTTACAACCCTGTCAAATCCATGTTCTAACTTCTTGATTCCATGTTCCAGGCACAGTAAATGATGAGGTTTACGACAATGTCCTTGTGTTCAGGGTCAAAATAGCAGCTAAGCTGCAGCAGAGGTGGCCGGCTGACTTGGCTATGTGCCTTCCAATTCTTAAGCCACCGAAGCAGCTTGCTTTCACAATGACCCTGGCCTTTGGTAATATTTCCGAACAACTTCTCTCCAACTTACCTGGCAACCTGCCATGCATTGTGGAGTTCAGAGAAATCACAAACATTATTTCGAGAGCACATCATCTTGGAGAACAAAGATGTTAGAAATGTGTAGGGTTTGGCAGGTAATAAAAAGTTATTATTACTATTATTAGTATTAGCAAATATCTCTGCCAATTAGAATTTAGTACTCTTTTAAATCAGGTATTTATAAAGTCTTTTCATTTCTTTCATTCCATTATTTAATCAATCAAAGAACACATATCTGCACAGTAAGAACCAATTCCCCTGCCACACATATATCCACCCCCCTCAACAGCGTTTATATTTTTGGCAGGCTTTTTCTCATGGGGCTTAAAGAATCACATGTGTTTGTAGGCATTTTATCAAGTAGTTTAAAGAGCATAAAACTTGCAGTCATAATTTTGGGAGTAAATTTTATTGTTATGGCTTTAAAATACAATCAAATAAAAGCAAGAATTCCATTAGTAGTTGAATATTGTGATAATAGAGTTGAGAATAAATTTTACTGCTATAGGAACTATAAAACAGCAATAATAAAAACACTATTATTGTGAATAAATTGTATTGAGATGACTAACTAGAAAGCTATAAAACACGACAATAAAGGATAATCTAATCACCAGGAAAGATGTGACAATAATTCACCCCTGTTAGCAAGGAGCCTGGGGTTCCAGCTCACTGGCCCTGAGGCTCTGGGTTACTGCCTGCATTCCATAAGGTTACAGAAAGATAATCTTTGGCCAGTGGGGTTGGCAGGAGACCACATATTACAGTAAAATTGGACATGGGGATTGGGGAAAATCCAATTATCAGCAAGTGTTAGGAAAACCCTGTGTAGTAGTGCCAAATGGCCTCACAAGGCACTTGAAAAAGAAATGAGGGTTCTACTCACAGTTTTTATGTATTATTTGACTTGTGTGTTTTCATGTATTTAAAATGTTTTATTTATATTCTTTCAGAATAACTGAGTACAATTGCATTTTTGTTGGGGGGGGCACTGTGAGCTTGCTTTTTGTATAAATTGCCTGTGCACCTCTTTGCTTTTTGTATAAATTGCCTGTGCACCTCTTTGCCCTGTGTTGATCTTCATCCCATCCCAGTGTGCTCAAGATGAAAATAAGACTCTCAAGTCCTTGGCCCATCCATCTGTGGAGCTGACTGCCCATTAAAACCTGTACACCAAGGATTCTGTCCATCTGTCTCTTTCCTCAGGTAAGGGCAAGGGTCCTGTGAGTGTTATACTATCTCTTGTTCTAGGTGTCAAAATTCAGGTTCCAGATTTCCAAGTAAACTATACCAAGAGGATGTGGAAGATCATGACCACACAGAGCCCTTTAGTCCTTTAAGGTTAGGCTTTTGCCATTGCCCAAAACTTGCTATTCCCAGGACTGTCCTCTCATTGGATCTGAAGGGTTTTCCTTATCCAGTTTTTCCCTGACTTTGCTTTTAAATGTTTGACCAGTGACTAACTCCCACAGTCTGAAGTGTTTTCCTAACACAGCTTCTTGTGTAATAACCTCTTCAATCCTCTCTGTGCTTTACACTCTTCTTAGTCTTGCTTAATTTGACTTGCAGCAGACACTTTACTTTTCTTGGTCAATGCTATGTCACCAAGTTGGAAAACATGGTAGGGTGTGTCTATAACAGAGTTTTGTTCTGTTTTTTTTTTTGTTGTTGTTGTTGTTGTTGTTGTTTTGGTGCTGGGGACCCTGGGACCTTCTGCATGATAGGCTCTTACACTAAGCTAAGTACTTAGGTTTTGAGATAGTAATTTATATGAGACAGGTGTTGAGGAAACCCACTTAGGAAGGGATATTTTCAATGCTTAGATATGAAAAGAGCTGTGTTTGAGAAAGTGATGTGATGCCATCATAGCAAGAAAAAACATGAGGCTCAGAGAGAGTTGTGGGCTTTTGATGGGCCAGGAGATTCAGTATAATGGCTGTGTCTGCAGGAGATAATCTCTTGGATTGGAAATGAGCACAGGTGGTGGGATTCCTAGAAACATTCCAAAGAAGATTTACATGAGGAGGGGGTATTATTTTCTCAAGCCAGGAGCTTGCCTTAAGGAGAGAAATAAAATACCAAATGGTAAAATGCTTTCCTTTATTTAACAAAGGTATATGAGCCCATGATGGAGTTTGGGAAGCCAGTGCTCTATTCTATTTTTGCTGAGATGTCCTCCCATTTACCTATCTTGACCTTTTGAAGCAATATCTTAATGCATCATCACCAGCAGTGATAAACTAACTGGCTGGAGAGAGGCTCTGGGTTTTCTAAATCTTTCTGCAAAACAATGGAGCTTCTACTATGGACACTTGGCCTTTTAGGTCTACTGGTTCCTGGGGGACCAGGATGTGATAGGTGAGTGGGAAGACGGGCCAACATGATTTCAATTATTTAAATGGAACATTGACTTCATGGTCAGTGGAGCTGGTTCCTACCCACATATATCACCTTGAGATGGAAACAGCTAAGAGCATTAAAGTTCCATTATTGAACATTACTCTTAGAATCCTTGAATAAATTTCTTGCAAGTATTTCCTAGTACAATTTGTGACAAATACAACTAGATATGTTATGTTTTATGAGTAGGAAAAGGAGATTATAATAAAAATTATATCTCTTTTATTTTTATAGTTTCTCAATTAGTAAATCGTATTGCTCTAGTTATTAAGAAAAATGTTTAAAATTATCAAATAATTTCACTTAGAGATAATCATTGTTAATGTTTCTGATAGATAGCTAATTATGTTTAAAATACTATTGCTGGGGTTTTTCAACTAAATCACTGTAATTTTCCTATGGCAGTCATGATTCATTTAAAGCATATTGCAGATCTTAATAACATTCCATCATTTAGTTAACTTCTATTTTCACAATTTTACAAATAATATTATGATGAACAGCCGGGCAATTTCTTTCAAATCTTTGAATAGCATACTCCAGTACTGCAATCACTGGGTTAAAAATATATTTAAGTATCTTGCTATAAAGTGGTTTGAATAAAGGCTGCTCTGGTTTATACATTCAACATGTATGAAAACATTTATTTTACTTAAATATTTGCCAACTTGATAAGTAAAATCTCCCCACTATTCACATTCTTTGCATTCCAATGATTTATGATAAGGTTAAACAGTTTACCTCCCCCTTTCACTCATTTTAGTGTTTTATACCTTGTCTGTTTGTGCTATTCACCCACCTTTTGGTGCTATTCTACAAGGATCATAACTTCTGTAAATTTACAATATACATCCAATTCTGTGTGCTTGTGTACAGTTTTCTTATAAGATACATCTTTACCTTGTTCATGCATAGCTCATTATTTCCATCCTTGGTGCATTTTTGTGCAATATGTGTGGTTTAACTGCTGTTTCCTCTTTTGCTTCATGGTTAAACCAGTTGTGCAACAAATCTGCTCTCACTGACCAGAAAGATCCACTTAGAGTTTCACTACAAACTGACTGCATGGCATAAGCTGTCCCTTGTCCTTAGAGCCTGTAGGGTGTTAAACAACCTGCGAAAAATGGTTTAGAAATGTTTTCTTATTCTTACCTTTTGTTTGTGTGGTTCAATGTGGATAGTTAATTTATCTTCTTTTCTGAGATTCTTCATCCATAAATTAGAGGCAAAGACACATAAATATTTCACAGGGAAACTATGGGATAAACAGGAGGGATGGTTTGGTAGGTACAGTACCTGATGCTCCAGCATGAGGACTGAATTAAGGATACCCAATACTCATGTAAAAAGCTTGGTGTGTTGGCATGTGGGTGTAGTCCCAGGTGTTTGTGGTCCTTGTGCTAAGAGGTGATGAGAGGTGGTTATCTGGATGTCACTAGTCACCAAGCCTAGCTGAGCTGGCAAGCTTGGGGCTCTGTGAGAGACTCTGGCTCAAAAAAAAAAAAAAATAAGTGGAGTCCTCACCTCTCAAGAAAAATTCTTGGTACAACAGGTAGAGATGATTACAGAAAACCACAACCAATCAAATGTGGAGTTGTGGAGCCCAGTCCCAAGGGATGCATCCACAAAATGCTCTCACACCTAAGGTTCAGGGAACACTGAGTGAGAGGAAGCAGAAAGATTGAAAGATTCAGCGAGGATGGGGATTTTGCTGTGAGACTGTGTCTTTAATTAATGTTAAAAGCTACACCCATAAAAGCTCATCAATATGACTACCTAAACATGAGCTGAACAAGGACAACAGGAAAAGACATTCAAAAGTGGGCAAGAGAAAGTCCATGAGGCCTAAATCCTACACAAAGAACTATAGGCAATAAGAGATTCTGAGAGTGGAAAAAAAGTCTTCTCCAGGGAAGGGAATACCAATTGGTTATCCAATTCCAAATACTCAGCCACGAAAATGTACACATGAGTAACATCATATATACTGAGCAGGTTATATCTAGAAATACCTATGTATATACATATATACATGTAATAATAATTATTAAAAAAGAGGGCATAGGTTTGAAAGGGTTAAGAGGGAAGGAAGGGAAGGGAGAAATGATGTAATTATACTATAATCTCAAAAATTAAAAGAAAATTTCTGAGGTTTCCTCACAGAAACCCATGTTCCTGGGGTCTGGATCAGTCCCATGCTGGTATTCCAGCTATCAGACTGGGGAGCAAGAGTTCCTGGATGTTCAGGTCAGCTGTTTCTGTGGGTTTCACCAGCCTGGTACAGACCTCTGTGCTCTTCACTGGTCCTTCTCTGCATCTGGGTTCCAGTTCAGTTCGGTGATTAGTTATGGGTGTCTGCTTCTACTTTCACCAGCTGCTGGATGAAGGCTATAGGATGGCATATAAGACAGTCATCAATTTCATAATCAGGGGAAGGCATTTAAGGTAGCCTCTCCTCCTTTGCTGAGATAGTTAGCTGGTGTCATCTTTGTAGATCTCCAGACATTTCCCTACCTGATTTCTCGGTAAACCAAAAATGTCTCCCTCTATTATGATATCTCCATTCTTGTTATCATGTATTCTTCCCCTGACTCAAACTTTCTGCTCCCTCATGTCCTCAGCGTCCCTCTTCTTCTCCCCTTTTCATTCAAGCCCAGTACTTATCCCTAGCATAGGTGTGGACTTTGGGAGCCCATTCCACATAGAGGGATACTCCCTGAGCCAAGACACACGGGGGTGGGCCTAGGCCCTATCCCAAAGGATACGATAGACTCTGGTGACACCCTATGGAAGGCCTCATCATCCAGGGGGAGCAGAAAAGATGTGACAGATAAGGTTTTAGTTGGGGGGGTAGGGGAGAACAGGTGGGAGAAGGGAATTGGGATTGTCATGTAAATCAATCCTGTTTCTAATTCAAATCAAAAAAGTTGGAAAAATAAATAAAAAAATTAAAAGAAAAATAATGTGGAAAGAGATTGAAGACACTTGATATCAATCTCTGACCTCTAGACACACATAGGAATATGCACACACACCTACATGGGTATTTTCATACACAAAGAAACAGATACACATTTATCCCATATAAATACATAGATGAATAATAGATGGATAGAAGATAGACATATAGATATATAGATAGATACAAGATAGATAAATAATAGTCTTATCTTTTACACATCTTTTGACATAGAATTCCTGCTCCTAGAAATCTAAGCTGAGAAAATGAAGTGTGGAATAGCTTTGTACATTGGGATCCAGCTTTATTTACAATATAAATATTATAGTATTGGGAAATCAATGCCCCTCATTAAGCTATGTACATATTCATATGCAATATATGACACTTGGATATTGTAATAGTTAATTTTTAATTCACTTTCCTGAATTCAAATCACCATTGGAACACATTTCTGGATATGTCTGTGGAGGTGCTTCCAGAAATGTTTAATGAAGGAGAGGTTACCCTTTCACTGTGAGTGGCATTATACCATAGCTGGGGTCCTGGAATTAATAAAGAGAGGAACCTACCCAAGCATGAGAACTCATCTGTCTCTGCTTCCTGAGTGTAGCTGCAATGTGACCAGCTTCCTTACTCTCCACCATCAGGCACTCTCCATCACAATGGAATACACACCCTCAAACTCTGGGCCAAAAGAAATCTGTCTTTCTTTCAGTTGGTTTGGCAGGCATTTTGTTTCAGCAATAAGAAAAGCAACTAAGGCAGATATTCACTCATTAAAACAATAGCTGTGAAAAACTTCAGTAACATTGAAAAGTCATGTTTCACAATACAGCATAAATACATAATATAAAAGATAGTTAAATACTTAAAAACGTAAGAAGAAAAGATTAAAATGAAATGGTGATAATGACCTTTGGTTAATGATTTCTTTTCCTCTTCTGCTACTATTTTTCACCTTGCAAATATTCTACGACACCATGTATAACACTTGTATTCAAGGGAAAGATTGCCTGCTATGCCCAGGGCCCATTTGGAAGTGGTTAGGCTCAGGGAGTGGACTTAGAGAATAAGGCAGACAGTGGACAGATCTTCATGACTGCCTATGAGGAAACCATTTCAAAGCTTCTTGACCTTATGCTTAGGGTGTTTTTATTTTCATTAGTACTTGCCGATCTAAAGTAATATTTACAAACTGGATATGATTGTGTACCCCTGTAATACCAACTTTCAAGAGATTGAGGCTAGAGGATCATGTGTTTGAGGTCAGCCTGGGCTACATGTAAGACCCTGTCTGAAGAAAACATGTTTAATAACACATTTATTAACTCTTTGAAATTTTCATGCAACATATTTTGATCATATTCACCCCTCCCCTAACTTCTCCCATATCTATCCTCATCTCACCACCCACCCAACTTTTAGTTTAGTGTCCATTTTTTTTTTCATTGAGCTCAGTTTGTGGTATTCACCTAGTCATGGGAGCAGAGTCTACCCTAGCATGTGGTCAATCTACCGGGGCTTACATCATTAAAGAAAATTAACTGTACAAATGGTATCAAATGCCAATATCTCTTCAGCTAGTAGTAGGATTCCATGGGCATATCTTGTCAGACTAGTAACTACTGCAGCTTACATTTTCATAGCTGAGTGAGACTGAAGATTCTCCTTCAGTAATGTGCATAGCATACTCCAACACTGTGAAATCTAGGTGGTAGGAGTGAAGCTGCCAGGTGAATACCAGCTTGCTTTTTCCATATTCTTTGACTCAAGAATGTGGTGTCTTCAGCAATAGGTAGGTTCACGTTCTTGAGGGTAACCAAGAACATTGACAGTAGCCTATAATGTTTGGGTATCTGTGGAACTACACTGGACAACTCAAAAAGAGATAACCCATCCTTAGTACTGGGATTTATTTGTTAACATGTGATATTTAGTTGGGATATTCAACTAAATGTGTGGTTTTTATCTGAAAAATTTTTAGTTAATTTTTTAAAATTTGCTTTTATGTGACTTCCCTACCCTAAGCATAGATTAGTTTAAGTGTTGAAACTCTGTTCTCTAGAATACACAAAACATCAGTTTAAAAACTCTGAAGTTAAACTTACACACACACACACACACACACACACACACACACACACACACACTTCCTTTCCAAAGTGTGCCTCTGTAAAAACCACTGGGATTTGTGATTTAAACCAAATGGCCTAAAAGTATTCTTTTTCTTGACCTCACTCTTCTTCTTGGGATGTACTCAAAGAAGTCATCAGAAACAAGAGCATAAATTTGCATAACTTATTCACCATGGGACTACTTACAATAGCTCCCACCCACCCACCAACCCCACAATGAGAAAGTTCTATCCAGCACAGAAGAAAGGATTTCAATGAACAAGAGAATATAATAGATATTTATTTTCAAGTGTTATATGGTCATTGAAAATAATATTTTAAAGGAGTGTGTCAATGTAAAGAAATGCTTCTGGTAGGACAGAATATAATGAGTGACTATCCGTATCATACATAAACATAACAGTTAAAATAGATGCATAGACCAAAAGTTGAAAGGAAATGTGCCAGAAATATCAACATTATTTAGTTTGGGAGTATTGAGAATTATTCTATCATTTTTACAAAAAAATGTTTCTGCTTCTTTTTCTCCCTACTTTCTAATTTCTCCATTTTAATATATGTTAATTTTACAAGGAAAAAAACTGAAAAAACTTTACTACATGAAATATTCATGCTACTGTTTTTTCACTAAGTATTTAAAGTATGAAATTTGCCTCAACATTTGTTATTTTTACCTCTTTATACATTCCAGTAGAAATTCCATCAGCCCTTCTTTGATTTGTGCTTATTAGTAATGTACCCCAAAGGAGTGTTTTTCTCTGTTAAGCGTTTGGTGAATGTCTGTTCAAAAAGAATACATACAATACAATTTATCTTTTCATTTGCTCAGCAAGATGAGCGTGGTGGTAACTTGGGGCGGGGGAGGTAACTGATTTTTCCCTTCCCTATTGACACATGCGTACCACCCAATAAACTAGGTAGACATTAACTTAAACTCACTGTTAAATTTTCTGAGTTTTAAGTATTAAGTTTTAATTTCTTTCTCATAAAAACCATAATAACTATTAATCAGAGTCTTTCATTGAAATTTCAGACCATTCTGTTCTCCATATTAGATGAACCCCCTATTCAGTGCTCGGTTTCAGAAGCAATAAATATTTTCTGACCTTCGAAGATTGCAAACTGAATGTTGGGGCTAGAGGGGTTTGCTTGCATTTATTCAAGTGAAGGATTGTGTGTGCTGTGACATTTTTAGGGATTACAGCCACTCCAAGCACATCTCATTAGCAGTGAGAGTCCTCTTTTGTGCACCCGTGGACACCTATAGTGAGTCTACTAACCCTGCAATGAAAATATCCAATGTGCTGGCTAGTTTCATGTCAGCTTCACATAAGTAAGAGTCATTTGGAAGAGGGAACTTCAAATGAGAAAATACTCCCTCAAGATGGGCCTGTGGGCAAGCCTGTGGTGCATTTTCTTCATTGATGATTGATGTGGGAAGACCCAGTTCACTTAGCTGTTGCCACCACGGGGCTGGTGGTCCTGGATTCTATGAGAAAGCAGGCTGAGCAAGCCATGGGGAGCAAGCCAGTAAGCAGCACCTCTCTATAGCCTCTGTATCACCTCCTGTCTTCAGGTTCTTGCTCTGAGTTCCTGTCCTGGCATCCTGAATGAAGGACTATAGACTAAAGATGAAAAAAGACCTTTTCCTCCTCAAGTTGCTTTTTGTCATGGTGTTTTCTCACAATAGAAACTCTAGCTAAGATATCCATAAAAGAGAATTTCTTTTATACTGTGCATGTCTGAAAACATAAGCCGCACAGTGTAAACTCTGTTAACATTGTGTATGGCGTTGTGGTAATCTAAAGATGAGTTCAAGTGTTGAGGAGAAGGGTAGGTTACAAGATAGCACAAGAGCACCGTGTTCCTAGAACTAATCTCCATGGATACCCAGGGATGATCTCGTGTCCTACTCCCAAACAGGAGACCATGACAAGGAAAAGCCCAAACATTTGTTGAACTATTTAAAGGGAGGATGGCCAGTCGCCACCCATATCCCTGCTGCTGTTGTGAAAGCACCCTGAGAGACCTCCTTTCCTGGTGGGGCTCCATAGGCAGAATGAAATATGTGAGGGGGCCTGGAAGGCTTTCTCTTCATTTGCCTATCTCCTCCACATGCTGAAGAATAATTACACTTTTTTATGACCTCCTTGATATTGATCTTTACTGATGATTGACAACAAAGATGTTGTCCAAATCAGCAGCAGCTACTTAGAAAATGTTTACTCTATGTAACTAAGTCTTCAGGAAAAAATAAAGCATCAGTAACATGTGTTCATTACAAGATCATTGTTATTACAAGGAAATAAAGAACATGTATATGAATACAGAGGTCTTAAAACAGTCCCACCCTACACAATTGCTAATGAAGTGTTGATTATTTTAAGCCAGGTTTGAGTTCAAATTCTTCCTTTCCAGCCTTCAACATACTTCGCATGCCATTAAAGCTGGCAGTCAGCCACAAGATAATCTCACCTCACACTTGGTTATCTAAAGGCTGTGTCATTTGGTTTTTCATATGTTCATGTATTAAAGAGATGTTTAAAATCAAGAAAACAAAAGATAAATCTTTTTGTTACTATTACCTATTGTTGCTTTGTATAAAGTGGCTAGAATACATAGATGTTGGGCTGTTGAATAGATACATAAAACATTACAAGATGCTAGCACAGATGTTCAATGAGGATTAACTAGTGCCGTTACAGAGGATATTTGTGGACTTGTAATAACAACATAGAATGTGTTTCTGAAAATGTATTTATATGGATATTTGTATTTTTCTTTATAAAAATGATAGTATGCTCCGTAAAGCATTCAATTTCCATATATTACTTGTACCTATATACATTTTACATTGAAAATTTTCACTCTGAGGAATTATTGCTTATAAAAAAATACAGTGCATGGTAAATATTCTCAAATAACTTGAAGACATTGCTCTTTATCTATTACAATTTAACTAACATTTGTTTTCTTTTAATCTACTATTAAACCTCCTTTCCACTATTTTGAGTAATTCTTTAAAAATTCTTATAGGGTTTTCACTCGTCCAAGCTAAATATGACAAAAGTAATTCAACATCTGATAAAACATTTATAATTTTGAAGACAAGGAGCTTTTAAATTCAAACTATTAGTAGCTGTACTGATAATAATTAATGATAATAAATGTAACTACATTTTTGAGTGGTGTAATTAGGTGTAGAAACTGAATTCTGTTCTGTTCGAGTAGTTGATTGTTAGTACACAATCCCAAATAACAATGGATCTTTGTTTTACTTGTTTATTTATCTTTGTTGCTTTTCATTTTTTATTCAGCCTCTTACCGGGTAGCTCAGACTGGCCTTAAACTTGTGATCCTCCTGCCTCAGTCTCTTGAGTTCTGGAATCAAAGATGTATGCTCACCAGCTTGATACTCAGAACCTAGCCAAAAATGTTCCAGCTTGAAATTTGTACTTTAGTTAATCCTATCAAGGTATTTTGTAGCAGGGTGGTTGTGGTACATGCCTCTAATCCCAGCACTTGGGAGGCAGAGACAAGCAGATCTCTGTAAGTTTGAGTCCAGTCTGGTCTACATAGTGAGCTCCAGGACAGCCTGGGTTGTTTAGAGAGACACTGCCTTAAAAAAGTGTGTGTGTGTGTGTGTGTGTGTGTGTGTGTGTGTGTGTGTGTGTGTGTAACAAATACATGTGTGTAACAAATATAGTAAGAGAGAACGAGGCTATCAACTTGAGAGTGGGGCCATGGGAGAGATTCAGGGTAGGGTAACAGGGAGTAGCTAGAGGGAGGAAAAAAAGGAGGAAGTGGTGTATTTCTATTTCAATTAAAAACACTTTTTAAAAAGAATAGCAGTTGAAAGGCTAAATTAGTCTTTGTGCCTTTTGCTTTTAATATCATGGCAGTTAAAAATGGTGTGTACTGTGTTTCAAACTACTGTGTTCTTACTGCTTGGTTGTTAGGAGTTTCCTACAATAAGAGAGTGTTCTCATTGCTAAACTCGAAATAACTTATTTAATTCTCATAAGAGTCCTTTGAAATAGTGCATTATTTTTCTCACTTTACAAAGAAAGAAATGAAGGCTCAAGAAAGAAGAGACATGATACTCCAGAGTTCAAGAATGTGGGGAAAAGATGAAAGTCTTCAGAACACTAATTAGCTGTCCAAGTCTCCAAGCATTCATGATTCCTATACAGAAATTTGCATCACATCATCTCCTAAAGCTGACACATCAGTGCTAGCAACACTGTATTTGCCCCATACATATTTATTAAGTAAATAGATTATCAGTGTGATCTCCAATGAATAGTCAAACCCCATCTTCTTTGATAAATAAACCTTTAGCTAGGAACAGTCACCAAATGACTTACTAGGTACCTATTAGTCACTTTGTAAGTGACTTTATTTCTTCTCCTGCTCTGTTTTCTTATTTGTGGAACATGGATCACACTTCATAGGGTTAAAATGAGAACTGAATTACAGACTGTACATGTGTTTGGTTTTGTAGGTGCTAGCCTAATGCCTGAAATAAAGTGAACACCGAATGGCGTTAGTAAACTTCACTGAAAGTAAATCCCAAGTAGACAGTTAAAACAATCCTATAGCTGTTAAAGAACCTGAGCTATGATTAATCCACAGCAGAAACACCAGCGCCAGGGTACCTTACAGGTTCCTATCAAACATTTAAGGCAGAAGTTATACCAGTTCTCCACAAGTATTTCTAGAAGTTAGATAGAGGTAGAGAGAGTACTTCCTAACTCAGCCTAAGAGGACAGCATTTATCTAATATTCAAGACAGACAAAGACATTACAAGGAAAGGAAAGTGCAGGCTGACAGCCTTCATAAACTCAGAAGAATCCTCAAAAAAATATTGATAAATGCAGCCTCGCTTTGGATAAAAAGAACTGCATATCCTGGCTTACGGGGGTTATCCCAATCAAACATAGCTGGGTCAACATTCTATCACATCCACAGAGAGAAGAATGGAAGTCATAGCATCATAGCAGGAGGTCTCCAAAAGGTTTCACAGTGTCAAGCACACATCTATTATAGGTTAAGAAAAAGCAACTTCCTCAGTGTGATGAATACTTTTTATTTTATTTGGTTTTATTGTAGGTTTTTCAAGACAGGGTTTCTCTGTGAGACAGCCCTAGCTGTCTTAGAACTTGCTCTGTAGACCAGGCTGGCCTCGAACTCATAGAGATCTGTCTGCCTCTGCACTCCCCCCCCCCCCCCGAGTGCTGGGATCAAAGGTGTGCACCACCACCACCCGGCTGATGTATAGGTTTTTTTTATTAGAAAGAAATTATTTTACATGTCAATCCCAGGTCTCTCTCCCTCCTCTCCTCCCCTGCCCCCCCCCAACTAACATCCTACCTATCCCTTTCTGCTCCCCAGGGAGGGTGAGGCCTTCCATAGGGGATCTTCAAAGTCTGTCATATCCTTTGGGATAGGACCTAGGCCAACCCCCTTGTGTCTAGGCTCAGGGAGTATCCCTCCATGTGGGATGGGCTCCCAAAGTCCATTCCTATGCTAGGGATAAGTACTGATCCACTACAAGAGGCGCCATAGATTTCCAATAGTTTTTAAAGCTGCTTCAGCTAATGTCATCCTTAGTGGTAAGAACCTGGAAGCTCACAGAGAGATCAGTCATTTCTGCACAATGTCTGCACTCATTGCTGTTTCTCAATAGAGTTCTTGCAGGCATAGCTAATGCAATAAAACAAGAAAAGGTAATAAATGGTATACAGCTTAGGAAGGTATAAATAAAACTGCCTGTGTTTAAAGGGGACAAGAATATACAGGTATGAAAACAGAAAGAATCAGCAACAATCATCCTGGAACTAAGAATGCATCAGATCAAACTGGCTGACATAGGAAAGTCCATTGATTTCCTATACATAGAAAAGAACAAGTGGAATTTGAAATATAAAAAAAGTAAAAACACTACTGCACCCAAAGTGAAATATTTGCAATACATCTCTTCAGGGAAACATAAGGAACTCAAATAAAAGACATCAAAGAACTGAGTGAATGGGAGAATATTTACGTTCACAAGAAGGAAGACTCAATATTGTCCGGATATCAGCTCTTCTGAATTTTATTTATAGACACAATGCAACCCCAAACAAGATCCTAGGGAGTTATTTTGTGATTATTGACAAACTGATTCTAAAGATTTGTGGACAAATAAAAGACACTGAATAGCCAACACAATATTGCAAGAGAATGAAGTCAGAAGCCTGACATTACCTTATTTCAGATTTACTGTCACCTTATAGTCGTGGTCAGACAGTGTGGTATTGACAAAAGAATAAACAAATAGATCAGTATAAGAGATTGGGGAGCCCAGAAATAGGCCCATATGTGGATAGTCAATTGATCTGGACAAAGGAGAAAAAGAATACAACAGAGCAAAAATATTCTTTGCAAGAGAATGCTAAAACAACTAGCCACTCAAATACAGAACAGGGAAGCACAGATACAAACTCAAAAATATATCACTGAGGCTTGGTGGTTCAGTCTGTAAAGTGCTTGCCATGCATGTGGACCTTAGTTTGGTCCTGAGAACCTAGCCCGCAATGCTAGATGGTGGCAAGCCCCTGTCATCGCAGCTCTGGGAAGACAGAGAAAAACAGGTCCTGGGGCTTTTATGCCTATCCATCCTAACTGGTAATCTCTAGTCCAATGACAGACCCTGTCTCATCTCAAAGGAGGTGGACAGCATTAATGAGGATGACAGACAAGGTTGACCTCTGGTCTCTAAACACATGTACACACACACACACACACACACACACACACACACACACACACACACTCAAAGCCTTTTACCTAAATGTTAAATACAAAACTATCAAATTCTAGAAGATGGGTTTAGAAAGCCTAGATGACTCTAAATATGACATTGACATTTTAGACAAGCCAGGAAGGGCTCAATCCATGGGGAAAAAATTGATATGACAAAATTTAGTAAATGTATAAACTTCTAATGCTTTTAAAGAGAATGTCAAGAAAACCGGAAGACAGAAACTGAGATAAAATATTTATGAAAGGCACATATGAAAAAAAGAATGTGTTCTAAAATATATAAAGAACCTTGAAATTCAAACATTAATAAAAGGATGCTGCAGTAAGTATAATGTGACCCTAACGGTGCCTCACCAAAGAAAGGGACCTAGGAAAAGATGCTCTGTCTCATCTGTAACCAGAAAGCTGCAACTTCAAACTACCAGATGCACTACAGTCTGCCACATCAGCCCACATCTAGAAGGCCAGCATCAAAGGTTAGTGAGGGTGTAGAGCACCCAGAGCTCATTTGTTACTGATGAAAATACAAAACTGTCTCCAATCGATTTTGGAAAGTGGTTTGTCGTAGGGAAAAAAAATATATTTATCATATGGTCAACATTTGTACTCCTTAGTTCTTACCCAAATGAACTAGGAATGCGTCTGCACAAAATCATTCCCGTGTGTGTTTATGGCAGCTTTGTTCATAACAGCCAATATAGGAAGCAACCACTGTGCCTTTCAATATATGAAGGGGTAAACTGTGACATAACCAGAGAAGGGAATATTGTCTGCCACTGAGAAAGGAGCTACCAAAGCTGTGAAAAGACATGGAAGAAACTTAAGTATGTTGTGGTGGTTGGAATGAGAATGGTCCCAAAGGCTCATACATGTGAATGCTTGTTTCCTGGTTGGTGGAATTGTTTGAGAAGGATTAGAAGGTGTGGCCTTATTGGAGGAGGTATGTCCTTGTTGGAGGTGTGTCAGTAGGGGTAGGCTTTGGGCTTCAAAAGACCATGCCATTCTAGTTGGTTCACTCTCTGCCTTGTTGTTGTTATCTCAACATAAAAGCTCTCAGCTGCTGCTCCAACATCATGCCTGCCTGCTGCCTGAATGGTCATAAACTCACCCTCTGAAACTGTAAGCAAGCACCCAATTAAATGCCTCCCTGTATAAGTTTTTTGGTCACAGAGTCTCTTCACAATAGAAAAGTAGCTAAGGTGCATATTAATAAGTGAAAGAAGTCAATCTGGAAAGGCTGCACAGTGTGACCCTAGCTATATAATGATCTGGAAAATGTGGAACTATGCAGGTTAAGTGAGGGGAAGTAATTACCACGGGATTGAAAATGGAAGGATGGATGGGCAGTGTCCGGAGGACAGTTAGGGCATGAAAATTGTTCTGGATGATACTAGACTGGTTTATACTGGACAGCGAATCTGTCAAATCTCATAGGATATACTACACTAGGAATGCACCCTAATATGACTTTGGGTGATGATGTCACAATGGATTGTCATTGGTTTCAACTGCTGCATAGGGATTCATTCTCACCATTTACAGTAGTGGTTAGTGTTAGAGGCTCTTAAGTCAACTTGCCAGGGTTCAGGTCCAGTTAACACTTTCTATGTGGTCTGGTTTCCTCTTCTCTGAAACAGAGATAAAAAGAAATCTATCTCAACATTTTAGAGAGGAGAAAATGAGATTTAAATACTTAGAATAATGCCTGTCCCATAAAAAGTTTCAGCTCGATAAATCTTAGCTATTACAACTTTTACAAACTTAGAAGTGCTTTTTATCTACGACGCCTTATTGAATTGTTCTAGCCTCCCTGCAAGGTTGCCATGATCGCCCTCACTCTGTAGACAAAGAAATCACATTTCCCAATGGCTAAGCAGTTGCCCAAGGTATCATAGAATTATTACTTCAACATTGGCTTTAGGACTTCAAATCCCATGTGCACTGCCTTCTGTGACCTTTGAAACTTTATTTTTAAAATGTGTGTGTGTGTGTGTGTGTGTGTGTGTGTGTGTGTGTGTGTGTGTGTGTTGTGTGTGCAAGTGCACATGTAAATGCACATGGAAAGCAGAAGAGGGAGTCAGGTCACCTAGCACTGGAGTTATAAGGCAACTGTGAGCTACCTGACATAAGTGCTGGGAACTGAACTCTGGTCCTTCCCTAGAGAATTAAATGCTTCTAACCTGATAGTCATCTCTCCAATCCCTTTGTGATCTTTTAAATCAGTCTTCTACTGTTCAGGAAGTCCTGGTGTCTTCACTATTTCATATCTTTCTCTCCATTCCAGATCCTCCACACAGCAGACAAGAAGCTGTCAGTCCAGAGGAGAACTAAGACCTATTCCTATGAGAGATACACCACATGGGGAGATGAGTGATGACACACATGTGAAGGATGGTGTTGCTGGAGGTCCCAACCTGCTTTCGGATATAGCAGGATGGCTACTTTCAATATTAACATTCACAAGCTAGATGGCTCAAACCATGAGCTGAAGATTTGCCTGTATGCTAAGTTGAAGGGATTTCCAAGCATCTCTCCCTCCACCATTAGCTCCACCATGGAAACTACAAAATCTGGTAATAGGAAATAAAAGGACAGATTAATAGCACAAAGATAAGGGAAGGGGAGCAGCCCGGTGCACCTAGTTTGAACATGAACCATAATTAACATTTCTTTGGGTTTGCCATGCTCTTAAAAGATTTGAGGAGCACAAGTTGGTGCCTGTGGGAGCATAAGACACAAGGAGAGAAGGTTCCTCAGTGAGTTCTGTTTAGCTGAAAATGTTGTTTTCTCTTGCTGGATCCAGGGGGCTCCACAGTTGTTCTCTGAGGGACAAGCCTTCTGTGAAGAAGCTTTTGTAATGCTATAAAGATGCTTAGTGGCATCTGAAAGTAGATAGTGAAAAAGAAACGGCTTTGAGTGTATGTCTATATGATGCCACACTTTTTTTTGTATAAACTTCTACATTTAGAGTGGTTGGATTAAAGGATATACATATCTAAAAAGTTGTGTATAAATGCACAGATTACCTTCCAAAGAGGTTTTTATCAATTTATTCTCTCTGCATTTGAGGATATAGTATTATTTTTCTAGAATAAAGTTTCACAATGCTTGAAAAGAATCTATACTTTCCTCTGTAAACATCACCTCAAAGAGCTATTGGTTCCATGGCTTTGAATAAGATTCTGTATGCCCAGGAAAACCAACAGTTTGATGTGCTGGTCGGTGTTGACAACTTGATACAATCCAGAATTGCTTGGGAGACACGCCTTCAGCACACGTGTGAGAAGTTATTTAGATGAGGTTAGCCTCTGGGCATGCCTGTGAGTGGTTATTTATATTAGGTTAGCCTCTGAGTGTATCTGAGAGGGGTTATTTAGATGAGGTTAGCCTCTAGGCACGCTTATGAGGGGTCTTGATTGGGTTGACTAAGGTGAGAGGATCTACCCTAAAGGAAGACAGCTGGTCCTGAAGTGCATCAAACAGTAGGCTAGCTAAGCACAAGCATTCAGCACTCGCTTCCTCCTGATTGTGGACACAAGGTAGCCTGCTACCAAACTCCTACCTTCAGCACTTCTCTAACGATAGAATGTACTTTCAAACTGTGAGACCAGTAGGTCCTTTCTCCCTTAAATTGCTTTTATCAGAGTTTTTTGTTTGTTTGTTTGTTTGTTTTATCATAGTAACAGGAGGAGTAATGAAGATATCTGGTTTCCATGATAGGATCACACCTGGCTAGAATACTTGCTAACTGTTTGACCTTGGTAATGACATTTAGTCTCTTTAATTCTTAGTTTCTTCCTCTGTGAAACTGGAATATTAGTAACATCTATCTTAAAGCACTGTGATGCTGATACAGTTGACGGCATTACCACTAATTAGGCAATAAGTAAATATACACCCACTTATTCCAGTTGCTATTTATAGCTTTATTGAAATTTGTGCTATCTGTATCCTGCTCTGATCCATCACAAATGCATACAGTACTTGTGTCATAAATGCTATTCTTTCATAGTGGACAGACTGAATTGAAACTGCCTTTAGTCAAGTTTTATTAAGGTACTAACAAGTTTTCTCCATAGTCTCCATGCCAATTAAGATTTAAATTTTAAAAATAATTTGTTTTCTCCATCTAACTACTACTTCCTGTAATTTTAGACCAATATCAACTACATAGAAATTCAGGTGTCATGAGTCCTGTGACATGATAACGGCTGCCTTAATATGGCTTCATTTTTCACTTTGCTCTTATGGAACCTCAGTTATGGATTTATTAGTCACAGTATAAGATTCCTTCAAAGCTTGATATATATGATCCATAATTAAATCAGATCTATTCAGGTCTATTAAGTTTAATCAAAATTATTATCGTGGGTCTGACAGAATCTTCAACAAGCAGATTCTGGGAAGGGCATACATGGGTATTGTCTAATCTTGGAACACTAACAAAGGGTGTTGTTGGTCTATTAATCTACTTTTCACTACTATAATAAAATACCCAAAGCAGGCCAACTTTATGAATAAAAGAAGTTTAGTTAACTCACAGTTTGGGAAGCTGAAAGTCCAAACAGTTTGGGTCACCCTCTGGTGAAGACCACCTACTCAGCTGCATCCCCTCAGGACGGATTGTAATGAGATTATCAGTCAGGAAGTCAGAGGGAACTGCAGCGGTTAGGCTCAAAACCTTACCACATTCATTCTTAAGAACACTCACTCCAAGAGACCAGTATTCCCTGTGTGAGACACACACACACACACACACACACACACACACACACACACACACACACACCTTCATGGTTCTGTTGCCCTCCACATTGCTGTACTAGGGATCAAGCCACGTGAACCTTATGGCAGAAAGAGCTTCCATCTGTAACTCTTAGGCTCCTAAGGAGGAAAGAAGATCCCACAAATAATAATGATAATGAATAAATAAATAAAATAAAAATGTGTGGTGCAGGAAGACCAATTCTGATGGCTGTGTGAATGTACATAGTCTCTGAAGTGTCATTTTGGTGGATTACTAAAACAGTTCATTCTCAATTGTTTATTTGTCAAGGTCAATGGGGGATTGGGTTGTCCTAACTAAGACTTGGTGGCCCAGGAGGTCTTGAAAGGAAGTGAGAGGTGGGAGATAATAAAGCCTGGCTTTAGTTCTCTGTTTTTCTTGTGAGTGGCATTTGCAGAGTGTAGAGTTGAGTGTAGTCATAAGTGAAAAAACGTTTATCTCAATTGGAGGCAATCAAGCAACCTGCCTAGTGAGTCTGGTCACAACATTGTCCTTTGGATTGTCTTAGGTCTATCAGTGGATGAGCCAGGTCATCGAGAAGTATGCAGAAGTGGTGACTACGCAGCATTTCCTGGGGATGACCTATGAGACCTGGCCCATGTACTACCTGAAGGTGAGTACAGAGACTGAGCCTGACCCTGTTGGCAGAATCTGCCCAGGCAGAAGGCACCACCCAGAGGCTCTTCCAGAACTTCGAGGAGAGTTCAAAAAGCAGTGCCTTTTCCACCAAACTGGGCTTTTGCCCATACCTTCTTCATAAAGCTAGGGTTCTGAAGTCCCAAAGATAGGAGCACCCATGAGCAGATCATCCCATAAGGATTCATTAGAATCGGCTCACTTTTCAGCTCTCCTGTTCTTTGTAGGTGGTGGTGGTTTTGTCCCCTCCCCTCCCCTTCCTCTCCTCCTTTTCTGTATGTGTCTAGGCATGCTTGAAAAGTCAGAGAACAACTTGCAGGAGCTGGTTCTCCTCCTCCTCCTCCTCCTCCTCCTCCTCCTCCTCCTCCTCCTCCTCCTCCTCCTCTTCTTCTTCTTCTTCTTCTTCTTCTTCTATGCAAGCAAGTTTTGGAGATCAAACTCAGATTATTGGGGTCGGGGGCAAGTGTCTTTTCCTGCAGAGCCATTTTGTTAGTCTAAATGTTTTGTTTTAAAAAGATAACCCTCCACACCCTAAAAACATGCAGTAACCTTCATTCATTATCCTGTGGCTTTTACAGAGGAAACAAACCTACAGAAGAAGTAAGGTGATTTATACAGGGTCAAGGTCGCATAGCCAGATAACTGTATAACTAAAGAGGTAGTTAGGGCCCCAGTTCTCTTACCCCTTTGCATGTAATGTGGTACAAGTGTCTGGGGTCTGGCACTGTCTCTTAGGGCCAGAATTTCTAAGCTTTTAGGTCTGGCCCAGGGATTTTCTATCCTGACTGGACATTAAAATCAAATGACCCCTCTATCTCAGTCCCTCCAAAGAGGTGGCCTGATTTTTCTCAGATAAGACACAGCATGCTTTGAAAGCTCCCAGGCCAGCCTAACTGCACCAAAGCAATAACCTTTCTTTTTTTCCTTTTCTTTCTTTATTCCCTCCCCCTTTTCTGCATACAGGGGACAGAGCTACAATCTTTCACATACTCTGCAAACTGTCTACCACTGACTTACATCCCCATCCCTTTTGATTATATTTTCTGTCAGACATATTCTCATAAATAACTTGGAATATATGCCTATGCCGCCATATCTGACAAAACAGTTATCTTCAAAAGGTGATCCTTGTTCACATCAGCAGCATCTGTGAACTTGTTGCAAATGAACTTTCTCAGGTCTCACTGTGTCTCTGATATCAGCAACTCTGGAGGTGTGCTGAGAGCCCAGCCATCTGTGTTTTAACAGGCCTACTCTTGATAATTATGATGCCCACTCGAGGTTGTTTGACCGACAAGTTCCAGGTGACATTGTCATGGTTGTTTTAAGACAATACATCATGAGCTACCATTCAAAAAGACTATTTTCAAAAGCTAGCATTATTATTTCGTTGCTCTACTCATGTGCAGTCATGTGGAAGGCAGAGGAAGCCCTAAGTGAGGGAAGTCCTGTGCATTTTGACATGGGCATGGCCATGTAGAGGACTCCAAGGCCTGGGACCCATGGGACAGTTTGTCCAAGCTGTTATCTATAAGGACCAGACACAAGAGGGATGGCAAATCTTTCCTCAGGAGTCTAAATGAGTATTTATGAAAGATTGGTGAGTGTATGCAAAGACTAGCAACTGCAACTCCCTTGGGATGTTTGCAGTCTGAGGCTGCTACCTACAAATAGCTCTACAGAGATTAACAAAGCCCTTCTGCTATGCAGTGATTAGAAACCTGATGCTCTGCTATGCATGTGTCTGTCTTTTCTTCCTTCCCTCACTGCAGCCCCTAGTCAGGGTCCCAGAGTCCAAAACTCTGTGGGAAGCTACAGTCATGCTATTTACAAAACACAGCTCCAAATTTGAGAACCACTCATAACTGTATCAAAATTACATAGAATTCACTCAGAGATTGACTAATTGGTGTTGTTAAGCGCAGGGCATCAGTTAGCCTGAGTGTTGATAGACACTGAAACTCTAAGCTGAATCTGCCAATATGGTCCAATGTCCTCTGCCCAGGGCAAGGATACATAAAAGAGTGAGAACATGAAGGGATAATAAAGAAGTACACATATGGTCATAAAATGGGTAATTTTTAAAGAAAAATGGAGGTAGGAAGGGGGTCAGGGACCATCCTGGAAACCTTGAGAAGCAGGGGAAGCTACAAGAAGAAAGGACCTTGAATATGACTATCTCAACCATGCATTTGCCTCAGCTTGTAAGTATCTTATGTGAAGGGAAAGAGCTTTCATCAGTTCAGTTCCCAAGACGTTGACAAAATGCCTGGTCTAGGCCATTAACAAACCCAAGACAGACACAACTGTTATAGCCTGGGACTGTTTAGAGCTCCTTTTCCACCAAAGAGAACCTAAAATTGGCAGTGTAAACCCACCTTTAGGAAGAGGCCAGATGACCAGAGAAGGAGGAAATGGGGGTGGCTATGGGTGGAGGAGTAGCTGGAGAGTTTAATAAGCACTACACAGGGCATGGACTTGGACCTATTCATAATTTTGAGAAGTGAAGGTCTGATTCATTTAAAAATACTTCTGATTCTTGAACATTACGGCTGATATATGCTTTGCCTCTCTGAGTGGATTATGTATATAAAGCCTATAGACATATAAGTCATGTATACATTTAGCCTCTTAGCTTGTGGGCAGTTGACTTGAACTTGAGGTCCTTTTGCTTCTGCCTTTCCCCAGAGTGCTGGGGTTAGAGGCATATGTCACCAGACCCAGGGTTTAACATACCTGTTAGGTGTTTCTATGTGCAATAAAGGTTGAGAGTCACTATTTACGTTGTTTTTATTTGAAACCACTTGATAATTTAGGGTGTAGGGTAAAAATGATTCTTTGCATGAGTGTGCTGGGGAATCAGTTTCCAGTCCTGAAACATCCATCAAGACAGTGGGCAGGAGAACAAGGTAGCAGAGGAAAGAATAAATTGCTGGGTTTCTTTACCAGTATCCTTGCCACCATCCCTGAACCCCAGAGGAAGTAAGAAAGGGCACTGTCGGGGAATTAAAGCCTGGTGGCTTTGCACAATTTCTTGCAATAGTGATCATTTGGTTATGGAGCTTGAATTTCCTCTCCAGATCAACAAACCATCCAACAGTCCCAAGAAGATCATTTGGATGGACTGGAATTCATGCCAGAGAATGGATTGTCCCTTGCTTTTTGCCAATGGTTTGTGAAAGAAGTAAGTGTTTTCAGTTTCTTCATAATGCTAAATCATGCCATCGAGTACCTGCCGCTTCCGAGCTCTTTAGTAGCACTCTTCTTTCCCATTAGCTGTTAACTGTACTGAATTCACGTCAAGTGAAATGGAATTAGTGAGAAGCCTTGCCAAAAACTGAGCATCCTGACTCCATTCTACTGCATCCAAAATTATTTTTATTGGAAGGTAAGCCTACCTAAGTGTAGAAGAAGATGCATATTGGAAGTCAGAGATAATATTGAATCTTGTCAACTAGTATTGGGAAAAGTTTCCAACATTGAGAGAAACATTTCACCTAGCTTTCCATCTATTAAGGAAGTTTGGAAATAATAACCCATGTGTCTGCTATAAGGGTCAAGAGATTTCCCATATGGAAAATACATAGTGTGGTGAGTTTTAATGTATCCCTTCTCCTCTTCCTTTTAGGGAGTGAAACAACTTTAAAAATGATATATTTTTGATAGTCTTTTTTGAAACAAAATTACGAAAAGTAACCAAAGAAGAGTCATTCCTAAGACCAACAGCAGAACTGTAAACTGGGAGATACACAAATTAGCTCCTCTTACACCTAGTGAGTGAATTATAAGTTTTCAAGGGGTCAGGGGAGGAGGGCAGAAGAGTAGGACAGTCAGTGTTTTGTTGTTGTTGTGAGTCAGTTGCAGTATTTAGCCCAGGGTAATCTCAAACTCACTATATTGTCGATGAACTTGAGGTCTTTTGCCTTGTTCTGTCTCCAGAGTGCTGGAATTACAGGTATACCACCCAACCCAGATCAGTGCAATAGCAGGTCTTTTGCATGATTCCTTTTGCAATCAAATTTGAGAGCCACTACTATAAAAGACTAATGTAGTTAAGGAGCTAGAGGCTGGAATTGTGATGGCAATCATAGCTTATAATTAAGTTGAAATTTACAGAAAATTAGAAGAGAGAGATTTTCTCAAGACTTTCTTTGGACTGCCAGCTCCCAGGTGATGACATGGAGATTTCTTATTAGTTATGAAAACTTGGTTGTAGCTTAGGCTTGTTTCTAACTAGCTCATATAACTTAAATCAACCTATTTATATTAATCTGTGTTCTGTCTTGTGGCTCATTACCCCTCATCCATACTGCACATCTGACTTCCCTGTGTCTCACTCTCGAATTTCTCACCTCTCTACTTCACAGAGTTCCCATCTCTTCGTGGAAGTCCTGTCTATCTTCTCCTGCCAGCTGTTGGTCATTTAGCTCTTTATTAAACCAATCAGAAGGTGTCCTGGCAAAGACACATTTTCACAGTGTATAAAAAATTTATCCCACAATAAGAATCATTCTAGATGTTTCTTTTTTAACTTCCAGATGATAAAGACAACACAAGGATAAGCATGTTCCTTAAGGGGCTGGACTTCCATGTGCTTCCAGCTTGGGCAATGGTATGGACGCTGTGCTCGGGCCAGGGTTATGTTCATATACTGAAGCTCTACTGGGGTCATTCTTCTGATGTCAGCCTTTCTAGCTATGAAAATCTTTTGCAGCCATGTAAAGAAAGAAGCCACATTTGATAATTTTTAAATTAAAGTCAATGTTAGGACGTGGAAACCTAATACATCCTTAGAGTTAAGAGTCTGGGGTGGATCCCATTTAGGGTTTTCCATCTACCTATTCTCCATTTGGGCTTATTTGTTTCTTCTGCCATCTTCAGTGTTATGATTTGCCTACTACATGATTAGCATCATACAGATCTCATATACTGTCCTACATCTACCTCAGATCGGTTCTAGAAGCATGATGGGGAACAAACGATATCTTAATACTAAACTAGCCTGGGCTTTCAATGTGATCATTCACAAGGTTAAATGTCTCAGGTTTCTGTCTGCAGTAAATAGAAAAAAGCTTTCTCCATACAGTGTTTATAAAGTACATCACTCCCCGAATGAGAGCTCATTTCTAGAAAGCACCTTTCTTCCTCTCTTTCATCACTCCTCAAAAGCATTCCCTCTTTCCCTTCCTCCATCTCTCTCCATAGCTCTCTCATGGGACCCCTCCTCTAGAGCAGCCTTTCTGGTCCTGTGTGTGAAATGATCCCCCCATAAGCTTTCCTGGTGACACTTGTCTTTATCTCCATTTCTATTCCCCCTGCAAAAAAAAAAAAATGTGCAAACAAACTAACTAAAGAAAACCAAACAAACATAAATATCTCTGTTACACCTGGAATGGCCTGTTCCATTTGACAAGCTGATTGCCTTGCATTTAATATAACTCAATCCTAAAATATAGCCAAAGCTTCTGTGAGTAAGATCATGTCCATAGAGCCAACTTATCTGCTCAGAAATGAAAGGCCAAACTAGTCCTCAATTGGATGGCTTGCACATCTGTTCAATTTAGTTTGTACAGATGTTCCTAATATTGGGTGCCGCTAGCCTTGTGGTAAAAGTAAAATTCACATATGCACAAATTTTACAATGGCAAAGGCAAGTTTGTTTGTTTTAGATAGCTCTAGGAGGTGTTTTCTATGTTCCAGGGCCACCTGTCCTTACTGACACTGATTTATGAAGCCTCTGAGTGTCAACACCGCGTGGTTCCTCTGTTTCAAGATCCTCTCTGGAGGAAGACCCGCTCATCCCATAATAATGGCACATGCTTCAGAACAGATCTCAGTCAAAATGTCAATGTCTCCTTGTGTAGTAAGTCCTGCTCAGCAGATAAACTCATAAACAACAACTACTACAAAGAGCTGAGAAGCAAGGCAATTTACTAACCATTTTTGAAAAATCCATACAGCTTCTTGGGCATTCTGACTACTTTTATTTCCTTTAAAGAGATGGTACCATCTATAGAGTACTCAAGGCTAGAACTCTCTTCTAAAGAGACTGGCTAAACAAGGACAGAGTAGTTCTAGACTAATGTCTTAGGTATTAGTTCTATTTCTATTGCTGTGATGAAACACAATGACCAAAAAGCAAATTGGGGAGGAAAGTGTTTATTTGGCTTATGCTCTCATATCACTGTTCATCATGGAAGAAAGTCAGAACAGGAACTCAAACAGGACAGGAACCTGGAGGCAGGAGCTGATGCAGAGGCCATGGAAGGGGTGCTATTTATTGACTTACTCCTCATGGCTTGCTCAGCCTTCTTTCTTATAGACCCCAGGGCTACCTGACCAGGGATGGCTCCACCTCCATCAGGAGCTGGGCCCTCCTACAACACTCACTAATTAAGAAAATGCCCAACAGGCTTGTTTACAACCTGATCTTATGGAGGCATTTTTTTAAAGATTTTATTTATTATGTATACAACATTCTGCTTCCATGTTTATCTGCACACCAGAAGAGGGCACCAGATCTCATAAGGGATGGTTGTGAGCCACCATGTGGTTGCTGAGGATTGAACTTAGGACCTGTGGAAGAGCAGTCGGTGCTCTTAACCTTTGAGCCATCTCTCCAGCCCATGGAGGCATTTTCTTAACAGCTGAGCCAACTCTCCAGTCTATGGTGATAGTTTCTTAATTGAGGTTCCCTCCTCTCAGATGACTGTAGCTTGTATCAAGTTGACATAAAACTAGCCAGCATAAACAGTCAGAATATGTTTTAAGCCGTCACTTGGTTTTAAAATATATAGCTCACCATCAAGAAGATTAAAGCCAGAGTGCTGTCTTTGGGTATTTTTTACAGCAGGAGGCAGACAGCAAGCAGAGTAAACATTTTCTTCTCCTCGAAGCAATTCTGTGTCTGCAAATCTTGATACGTTCAAAGCACTGGAAGCAAATGATGAATCGGGGCGGTAAGAACACTGCCACTCACTGAATGGCAAGGGTTAAGATGCAGTCTCCATTGCTTGGTGGTCTTGAAAAAAATGCCTCATCTTTCTGTTTGTTTGTTTCTTATTTAGAACATTGGTCACACAATCCTGTCTTAACCAAAGTCCATTATGTATGTTAAATGTGATGCCACATAGGAGGGGCACTGATCAAGCAAGTAGGGGACTTACTGTTATTAAAGTGGGCAGATTGCCTGGATTCTTACAAAATAGCTCTGATGGGACAGAAGCCAGTAAGGAAGACAAATCTGTGAGAACCTGATATTTGATTCCCAGCCCCCCCCCCAAAGCCCCCCAGATTCACCACAAGTTTAAGAATAGATTATTACACTGCCATTTCATTTTGCATTTTCCCTTCTGAGCCACAAAGGAATTTGCACAGTTTGAGTCTAGATCTTCAGGCCAGTTCTCGTGCCATTCTGTGCTCCTCATCGGGTGGCTACTTGAGTGACTATGCAGTTGATTAATTTATAGGACTGACTTGACAGTCACGGACAAGCCTGGAGTATCCTGAGCAAGGTTTGCTATTCAGTTTGTAAACTGAGACCGTGACGCGTTTCCCTGACCTCCTGTATTTTCCAGGTATCAGCACATCACAAACTGCCAAGATTTAATGTCCTGTGGAATAGAACCAGTGTCAGAACCAGAGACTAAAACAGTCTGCAGCATTATAGGAAGCAAGGAAAAAGACATCCTGTGATTCCTGACCATGCACTCTTATGGGCGGCTCACTCTCACACCATATGGCTACACCAAAAATAAACCAAGTAACTACGAAGAACTAGTGAGTCCAAAGTGCCAAGGCCTCTCTAGACAAACCTCCACAGGGCTACTGCCTTCCTTCCCTCGATTTTCATTTCCAAGAGCTTTTGGCTCCATTCACCACCACCCCCACCATCCTTATTTTCTTTTTCTTGCTTTTCATACCTTGCCAGATGCCTGCTGGGAAGACTCTGGGTTAAATGCTGCTTTACCTATGCTAATTAACTACCTGTTTCGTGAAGTGTCAAGTTGGGAGACATCTTAGGTGTTTGGCTATAATATAAATGAGATGATTATGTTAATAATCTGCAGGAATGTGCTCTCCTTCCTGTACGTTCTCTCAAAGCTCCACTCAGCAATTGCAGCTTTTGAACCATGCTTAAAAATTTGCCAGCTGTTAGTGGAATATGGCATGTCTACATAATATCTGCTCTCTTTTCTACTAAGCACAATGCTGTGCTTTCTTCTAGACTCATCTTGCAGCGTTTGCCCAGGAATATTTGTAAGAGGAAGAAGTGTCAGGGAAATGCACACCAGATCAAGGAGCTTGTGCTTTGCTTTCTCCAGGTCCTTCTCTGGAGCCCTGCTTACTGAAGCTCTGGCGCGCAGTAGCAGGCTTGCTGCAGAGAATTTGAGATCCACAGTCACAAATCAAAGGGAGAGAAAATGCAGAATCGCTGTAGTATTTACTATATTTTAAACCAAGTTTTCTTTTGTATATTAATTGTGGTAAGATACACTTGGCATAAATGGACAATGGCAACCACTTTTAGGTGTAGAGTTTAAACTCTTCAATGTTGTGGGCCAGCCCCCAGGACTGTCTTATTGTGCAATACCTGGCACCCATCAAGTGACATCCCCCATTTTCCTCTATGCCCAGCTGTGGCAATCACCAGTTTTCTCTCCACATCTATGAGTATGACAAGTCTACATGCCTCACATCAATGGAGTATTAAAGGATGTGTCTTTTTAGGATAGCTTATTCAACTTAGCACAATGACCTCAGTGTGCATCTCCTGTAGGATATGTCACAATTTCCTTTCTTGTCTTTTTGGTAGTGAGATTTTAATGGCCAAATCATCTCTTCATATCAACATTTTCTTCATTTTTATGTTTATTTTGTTTTGGGGGGGTGGAGTTGAGACAGGGTTTCTCTGTGGCTTTGGAGGCTGTCCTGGAACTAGCTCTTATTGACCAGGCTGGTCCCGAACTCACAGAGATCCGCCTGCCTCTGCCTCTCGAGTGCTGGGATTAAAGGCATGCGCCACCACCACCCTGCCATTTTCTTCCTTTTTAAGAGCAAGTAAAATTGCACTGTATGTATCTGCCATGTTTTGTTTGTCTACCCATCAGTGGGCACTTGGGTTTATTCTAGTTTCTACATAATGCCACTAAGAATATGGCTGTGCAGGTATCTCCCCAAGACTCCACTCTCAGTTCTTTTGGATATATCTAGAAGTATAGTTTCTGGCATATATGGTAAGTATGCTTTTGATTTATTTTTATTTGATCTACTGCTTTCCACTTTGGTTGTACTATTTAAAATAGCTACCTACAGTATGCAGGCTCACACTTCTTCATAGTCTTGCCAATGTTTGTTAGTATTATACTTATTAAAATAAACTTAACTTTTAAAAAGAAGGTCCTCATTATGTGTAGATGATAGGGTAGATGAGAGCAAGTCTGACCTTGTTGATGTCACAGAGGCCAGGCGACCTCTTGGCTGCTATTTTATGTCTCCTGTCCTTTCCTCACTGGAGCATGACCCATGAAGTACAGGAAAAGGCTAAAAGATAACCCACTAAAGACCTTTTGCTGAAGGAAGTCCCCAGAAGTCAAAAATACGCAGCAATACCTAAATGCCTTTCTTGAGGCCATTTTTTTTCCTTCTACAGTTACAAAAATTTATCCTATCATTTTGAGATATGTAGAAATAACTAACATTTGCTTGGGATTATTACAATTTACAGAGGGATTTTATGGCATTATCTCATTTGACTCTTGTGATGACATATACACTCACTTTGGGAATATATAAATAGAGTTTGGGTTAGCTACATTCCCAGACCTCTCCTGAGAGAATATGGAGGTGTCTGGGTTGGTCCTCTGCTTGCTGGAAGCCCTTGTATCATCCTCACAAAGCCTTTCTCTGCTTAGAAAGGATTTTTGACTTTTTGAAGCCACTAATCAATTTAGATTTCTCATCAACCATGTGCTCTTTCATCCTCAGTTGTAATCCCTGGCACTTTTTCCTGTGATAGAAAAATTTGCAAAATTACGGGTATTAGTTATGAAGTCCAGAACTAGGCTCATTCCCCAGCTTCTATGAGAGTCGTTATAGATTTCTTCTCTCTTTGGGAGAACTGTAGCAAAGCCAGATGAATCTCCAGAGACAGTGTAGATCTTCAGTGGGAAGATGTCTTCCAGCAACAGAAGGTCTTCATGAAAGGTATCATCTTTCAATATAATAGCTCAATCTTTTTTCATGCCATTCCTTTTGGTTCAGGAATACAGATATTGTATGACTTGTAGCCAAAAGTTAGAGGGTCTCTTGCAGATTGCCCTTCTTGTTAGAGCCCTGTGGCCACAGGCTAAAGAGAAAGTGAGGAAGAAACTTGGATTAACAGCATAGGAACTGCTGGAAAGTGCTTCTAAGATGAAAATATTGGTAAATCATTGGTTCCACGCATAGAAACCAGTAAACTTTTCTGTGTCTTTTGCAGCCTTGGGTGCGGAAGAGTGCTTACTCTTCATCTTCAAACTTTTTGATAGGAAGTATGAAAATTTTGTACTATGTGTCAATCTTATTGAATCTTGGCAGCATTTTCGGATTCCTGCGGAGAAGCTGTAACACTGCACAAGTGCAATGAACCAAGCCCCTTGCTCCAAGGAGATTTCCATTTCTAGAACTATTTACGGTAACTCTATATTTACAAAACCAAAGCTTTTTAGAGCCATGGTAAATATTATACTGCATGAGGGGCAACTTGGCAGTCACAATTGTAGAAGAAACAGGAATATATATATATATATATATATATATATATATATATATATATATATATATATCCACTTTCTAAACTGTTCTTGGAATCAGAACACCTATCAGAATTTTTTAAAGTTTTACATGCTAGAACTATTCACACTTGAACTCTTTCATACCAATCTTTGTACTCCAACTCAAGCTGTTTCTTCTTCTACACATCAGGGTCTTTAATAAAAGCGTTTGTACATCTGCCTGCAACTATGTCCTTATAGCCCAGCAAAAGAGCTCTTGAACAGGCTAGAAGGCTTTAGCAATATATCATGTTCCACTGGAAAGTGGGTTTATTTTTTTTTTTCCTAGGAAGCACCCTTAAGTAGAAAAGATGGACACAAATATAACAACCCTTTCTGGCTCTCAGTGCAGTTCAGGAGAAAAGTCTACTCTGGAGCTCTACCCTGAGATGAAGTAAATCTAAGGAAGCTGGGCCTGGTGGCACACACCTTTAATTCCAACACACAGGAGGCAGAAGCAGGTGGATCTCTGTGAGTTCAAAGCCAACTTGGTTTGGAAATCAAGTCCAGGCCAATTAGAGCTACACAGTAAGAGCCTGTCTCAAAGAAATATTAAAGGTGAAGAGGCTGGACCTGCAGACCCAAAGCTGCAGGGTCTCCACAACACAGGACAACAACAGAATATCCAAGAGGAGTCCCAGTGAGGGCCCAGTGATGGTGAAGCAGAAACCAGAGGCCTCCAACCAGACCAATGACTCTTTGCAATGAACAGGCAAGTAAAGATATATGGTTATAAGAGTTTCCTCATGATTCAGTGTAGCACACTACAGCATCCATGATGAGATTTTTTTCTTTTCTTCTTTCTTTTTTTTTTCTCTTAAATTTTATTTTGGGGGGGGGGGTGGGAGGAAGGTTGCCAGGGCAGAGGACAGATGCAAAAGGACAGGGAGATGAATGGGATCAAGATGCGTGATGTGAAAGACACCAAGACTAAATAAAAAGTTAAAAAAATAAGACCAAACAAACAAAAATAATAAAAACAAAAATTGAAACAACAAAAAGAAATCAATGGAATTTCTATTTTGTCTTCTCAGGAAGGACCAAATCTGTCTATAAGCTAAGAATCACAATTCTGTTTCTCCCCTTCTTTATAGTAATTAACAATGGGGAAAAATTCCCAGGGTTCTTTTGTCAACAAAGAGGGGGAAATCTTTGTGTGCTACCCCACAGCTAAGATTTTAAGAGAATGAACTACAGAGGATAAAAGAAGTAAAGGTTGGCCATGAGATAGTTGTTTGGGATGAGCTACAGAAATGGAAAACAAAAATTGAGGAATAATTTGAATGAAATATGTGGCCTAAGGCTGACTGATTCACGTGACACAAATAGAGGATAAGGATCCTGTCAGACGAGTTGGCATGGAATTTGATCCAGGGAAGGACTGGGGCACATGTGAATTGAAAATGATTAGAAACAATTTGTTTCTTTGGTAGATTATTTTCACAAGTGAGTATAGTTGATAAGCCACTGTCCCCAGAACTGCTCTTAGTTTCACGGGTGACAGCAGCAGCTCCCCGAGTCCTTTCTTAGCTAACTTTTTTCTTTCCAACTCCCCTTCCTCTCACAGCATCCTCTTCTCAGTGTGAATGAAGCCACTGCTTTATTCCTGGCATTTCATCAGCCTTTCTACCCCTTTCTCTGTTCTGGGCAAAACAAACCTGGGAACTGAGACAGACTCAGAATTGTTTGGTGTGAAAAGAGAAAGAATCAGTGAGTGAGCAGAGATAGAATTCCCCGCAGTGAGGGGAGAGAAGTAAGAAGCCTGCAAGTGTGTGTGTGTGTGTGTGTGTGTGTGTGTGTGTGTGTGTTGTGTTGTGTGAGTCTATGTGTGCATGTGTGTGAGCGTGTGTGTGTGTGTGTGTGTGTGTGTGTGTGTGTGTGTGTGTGTGCGCGTGCATGTGTGTTGTGTGAGTCTATGTGTGCGTGTGTGTGTGTGTGTGTGTGTGTGTGTGTGTGTGTGTGTGTGTGTGTGTGTGTGGAAAGCACATGCAGAAAGTCCCAAGTACCTAAAAGATGCTGCCCCTGACCTTGTTACCACCACTTGCTGCCTGCTTGATTCCTTGGAATTTCTCTAGGCTCCTCCCACCTCTACCTAAGCACCTCTCTGTGGCATTTTAGGACTCACCTGTGAATTCCAGAAAAGGAAAGGAGAATGGGGGTTTCTAAAACTAGGCCTCTACTAGCTGAGAGAGTCAGGGGACCTAATATACCTCTAAGTGTAGCTTGCTGTGTAGGACAAACACAGCTGACACTACAGTGCCAGCAGGCAGGACAAGAGGTTTTGGTGGTGTCTGTGTAGAAGCTGTGTGTGTAGTGCATGGAGAATGGGCTATCGTGTTGGGGTGTCTGGGATCAGAAGTACTTAGAAGATCTGTGAAAAGATCTATTTAAAAAGATTTATCAGGAGGTCAGTAAACACAGGATTTAGCAGAAGTTAAGTAAGTGTTGTGCTTCAATAGTGACTGATCTCAGGAAAGAACCTGCAGAAAGGAAGGCAGAGACCGAAGGGACCTTCTAGTTCCCAGAGATTTCCTGCAGAATCAGAGACATGCAATACACGGGTGTGCCAAATATCTGTAAGAAAAAACAAACAAGTGAAAGCATAAAAAGGCCGTGACAGAAGGGCTGTGAAAGAGACAATGCCGGAAGAAAGAGAATCCAGTAGGGGAGATCAGGAAAAGACAGATGGACAGAGAAGATGGAGAAAATCCCTCAAGGTTGGGTCGGTAGGTGGGGTTGCTAGATAGAGGAAAACATCCTGAGAAAAAAGGAAATTGAAGGACATGGTGTCTATCCTAAGGACAGTGAGGAAGCTGGCATCTGATTACAATGTAGGGTAAGTGTATGGGATACAGAATTGGAAAGGTAGATTAGGAACACATTGTAGAACGTCTCAAAATCCAGGCTAGGCAGTCTGTGTTTAATTCAGTGGGCAATGAGGAGATACTGAAAGCTTTTCAGCAGGATCATGAACATAGACATAAGCATCTGGAAGCCATGTGGGATCAACTGGGATAAAGGCTGGTGGGAGGAAGGCAAGTGTGTTAGAAGATGCAACAGACCAGTTCTGAGGCAATGAGTCTGACAATGAGTAATAGCAATGGAAATCCACGTTGGTGACTTTGAGGGGGAAAAAGAAGAAGCTAAAGATGTCTACAATGTACATGACCAGAAATAGCAACAGCTTCCTTGGTGGGAGACAAAATGAAAAGGAATGTGGGTGTGGTTAGTGTGGGGTACCAACAGGCTACCTAGACATGAGTGCCCAATGGGAGGTTAGTGAGATAGTCTAAAACCTCAGGGATAGATCTGTACAAAACATAAAACCCTTGGATTGTCGGATTTATTTTTAAAACCAGCTCTCTCCGCATTTCCCACCTACAGATTCAAGTTGGACAGAAGGCGGCAATGCATTGAAAGCAAAGCATGGAACCAATTATAGAGTTGGATCGAGTGCAGATATTTTATGTAAGAATACTTTTTTGTCTCTTTAATGGTATCTAAGGCACAGAAGAAATCAATGAAGTTTTAGATGGTGAAATGGGCAGAAGAGCAGGAGTTCCTGTGACCCACAGAGAGCTGTACGAATCAAAATGACCCAGGATAAAAGGAAGTCTGTGTGATTCAGTATTGTACTCTCTAGGGATAAAGTATGAGTGCAAAGGAAAAACAATGATACATTGGCTCAACCCAGAATTTTCTCTGGCTTGAGTTAAAAAGAGCTGGCAAGTTAGAAGGCACAGGAGTTAACAGGAAGGGCATTGTCCTTTCCAACTTGGTCAGTTGATTACAGTCCCAGGGGATCCACCTGCCAGGAAGGCAAAACAGGGCAAGAATTGGGGAAGGGTCAAAAGAAAGAGTTCAGGGGAAGGAGGGTGTTGCACTTCTCCCTGCCTAGAGCACCTCCCCAGGGAGCCCCTGGGACCCACCTACCTAGTATTTATGTCATAATTTTCCTGTGATTGTCTCAGATTTTTGGTCTTTGTTTTTCTTTTTAAATTCCATTGTGAGGATTCGTCCATTCATTCCTGCCTTGCAGTTCGAGGCTGCCTCTTTTTTGATCAATTGAGAAACTTTAACTAAGCCTCTGCTATGTTCCAGGCACAAGGAAGAGCAAGGTGCCAAATAAAACACAGGATGCTTACCAAGGCCAGCGGGATCCTAATCAGGGACAACTCCTTCATTTTACCCCGGCATGGCAATGGAACCCTGCCTTTCAAAGTCTGACTGCTACATTTGCCTCCTGTCTTTATTTAGAGATGCTGTGTCAGGATCCTCAAAAGACTGGGCTCCAGATTCTGGGGATCTCCTTCGCATACAGATTTGAGCTGAGGGACAATGGTACCATGGGGTTTCCTTCTGCCTGAAGCTCTCAGTCAGCCCACATGTGAGGAGACCATGGAAGCAATACTCTCAGTCCTTGATGGTGTGTACAAGAATGACTAACTCACCAACAGTGCCAGGGAGGGGACAGCCACGATCTTGGCACTGACCTGATGCACTTCACATTTCTCCTCTAACTGCCGCCTGCCTTGGCCTGCTTAGCCCCAGTGATGGTAATATGGTTAAGGTGAAGGTGTGTGTTGTTGTACAGAAACCAAACCATGAAATTAAATATACTCTATATTCTAATAGTCATGTTAGCATTTTAAACATTTGCTTTGCTGGTAATTAATTTTTATTGCTCTAGAAGAATATTGTACTACTTAGCTATTACAACTATAAAGCTATAAACTAAACCCTCTTAAAATTCAGCGGTGCGTGCACCTGTACACCAGTGAGAAAATTCTGCTGATGTGGCCGTGCTCACTGATGCATCTGAGCTAAGCAGCAGCTGATTGATCAGGCTCACTCTGAGCCTGGATGAGGGGCTATATTCATGCTCCCTGAATCTTTTGCTCCAGCAGGTTTGACCTGACCTGCAGGAGGGGATCAAGCCTACAGACACTATTAAAACTTCTGACTATGTTGAACTTGTTAACATCCCATTTGTGCTGGCTAGTTTTGTGTGTGTGTGTGTGTGCTCACACACACAAAGTAAGGACATCTGGGAAGATGGAATCTTTTATTTTTATTTTTACTTTATTTTATTTTTATTTATTTGAATTAGAAACAAGATTGTTTTACATGTCAATCCCAGTTCCCTCTCCTCCTCCCCTACCACCCACCCAACTAAAACCCGACCTATCACATACCTGATGGCTAAGGATGTTAGATACTTTCTTATGTGTCTTTCAGCAATTTTAGATTCCTCTATTGAGAATCCTCTATTTATTTATGAACCCCACTTTTTAATTGGATTATTTGGTGTTTTGGAGGCTAGCTTCTTGAGTCCTTTGTATATTTTGGAGATCAGCCCTCTGTCAGATATGGGGTTGGTGAATATCTTTTCCCAGTCTGTGGGCTGCCATTTTGTCTTGCTGACTGTGTCCTTTGCCTTACAGAAGCTTCTCAGTTTCAGGAGGTCCCATTCATCAATTGTTGATCTCAAGGTCTGTGCTGCTAGTGTAGTTTTCAGGATGCGGTCTCCTGTACCAATTAATTCAAGGGTATTTCCTACTTTGTCTTCTAATTGGTTCAGTGTGGCTGGATTTATTTTGAGGTCTTTGATCCATTTGGACTTATGTTTTGTGCATAGCGATAGATATGGATCTATCTGCAGTCTTCTACATGCCAGCATCCAGTTATGCCAGCACCATTTGTTGAAGATGCTTTCTTTATTCCATCATATAAATTTAGCTCCTTTGTCAAAAATCAGGTGTTTGTAGGTGTGTGGGTTAATATCAGGGTTTTCAACTCTATTCCATTGCTCTACCTTTCTATTTTTCTGCCAATATCAAGCTGTTTTCAGGACTATAGCTCTGTTATAGAGCTTGAAGTCAGGGATGGTGATGCCTCCAGAAGTTCCTTTATTGCACAGGGTTGTTTTGGCTATCCTGGGTCTTTTGTTTTTCCATTTAAAGTTGAGAATTGTTCTTTCAAGGTCTGTGAAGAATTGTGCTGGGATTTTGATGGGGATTGCATTGAATCTGTAGATTGCTTTTGACAAGATTGCCATTTTCACTATGTTGATCCTACCTATCCAAGAACATGGGAGATCCTTCCATTTTCTGGTATCTTCTTTAATTTCTTTCTTTAGAGACTCAAAATTCTTACGGTACAGGTCTTTCACTTTTTTGGTTAGTGTTACCCCAAGGTATTTTATGTTGTTTGTAGCAATTGTAAAGTGTGATATTTCTCTGATTTCTTTCTCCACAAATGTATCATCTGTATACGGTAGGGCTACTGATTTTTTGAGTTAATCTTGTATCCTGCCACTTTGCTGAAGGTGTTTATCAGCTGTAGAAGTTCCCTGGTAGAGTTTTGGGGTCACTTATGTAGACTATCATATCGTCTGCAAATAGTGAAAGCTTAACTTCTTCCTTTCTGATTTGTATCCCCTTGATCTCCTTTTGTTGTCTCATTGCTCTAGCTAGAACTTCAAGGACAATATTGAAGAGGTATGGAGAGAGTGGACAGCCTTATCTTGTCCACATTTTAGAGGAATTGCATTGAGTTTCCTCTCCATTTATCTTGATGTTGGCTGTTGGTTTGCTGTATATTGCTTTTATTATGTTAAGGTATGTTCCTGTTATCCCTGATCTCTCCAAGACCTTTATTATGAAGGGGTGTTGGATTTTGTCAAAGGCTTTTTCAACATCTAGTGAGATGATCATATGATTTTTTTCTCAGTCTGTTTATATGGTGGGTTACATTGATGGATTTTCAAAAGTTGAACCATCCTTGCATCCCTGGAATGAAGCCTACTTGATCATGGTGGATGATTGTTCTGATGTGTTCTTAGATTCGATTTGCTAGTATTTTATTGAGTATTTTTGCATCAGTGTTCATGAGGGATATTGGTCTGTAGTTCTCTTTCTTAGTTGTGTCTTTGTGTGGCTTGGGTACCAAGGTTATTGAAGCCTCGTAAAAAGATTTTGGCAATGACCCTTCTGCTTCTATTGTGTGGAATACTTTGAGAAGAATTGGTATTAGCTGTTCCTTGAATTTCTGGTAGAATTCTGCACTGAAACCATCTGGCCCTGGGTTTTTTTCTTTTTTTTTTTTTGGTTGGGAGACTTGATGACTGCTTCTATTTTATTAGGGGTTATAGGTCTATTTAAGTTGCTTATCTGTTCTTGACTTAATTTTGGTAAGTGAAATTTATCCAGAAAATTGTCCATTTCCTTTAGATTTTCGAATTTTGAGGAATGCAGGTTTTTGAAGTATGACCTGATGATTCTCTTGATTTCCTCTGTGTCTGTTGTTATGTCCCCCTCAAGAAAATGCCTCCGTATTGTTGTCCTGTAGGCAAGTCTGTAGGGAATTTTCTTGATTGATGATTGAGGTGGGATGGCCTAGTACATTGTGAGCAGTGCTGTCCTAGGGCAGGTAGTTCTCTAAGGGGTATATAAGAAAACAAACTGAGCAAGCTAGGAGGAGCAAGCTAGGAGAAGCAAGCCAGTCTACAGCACTCCTCTATGGTCTCTGCTCCAGTTCTTGCCTCCAGATTTCTGCCTTGAGTTCCTGCTCTGACTTCCTTAGGTGATGTGGAAGTATATGCAGAATAAGCCTTTTCCTCTCCAAGTTGCTTTTGGTCATGTGTTTCATCACAGCTTTAGAAACCTCACCAAGACACTATTGAGCAAAGGATGTTATTTGTCTGAGTGAGAGTTGAGGGGTGGGGCAGAGTACAATGTGAGGCATGCTGAAAACTGGGCTCTTCATTACAATCACTCTAGTTGCTGTTGTCACAGCCCTGAGCTTCACGGTTTAGCTTTGGAGATGAGACAGCTCAGCAGAGACATGTTCACTTCCAATTGTTAGGATTCTGGAGGTTGTGCAGAAAAATCCCACTGTGCTTGGATTCTAATTAGAAACAAGCTGACCAGGGTCTGTGTTCTACTTATGATTTTGAATTTATGATCCCAATATTTACTGCGGAAAGGAAGTACAAATAAGTTATTTCGGTCTTGTTTCAATCTATCATCTGAATTCTTTAGGAATTTGCTTGTGTCTTTGAACCTTTTTATTCATGGGTTAGTAGCAGCAACTAGAAAATAGGTTATATAATTTGTCTATAGGGTTGCTGCTAACTTTAAGTATTTATCTAATTGTTTTGCTTATTTATTGTTATTATTATTATAGCATCACCTAGGTGTGTTTTGAATGGCTGGTTCACAATGGTGATTAAGATAGGCATGGTCCACATGTATTCCAATTTTATATTACAGTGAGTGAGATTCAAAAACAGCCATGAGTAATTGGAATGGAATGCCCTGTCTCATCCAGGGCAAACCCCAGCTTAGTGGAAGCAATATAGCATGAACACAAAGAAATAAACTAAATATTCCAAGTGCTCTGAAGAAACAGAGTTGAGAGCTAAAAGGGCTAGCTTGTATGTTTGAGGCTATCTAGGCACTTAACTGCACTATCTCGTCTATTAAATTTCAAGTGCTCTTCAAGCAGCCTCCAAGACTGTCATTTCCTATGTATCTCCATGTGACACCTTGAAATGTTGCTAAGCATTTGACAGGCTTTGAACAAATGCAGCTGTGACTGGCTGACAGGATGTCCCTAGTGTTTAGTCACCCATTTCCAAATGTCCTTGTTGGCCACAGTCACAATACACTTCCCAGTTGTAACCCTTTTGTTGCCCTTCTTTGTCCTCTTTATTTCTCCTTATTTTCCTAGTGTGTGGCTGATAAGGGTCGGAAAGGAAATGTCAGGGCCAATGGCGTTTCATGAATCAAGGAACAGAGATTTACATAAAAATGCCAACTCCACAAATGCAGCGTGGGGAGGGGGGAGTAGTTAGTTTTCATCAATGGTCAGCCTAGAAAAGAAGAAAGCTGGTGTGACCTACTCAATGACACATGCAAGAAGCAGGCAGACAGCCATGCTCATAATCTCAGGTCATTGTTGTTCACGCAGCCCTTGTGTTAGTTCCCAGGGTTGTTTTATTTTGTTTTAAATAAAATGATTTGCATGCCTGCATACTATAGGATCCCTCACATAGAAAATTGATGCGATACCTAAGAGGGAAGCTTGGGGGCCATGGCCTGCATCTTTCCACCTGTGAAAGGATCCTAAAGGATAAGGTTGGAAAGATGATGGAAGGTTTTTCTTAAGCGTGTTTTCAGACTCCTGGTTCTAAAATGATTATTGAGAAGTCGAGATTGCTACAATAGCTCAATGCCTCTAATCTATAACCTCGAGAATAGCCTGTGCGATGTTATTTTTTGAGGCTTGGATTTGATTTTGACCCTTCTCTAAAGCTAATCATTCTGTTATTTTCATGGGCATCAGAGACCATGAAATTCTGGGTCAAAGACAAGGCCATTTTTGTTTCTCATAGCACATTAATGAACACAAACACGGGCATATTTACATCCATGTCCTGCACTCTAGTCTTGAAAGGATGACACAGTGAAGCTCAATGCCATATACAGACAAATTTGCTATGGGAGGGACACACCCAGCTTGGGTCCAAGCAGCCAGAGCATCGCATCTCCATCTCACAGATACTTCCTAACAACTAACGCTGGGATGCTTGCTTCCTGCAGACAGACAACTGACCTGGTGAGGAATGGTCTTCCCAGCATTCTTAGCATCATCAACAGGATGTCAGAGAAAAAGAGGTCAGTAAAGGACTGTCTCCCAACAGGCTTCATGCATCAGATGGAATCACAGGAAATTGCTGCTTTCAAAGGTTTTAAAACCTTGAGCATTGGTAATTTAATACAGTTCAACTTAATATCATGTCCATGCTATTAAAACAATTTCCTTAATGCCTTTTCTTCTCCTTTTTTAAGGACATTTGAATGTACTGCATTTCCTGTCTCCATTTCTTCCCACCAAACTGTCAGGAAGAAAGATTCACATTTATGAATTAGTGAATTTTTGAAGTAATTGATATTGTGTGAAAATAATAACCACACATCCAATTTTCTGCTTCCCTGTAAGTGAAAGTGTGTGGTATTTTCTTACTATTCTGAAAAGGGAATTTTATTTCTAAGGAGTAATTCATTTAAAATAATGCAAATAAAGAAATCTTTAGTTATAGATGTGTTCATACATGTCAACATGGTTCTTTCCCAGAGAAACCCCTCCTCCTAACAAGGATTTCTTTTTGCTCCTTTTCTTTCTTTCTTTCTTTCTTTCTTTCTTTCTTTCTTTCTTTCTTTCTTTCTTTGTTCCTTCCTTCCTTCCTTCCTTCCTTTCTTTCTTGACCCCCTAGTTATCCTCTTCATCCTTCTTCTTCTCCCTCTCAAATTATCCTTCTCAACAAGTTTCCTCCTACTTCCTTGTTTTTTCTCTTTAAACTTTATTTTTCATGGTCCACTGAGTTTAATTAGGGTTGCTTGCACAAGCATGGGTAGGGTAGTTACTGAAGCATGGGTAACTTGTCAGCAGTTACACTACTGAAGAAAAATGACATCTTCTCCTTCCAGTAACTGGTAACCATTAATAGTTCCCCAAAGGACATCACAAGCCCTTCCTCTATTCATGATTAAATGTTGATAAGCCCAGTCTTGTGAAGGTAACTACAGTTCTGGGCAGTTCATGAGTGCAAGAGCCATTGTTTATAGTGTCTGGTAGCCATTGTTTGTAGCACTCTTCTCTGTCCTCTACCTCTTACATTCTTTCTGTTTCCTCTTCCACAATGTTCAACTGAGCCTTGGAAGGAGTGATACAGATGTAACATTTAGGACTGAACACTAGTAGTGACTTATTCTCAGCACAATGACCAATTATTAGTGTTTGCTTTAACCAATAACCACTGTGAAATAGAAGCTTCTTTTACCAAGTGCCAAGCAATGGATACAAACACATTGCCATTTAGCAAATGAACAACTCAACACACTATAAGCTAAAACCAATACTATTAATCAATACTATTAACGTATTAATTAATACTATTAATGGGCCTTAGGGTATATGACTAAGTTTATAATAGCAGGCATAAGTTCCTTCCCCTGGAGTGAGACTCAAAATCAATCATATAATGGTTAGTTTGAAGCATTAATCTAATTAATCTTTATCAATAAAAATCGGGAGTCAAATATATGGGGTAAGAACCCGAAAGATCAGAAAAGCAGGGACCAGCTACTAGTCGCCTCCCACCTCTATCATTCTTCATCCAAAAGGGCTGGGATCCTCTCTCTGTCCTACCTTACTACTTCCTGTCTCCTCTCTGTCTACAGTCCTCCAAACCTCTATGGTTAATTTAGGTCAGCTAGTGGCTAGCTCTGCCCTCTGACTCCAAGCAAGCTTTATTTGTCAGAACACCATCAAAGTATCATGAAACATTGGTTAACCCCATGGTAGTCATACCACTATTACACCCATGAATATGTTTGCTTGGAAGGTTGGTATTGTATTTGCAGGGATTTGAGCTGTGTAAGACTATTGATGAGTTCTTCCCCAGCATCTGATATAGCTCTGGCACCACAGATGGTAGCCTACAGAAATAGCCTTCCAGCTCAGTTCCAGCAGACCTCTCTATTCCTCAAATCAAGTGTGTGATGGCTTGAGCAGATGGTTCTTACCATCTACTTGCAGTGGACAACCAAGAACAATGGCACTCATCTTCATGCAAGGGAACTCCGTGGTCTCTGGGACCTCCATGACCAACAACTCATAGTAAGGTATCTCCTATCCATCACTGGGAGTTTTGTTCAGCAATCTATGATTTCAGGCAGGGCATCACTAACCCATTTATGGCACCTTTGTTGAAATGTGTTTAAAAATTATAATTTAAAATAAGTCCACTTTCATACAGCATTTTTCAAGTATCCTTAGTTTTGACTAACCATTCCTCCTCTCCTCCCCTCCCCTCCCCTCTCCTCCCCTCCCCTCTCCTCTCCTCTCCTCTCTCCTCCCTCCTCCCCTCCCCTCCCCTCCCCTCTCCTCTCCTCTCCTCTCCTAATCTCCTCTTAAACCTTTCCATCTGTAATATTTTCCCACGACTTTCATATCCATATATTCTATTATGTCCTCCAACATAAAGCCACTTTCCCCCCTTCTTCCTCTAGTAGTCCCTTCCTGAGCTTTCTAGCTACAGGAACTCCAAGTTCCTATAGGAACATACTGATCTAAGAATTTGATGCTAGGATCTGCATATGAAAGAGAACATGTTGTGTTTGGATTTCTGGGCTATTTATGAATGGGATTGTGTCCCTGATTTCTTACTCAGTATGTTTGCCACTGGTATACAGGAAAGCTACTGATTTTTTCTATGTTAATTTTGTATCCTGCTAGTGTTCAAAAATGTGTTACTCAGCTCTAGGCATTTTTCTGGTGCAGTCTTTAGGGTCTCTTATGTATCGAATCATGCCTTCTGCAAATAGGGCTATATTGACTACTCCCATTTCTGTTTGTGTTCATTTCTATCCTTTTCTTGTCTCATTGCTCTGGCTACAACTTCCTTGTCAATCTTTTCAAAGAGCCAACTCTCTGTTCAATTGATTCTATATATTATTCTTTTAGTCTTTATTTCATTAACTTCTGCCCTGAGTTTTATGATTCTTTTGCCAAGTATTGCATTTGGATTTGGCTTTTTCTTGTTTTCCAAGAGCCTGGCGGTGCATCCTAAGACACTTCTTTGTGATCTCTTTGGTTTTGAAGCAGACAGCTATAAGTCCTCTTCTTTGAACTGCATTAGGTGTCTTCCAGAGGCTCTTGTAAGTTGGACTGTCATTTTCATTTGATACTAAGAATTTTTTAAATTTCCTCCCTGATAACCTTAAATGCCTCACTACTCACACAGAAATATACTGTTGAGCCTATGAGTATTTGAGCAGTTTCTGTCACCTCTCATGCTGATTCCCAGTTTTATTCTGCTATGGTCTGACAAGGTGCAACTATTTCAATTATTTTGTGGCCTAGTCATCAAGTTGACAGAAGGTTCCATGAGCCACTGAAGAGAGTGAGAAGTCCAACCTTCCATACTCATCTGTTAAATCTAATTGAACTCTGGTTTCTTTGCTGAATTCTAATTTAGGAGACCTACCTAAGGATGCCAATGGGGACCTGGGAAAATGGCTCAGTCAATAAAGTGTTTGCCATGCAAAGGCAAAGATGTGAGTTTGGATCCCCAGCACCCCAGTAAAAAGAATTTGCTGTGGCCATACATGTCTGTAACACCAACACTAGAGGAGCAGAGACAAGTGGAGTCTTGGAACTCACTGGTTCAGCTAGGCTGTATTCAGTGAGAGATCATATTTCAAAAAATAAGGTGGAAAGCAATTGAGGAAGATACCTGACCTTGCTTCCACAAACATCTGCACATATGTGGCTGTGTGTACTTACACACACATTTGCATACACTCTCATGAACATATCCATACAGCACACATGCATACCCTATATAAATAAATGAATAAACAAGTAAATAAATAGAGATGAGTGAGGGACATTCAACTCTCCCATCATCATTCTATAAGGAACTCTCTGACCATCTATATCTTCTATTGTTTGTTTTATAAAATTGAAAGCACCCACATCAGGCAGGAATCTACACATCTCTACAGGCTCCCCAGATCACCAACACACTTGACAAGTGGCAGGAGTGTGGCACATGTTGCAGAGAGATTAGCCTGGAAAAATGAACTAAAGTCGAAGAGTGGTAAGGGAAACTGGGGTGCAAAATGTTAAATGTTATGCCATGCACACATGAACCGAGTTAGATATGAGCTGATCTGATGGCCTTAAAAAGAAAGAGAGAGAAGCCAGAGGTATGAATGTGGCACCCATCCGAAAATGGAAGAAAGAGTTGATGCTACTAGGAAAGCTGTGCTGTTATAAGATCAAGAGAGCTTTCTTCCATCCCTGCCTGGACAATATGAAACTGCTTAAACATGACTTCTAAATGAACAGAAGCCAGAGGAAAGCAATATGTAAGCACGAGGAGCCATTCAGCTTGAAACAGCAAGTAGGAAGCGCAGAATTGTCCAGTTGTTGTGCCAATTGAGAGAACCAGTGTTGGTTTTCCCTTAGAAATCAGGTGATTTCTAAATCAAAGTCATAAGTGACCTTCATTTCAACCCCATATTCCAAATTTTATTCAATATGGAGACTTGGCAAAAAAAAAAATGTAACAACTACAGTCACCACCCGCTTCCTCTTGCACACACGCTAATTTACCCTATGACATTTATTTTATATTTAGGTTTGCAAGTCTATCACTTTAAAGGTTGACTATTTTCTCTAAGGCTGTTACTTAAAAGATTTGTTTAGTAGAGAATTCTCATTTGAAATAAATTTCTACCTTGAAGCATAGCATATAAGTAAGTCAGAGAGCATAGCTCTCCCGTCTGTTTGGGGTGAAGGCTTGATTGTGAGTCTGGAGTGACTCCCCCTTCCCTAATTTTTCTGCAGTCCTGGAGAATTTACATTCACTCATAGTGTGGTGAATAAACGGATAGCACCAGTATAGTGTGCTGGATTCTTAACCATTAGTTTTCTAAAAAAGAAAAAAAGAACAAGATTCCTAGATAATTTGATGCTCTTGACAATTTAGATAGCCCCAGTGGTTTTCAGAGTACATAAGTAACCTGGAAAACTTGTTAAAGCACCAATTATTGGCTACATCAATAGGTCAGTGGTGAAGTCTGAGCTCCTAAAGGATGCTGATACTTGTGCTCCTTAGACTCCTATACATCAAGTAGCAATAAGTTAGAGCAAAGAATGTCCAACATTAACAGGCATCAGAATCATCTGAAAGTTTTGTTCAAATGTACTACACTCCATCTCAAAAATTTGATCCAGTGGCTGGGACCTGAGAATCTGTATTGCTAACAAGTTCCAAAGTAAGGCCAATACAACTTCCCCAGAGAATGTGGTGTTAGAACTGGAGAAACTGGCTTATAATTAGGATAAAGCTGCCACTAGGTGTGTAGGGAAACATTTATTTTATTATTATTATTAGTAGTAGTAGTAGTAGTAGTAGTAGTAGTAGTAGTAATTTTTTGGTTTTTCGAGACAGGGTTTATCTGTGTACTCATCATGTAAAAATATAAGAAGAATAGTCTCTTACCTTAGAATCTAGCCCAAAGTAGAGAAAAACAAACAGCATAATGATAAATGCTAAAATGGAGGCCACATTCGAGGACCTGAGAGGAGTCACTGCCTTACCTCAGGTGGGCTGGGTGAAGGAAAGAGGCAGAGAGGGAATTTCCTAGTTGTGTTAAAACTGCAGTAGAATTTAAAGGTGCTCTGATTGCCAAAATGGCCTATTGTCCAGGCAAGAATCCATAGTTTGTGGTTCTGTTAATAGCCATGGGCTCTCAATGTAATCACAGTTATTTTGTAATTTCAAATAATCTGAGGTAGGTAGGATAGGGAGAGTTGGGAGTTTAGGGGCTTGACAGTAGAGAATGGGAAAAGAAGATGAGCTCTGGAATAACTATTCTACGCAGAGATCTGGACCTCAATCCAGAAATCCATGGCTGTCTTCAGCTCTTTGCTTCTGATGCAGTCCGGCAGCTGCTGTCCCATTAGAGGAAGAAATCTCCACATTCCTGGTCTTAGAGGACTGAGTTCTTAGCCCATCGTTGAGAGATGTGCCTTTTTTCTATGGACCCACAGATGTAAATGGACAGATGGTTTTTTGATATAATGAGTTGGGACCCAAAACACCTTGGTTTAAACAGAAAAAGAAGAATGGGCTCAATCCAATTAACTAAAATAAACTTAGAGGAAATTCCATAACAGAAGCATCCCAGAGGTTCTAGAGGTCTTATAAGGTTTAGCAGATTCCTGCATTTAATTTTGTAATAGCTTTCTCCTCTGAAGGTTTTATCTAAGTGTGTTCCTTTTTTGTGGAAACAAGGTAGCAACCCCTTCAGCAACTCTGGGCCTTGATCTCATCCTAAGTATGACCCATGGAAGAAGTTGATTGTCTGTTACACTGTTCCAACACAGTCCACAAAGATGAACTGCATTGTCTTCCTGGGTTTAAGTACAATTTTGGAATATGCAACTGTCCAGATCTAGGTCACATGCTCACTCATAGACTGACTCCCCAACCCACAGACTGAGATAGGAAATGACATCATGGTGTTCTTGTTAGAAAAAGAGTGAGAATATACTGGCCAATCAAAATGCAACAGGAACAGAACAGGGCTTTTCCAAGCCCCAGAATCCACAGTTCCAGCTTCGGAGTATCATATTTTCTCAAAGAAAAAGAGCTAATTTGCCTTTCAATGTGGGCTAGGCATACATCCAAAATCAGAATCAGGGTCGCCTGAAGGAAAGACAGAGAGAGTCCTCTGCTCTTAGTGTACTCTGACACAGATTCTTTAAGTAACTGTTTCATGGACCATGCTTGGGTTTCATGTATATGGAAGATGCTTTCAAGAAGTGTAAAGAGCAAAATTCTGAGGAGAATTTTTTCCTTAAACAGCATTGAAGGAGATTAAACCAACAAGTGTTTGTAAAGTGTGTGTGTGTGTGTGTGTGTGTGTGTGTGTGTGTGTGTGTGTGTGTGTGTGTGTGTGCGCGCTACTAAAGCACTCTGGTCCACTACGATTCTTATTCTCCCCTCCCCAGCTTTTGTAGGGAAGGTGCAATACAGGAAGGAAATTCTGGCAGTTATTTAAGAATAAAAAAGAAAAGCATCTTGAGACACCGAGCCGCTTACCATCCTCTCTTATGGTGACATGCTTTATTGTATGTGATACGATTCTCAGTCACCAGATATTCCCAATATTCCCTCCTCTACCTTCTAGTCTCGGCACATTGTTGTTCTGGAATTCATAAGGTATCACTAAAAAGGACTGTACCCCTCAAGGAAGACACGAGGAATGGAAGGCTTGATGGTATAAAAATGACCGAGTACAGATGAAGGAATCTCCTCCAAATATCGAAGTGGTCTTCCACATCCCTGCCCAAATATCGCAGTGGTCCTCCACATCCCTGCCCAAATATCACAGTGGTCCTCCCCATCCCTGCCCAAATATCACAGTGGTCCTCCCCATCCCTTCCCAAATATCACAGTGGTCCTCCACATCCCCGCCCAAATATTGCAGTGGCCCTCCCCATCCCTGCTGCCTTCTTGGCCTCTGCACTCACATTAACATTCATTCTTTTTTGGAGAGGGGGAATTGAGACAGGGTTTCTCTGTGGCTTTGGAGGCTGTCCTAGAACTATCTCTTGTAGACCAGGCTGGTCTCAAACTCACAGAGATCCACCTGCCTCTGCCTCCCAAGTGCTGGGATTAAAGGCATGCACCACCACCTCCTGGTTTAGCATTCATTCTTCACCAATGTCGCCAGCGAGAGACAATTTGTCTCTCTCGTCCCATAAGAATCTCTGTTGGCCTTGTCCCCATTGTTGCCTCTACTGGGATTTTCCCACAGTTATCTCCGGTGTTCAGCAAGCTAGTTCTCCATATCTCTCTGTGAGCCAGGTTTCTGTATCACACATGCATGTCTAGTATAAATCAAGAATGAGTTATCAGTGGCTTCTTAAATGTTATTTCAGATAAGGAGAAAAAAGACTTAGTTGGTAGGATCATTGTTTGAAGTTATCCTAATAAGTCACAGCCAAAGAAAGGACAGAAGTCCAAAGTCACAATCTAGCCAGAAGGCACTAGTTGGCCTGGAGTTAGTCATCTGTTTGGGAAGGATGCTTTCAAGTCTTCACCAGCTTCTTGCTGGAGTATGACCTTTGGAGGCTAATCTTGACACAGGCCACTATCCAGTGAAATTATGGCTGGCAGACACCAGCAATCTTGCTCCAGGTTGAAATCCAAAGTTACAGGTGCAAAATGCTACACCAATCACTAACTAAACTGTCTTTTAGTTTCCTAAAATAGAAAATGGATTATCTGTCCCCTGGCAGGCGAATGTTTCTAATGTGTTCAGTTACCCACTGTTTCTCCATTTGCCTTTGTTATTGCCTGCAAATCCATTTATCCTCAAAGGTCACTTTGAAATGTCATTGCATTCCCTTTGGTGTGTCTTCCCCTACCTAATGGGGCTGACTGTTTCCTGGGGCTGGCTCCTCTTGAGCATGGTGTTGGGGTGTCTTCAGACAGCCTCATCCCTTACACCCAAAGTCAAACATAACATTATAACAACACCCATCTCCCCATGTATCACTTAGAAGTGATGGTGGATCTTAAATCATTTGCTGTGTGTCAATATCAATGTCTCAGAAGATGAAATGGAGGCATTTTGTTCATTTGGGCTGAAATGGATAAGTAAAGTATGAGCAGCTACTCTAAAAGTGGACACCAGGCAACTGGAGTTCCAGCCTTAACTTAGCTCCCACTTCTTATTTTTCTGCACATCCCTGCCCACTCTCACTTGCTTGCCTTTGTTGATCAAGCAGCCTTGTAAAGTCTCCCTAGATGTAACTGCAGCTAAAAACTTGGATTTTAAAGCCAGGTGACCTTGTTACAAAGTCAGATCCTAACTTTAGCTAGCTTGGATTCTAGTTACCATTGTCTATACATACCTTTGTCATACTCTATCTTAAGCACCCTCATTCCTTAATTTTCAGATGCCACATGACTTGGCTGACTGATTTTTACATGGGTGAACATGTTCCTATGCTAGTTCTAAGTGTAAGTGGCCTCCTGTGCCACACTTGTGGGTGTCCTCTCTGCCATCATGGGAGAACATGCCTCAGCTAGACTACCAGTCCAATGAGGATTAAAAAGGCATGGAATGGAGCTACCCACATGTGAAACTAACTTAGTGTAGCCAACCTCCCGGAAATTCATAGACCTCTGTGACCAGTTGTATGCCTTTAAGACTCTGTGGTCATTTGGCAATATTAAAATATCCCTGGTTTTCTAACTTGAAAGTAAGGATCCCAAATTGTAGCCATTTAGAAATTGTATTACTACATTATTTATCCTGATTGTGTATGTGGGGGCGCGTGCCCATATATCCTGGCACAAGTGTGGTATTCGGAGAACAGCTTTCAAGAGTCAGTTCTGTTCTTCTACTGTATGGGCTCTTGTGATCAAAGCAAGGTCATCAGCTTGGAAGGAAATGCCCTTAGCTGCTTCACTGTCTCACCAATCCATATTGCATCCTTTTTGGAGGGGTTTGGGAGAGAAATAAGATACTGGTTGTGAAGTGCTGAGCCCAAGACCAAATCACTACTTATCATTTCTGTGTGCTGGAAGTTTGGGTCACTACCATCATCATGTGTGTTTTAGCTTTCCCATCTGCTATGCAGAGAGATGAGGTTGAACAGGGTGTGGTGTGTGTGTGTGTGTGTGTGTGTGTGTGTGAAGTACCATGTGAATTTGAGGCTGTCGTTTCCTCGTTTCCACCATTTTCAGGCAAAGCAACAAGAATGAGTTAGTCTGAAGGACATTCTGCAGTGGCTGATGAAGAAGAGAAGCTGGGGGGGGGGGGGGCTGCTGTTTCTTCAGAAGCTCAAACAAGGCGCCTCTCTCAACAGATTAGCTGGGGAAGACAAAAGGCTTCCTTCCAGGAATTGATGATAAAGATGCTAGGAACCAAAAGCAAGAAAAGACATTTGTTAGGATCCTGGGTCCAAGAGAAACCGGTTCAGTCCTGGAATAAATCCCCTGTGCCCACATTTTACTGCCATTTTAATGTAGTCCTTGTGATTCATCTCATACTTTTTATCATTCCTAGAGTTCCCTGGGAGGGCTGTGGGCTATCGCCACGACATTGTCAGAATACGCTGTGTGCGATCCTCCTGCCACGAGGGAAGAAGGCTGTGTTCCCAAAAAGCTTTCATTAAGGTTTCTCTCCAGGAGTGAAGACAAAGGACACATCCAAACAGGTGCCAAGGCAGGGCTCTGATTCAGCTTTGTTTGTCCGGAGCCAGGCGGAAGCCAGGTGTTATCAGAGCTTTACAGATGCTCACCTATGAGAAAGTCCAGGCTTTTTAAAGGGCAGAAATGGAACTGCTTTAATATGAGGCCAGGGGAGAATTGTAGAAATACCCTAGCCACTCTTGGGTGCTGCCAAAAGCAGAGCTCTACTCATGTGCAAATATTCCCCTGGCATCTTCCTCCCCGAACCATACAACCAAGAGACCCCAAAGTTAAGCCCAGGCTTGCAAAGGACACTGACTGCAAAGGGCATCTTTAATTAAATGTCATTCCAGTCACTTTGGTGTGAGTGAGGTTGCACAGAACTTTTGTACTTATTTATTTACTTGGGATGAGCATGTGAGTGACACACATGTCACAGCACATATGTTGAAGTCAGAGAGAGCTGGTTCTCTCCCACGCCATGGATTCCAAGGATTTCGACTTTCAGAGCATCAGATTTGGCAGCAAACACATTCACCTGCTGAGTCATCTCGCCAGCCCACCTTTATAAACAACAGGGAAAATGGAAACCTATTTCTCTAGAGAAAGAAGAATTTTCAGGTTTTTATCTTTTTTTCAATGGATCTATAACCTTCTTTTCAAAAGGCAGGAACTAATGACTCAGAGGGACCCTAGCTGAATTTAAGCAATTTGCTTAATTAGCTGAGTTTAATTCATTTAATGAGAATATTTTGTCTTTATGTAAGCAATCTTTTTTTTTTCTGTTGTTATTTCTAAGGAAAGCTGTTGATAGGGAAATCTGTCACCCCATTGTTTTTCACACCAACCAGCCAAATTTCAAACCTTCTCAAATGTGTTCATTCTTCTGGGCCAATCCCAGCCTCTAACCCTCTACAATCCTTAAAGATTCTCTTCAGGGACAGAAACCGGCCTTTCGATGCTGTGAGTTTAAATGGAAATGTTTGTCACTCATCTATCCTTCAGTGCTTTCTGGAAATAGATACAAGCCCATAAGGTTGACTCCCAACACAAATTGCTCCAAGGACCAATGGGCTCAGGGCCGTCTCCACTCTGCCTGTGCACGCAGCTTCTGCCCTCTGTCCTCTGTCCAGTCCTTCCCGGTGTAAATAAGGTTGGCGCCGCTTCCAGAGATCCCAAGGGTAGAATCCTACTGGTGCCAGGTACTCATTACAGAAAGCAGCGTCTGTTACCCACCTCGGGAGCAGAAGGCAAGCATAATGATAGCAGCTCTCCAAGCCAGTGGCCTCCCAGACCTAGTTACTTATTTTTAATTAAGATGGCAATGCGACACCTTTTCATCTCCTTCAGGAATCGCCGTATTCCAATTTGAAAGGGACTGGAGAACATGGCTGTGTGAACCCAGATCTTTGCTTCTAAAGATAGGAGGCCATGTCTGAGTTCCTGTTTTCCGGGTGGTGGTATCTGAGGAGACACGAAGCAGGTGTTTTCCAGGAGGTGGCAGTGCTCTCTAAGGCAGGCTGTGCCTGCCTTCTCTATCACCCTAAGAATATTGTAATTGAGACATAGCATTATAATGCATTCCAGACCACACAGCTGTGAGTGTCACCTCCCAATGTTTCTTACTAGTCTCAAAGTCACTGCAACCAGGGTAGGGAGATTGAAGCCTGGGGGACACAAGGCAAATGTGGGAGGGGACTCAAGGAGACTAATCAGGGGCACTTAGCTTTATTGTGAATGGAGTTTCAATACTGAAAAGCCAGGGACTCCCCCCTCCCCCCCCCCCCCCGCCCATTTCTGTTTACAGTTCTTCACAGGTTCACCTCTGAAGACCAATAAAAGGAAACTGAAGGACTCTTATATTGTCTGCATCTTAATTCTGGGTTTACAAGAAATATTTCATTACTTTAATTCAGACCAGGCGTCCTTCCTTTTTAAATGAAACGTCTCCTTGTCCAGGGTGAAGAGATGGTGAGCATGTCTCTCCCTGAGATGGTGGAAGGAGAAGGATGGGAGGAGAAAGAGCTTTGCCTGTGAGGCAACCCACCCTGTGGTTACCGATGCCTGCTGGGGACATCCCAGGACCAATCCAGACAGAAAATGAGGAAGAGTGGAGAGGACTCTTCCCAGCTTTGGTCTATTGGTGGAGGTCCTCTTTTTCACGGCACAATGATAAGAATGAATGAGCCTGATAAGACCAGAGCAAGGGGCATTGAGATGACTGTTCAGTGTCTCCACGTGGCTTCTCCTGGAAGGGGTAGGCATGGGGGAGTGTTCACAGCTAGGGAGGTTGAATTCCTCTTTTCAAATTTCTTGTGTTTGTTTGCTTATAGCTCTTTGAACCCTGTCAGAGCCCCGATAGGACACTGAGAACGATGAGGCCAGCCAGATGAACTGCTTGGTAAATCCGTACGGGACATTGATATTTAAAGAAAAAGAGCTCAGCCTTAACTGGACCTTGTCCAGAGACTGCATTCTTCTAGTTGCTTTCTGTCTTCCCTGACCGTCCCCCCCACACACACTGGAACCTTGTTCTGTGTTCTCTGTAGAGATCTCCTACTGGAAAACTTTCCCTACAGCATACCCATACCTAGTTCTAAGAATAATTCAACTGACAATGCAGAGAGTACCATTTGTATGCCATGCCCATAGCCCTTGAAATGCACCTACATTTTCATGGCCATCTATTATTTTATTTTACATGCACTCTTTTACTCGTGTATGCACACACATATATGTATATATATGTGGGTCCATGTGAAAGGCCAAGGTTGATGCTGGGAGTTTTCCTTGAGTGCCCACCACCTTATTCACTGAGGCAGGGTCTCTCAACTGAGCTCAGTGCTGACCTCTATGGCTAGTCTGGCTAGCCATCTGGCTCCAGAGGGCACATCTCAAGATTTCAAGGCCTACAAGTAGGCTACTACACCCTCCAGGCAAGTGTTTTTTAAAGTCAGGAAACAACACAAATTAACATGTAATTAAAAGGAGAAATTTGTTTTGAGGGCTGGGTGATGGCTCTTTCAACAGTCTTCCATTGAGAGGCCCATCTTCCTTTGCAGGAATCAGACTGCATCCTGGGTAAGCAGGAAGGAGCACTCAGTTCAAGGGGCATGAGTTTGCCAATTATAGACATGACTGTTGAATGCAGTTAGTGATTGCTCAAAGAAGACCATCAACAATCAAGTAAGGGAGATGGGAGCAGTTACCCAGACAGGCAGACATTCAGTGTGGAGCTGCCAGGGAAAACAGGGGGACCATGAAGACTCGTTTGGGTAGCACATAAAACAGAATGTTCAGACCACTTAAAAGAATGATGACCAGCTTCTGGTGACGTGCTTGGAGCCTCCTGAGGCTTGGGTCCTGGAAACGGGCAACCCATCCTGGCAGAACAGCCTATCCAGGGTCTGCCGATGTCCCAGTATTAGTCCTGCCTCCACCCACCAGAAGTGGAGAGCCATCAGAGTATTGGACCTGCTTGCACCCACCCTGGACCTGCACCCACCAGGAGAGGAAGAAACTCCACCTGCACCCACTGGAAGAAGGGATGGGAAGAAGACAATATAAAAACACATTCAATATCAGAAAATCCAACATGACACCACCAGAGTCTAGGGATTCTACACCAGCAAGATCTAAACAAGACAAACTTACCAAAAGGCAGAGAGTGAACATGCAAATTAAAATCAGAAGTGAAAGGGGGGACATAATAATGGACACTGAGGAAATCCAGAGAATCATCAAGTCATACTTTGAAAACCTGGACTCCACAAAATTCAAAAATCTAAAGGAAATGGACAATTTTCTGGATAGATCTCACTTACCAAAATTAAATCAAGAACAGATAAGCAATTGAAATAGACCTATAACCCCTAATGAGATAGAAGCCATCATCAAAAGTCTCCCAACCAAAAAAAAGTCCAGGGCCAGATGGTTTCAGTGAAGAATTCTACCAGAAATTCAAGGAACAGCTAATACCAATTCTTCTCAATGTATTCCACACAATAGAAGCATAAGGGTCATTACCAAAATCTTTTTATGAGGCTTCAATAACCTTGGTCCCAAAGACACAACTAATAAAGAGAACTACAGACCAATATCCCTCATGAACATTAATGCAAAAATACTTAGTAAAATACTGGCGAATCAAATGCAAGAACACATCAGAAAAATCACCCACCATGATCAAGTAGGCTTCATCCCAGGGATGCAGGAATGGTTCAATGTATGAAAATCCATTAATGTAATCCACCATATAAACAAACTGAAAAAGAAAAACTCACATGGTCATCTCACTAGATATTGAAAAAGCCTTTGACAAAATCCAACACCCCTTCATGATAAAGGTCTTGGAGAGATCAGGGATAACAGGAACATACCTAGACATAATAAAAGCAATATACAGCAAACCAACAGACAACATCAAACTAGCTGGAGAGAAACTCAATGTGATTCCTCTAAAATCAGAAAGAATACAAGGCTGCCAACTCTCTCCATACCTATTCAATATTGTACTTGAAGTTCTAGCTAGAGCAATAATACTACAAAAAGGAGATCAAGGGGATACAAATTGGAAAAGAAAAAGTCAGACTTTCACTATTTGCAGATGATATGATAGTTTACAAAAGTGACCTGGAAAAATTCTACCAGGGAACTCCTACAGCTGATAAACACCTTCAGCAAAGTGGCAGGATACAAGATTAACTCAAAAAATCAGTAGCCCTACTATATACAGAAAATAAGTGGGCTGAGAAAGAAATCAGAGAATCATCACCCTTTACAATTGCTACAAACAACATAAAATACTTTGGGGCAATGCTAACAAAAAAGTGAAACACCTGTACCATAAGAATCTTGAGTCTCTAAAGAAAGAAATTAAAGAAGATACCAGAAAATGGAAGGATCTCCCATGTTCTTGGATAGGTAGGATCAACATAGTAAAAATGGCAATCTTGTCAAAAGCAATCTACAGATTTAATGCAATCCTCATCAAAATACTAGCACAATTCTTCACAGACCTTGAAAGAACAATACTCAACTTTCTATGGAAAAACAAAAGGTCCAGGATAGCCAAAACAACCCTATGTGCATAAAGGAACTTCTGGAGGCATCACCATCCCTGACTTCAAGCTCAATTATAGAGCTATAGTCCTGAAAACAGTTTGGTATTGGCACAAAAATAGACAGGTAGAACAATGGAATCAAATTGAAAACCCTGATATAGACTCACACACCTACAAACATCTGATTTTTGACAAAGAAGCTAAAGTTATACAATGGGAAAAAGAAAGCATCTTCAACAAATGGTGCTGGCATTACTGGATGCTGGCATGTAGAAGACTGCAGATAGATCCATGTCTATTGCCATGCACAAAACTTAAGTCCAAATAGATCAAAGACCTCAACATAAATCCAGCCACACTGAACCTCTTAGAATAGAAAGAAGGAGGTACCCTTGAATGAAATGGTACAGGAGACTGCTTCCTGAACACAACACCAGTAGCACAGACACTGAGATCGACAATTAATAAATGGGACCTCCTGAAACTGAGAAGCTTCTGTAAGGCAAAGGACACAGTCAACAAGACAAAACACCAGCCCACAGAATGGGAAAAGATATTCACCAACCCCACATCTGACAGAGGGCTGATCTCCAAAATAAACAATGAACTCAAGAAGCTAGTCATCAAAGCACCAAATAATCCAATTAAAAAGTGGGGTTCATAAATAAATAGAGGAGTCTCAAAAGAGGAATCTAAAATGGCTGAAAGACACATAAGAAAGTGTCCAACATCCTTAGCCATCAGGGAAATGCAAATCAAAACAACTCTGAGATACCATCTTACTCCTGTCAGAATGGCTAAAATGAAAAACACTATGACAGTTTATCCTGGAGAGGATGTGGAGAAAAGGTTATCAGTATGTTGGTTCCTCAGGAAAATGGGAATCAGTCTACCACAAGAGCCAGAAATTCTACTCTTAGGCATATACCCAAATGATGCACATTCATACATCAAGGACATCTGTTCAACTATGTTCATAGCAGCATTATTTGTAATAGCCAGAACCTGGAAGAAACCTAGAAAGATGTCCCTCAACTGAAGAATGGATAAAGAAAATGTGGTACATTTACACAATGGAGTACTACTCACCCCCCAAAAAAACATGGAATCTTGAAATTCGTAGGCAAATGGATGGAACTAGAAGAAACCATCCTGAGTGAGGTAACCAGTCACAAAAAGACAAGCATGGTATGTACTCACTCATATAAGGATATTAGACATAGAGGAAAGGATTACCAGCCTACAATCCACATCGCCAGAGAAGCTAGTAAACAAGGAGGACCCTAAGAGAGACATACATGGTCCCCTGGAGAAGGGGAAAGGGACAAGATCTCCTGAGCTAATTGGGAGCATGGGGGAGGGGAGAGGGAGTTAGGAGGAGGGGAAGGGGACAGGAAGACATGAGGGAGCAGGAAGATTGAATCAGGGGGAGAATAGAGGAGAGCAAGAAAAGAGATACCATAATAGAGAAAGACATTATAGTTTTAAAGAGAAATCTGACACTAGTGAAATGTCCAGAGTTCTACAAGGATGACACCAACTAAGAATCTAAGCAATAGTGGAGAGGCTACTTTACATGCCTTCCCCCTATAATAAGATTGATGACTACATTATATGCCATTCTAGAGCCTTCATCCAGTAGCTGATGGAAGCAGAAGCAGACACCCACGGCCAAACACTGAGCTGAACTCCTGGAATCCAGTTGCAGAGAGGGGGAGTGATGAGAAAAGGGGTCAAGATCATACTGGAGAGACCCACAGAAATAGCTGACCTGAACAAGGGAGAGTTCATGGCCACATAGGACTGTTCCAGACCCCCTCAACAAGGATGTCAGTTTGGAGGTCTGGGCAATCAATGGGGTCTCTGGTAGTGGGTCAGTATTTATCCCTAGTACACGAATGGACTTTGGGAGCCCACTCCACACAGAGGAATACTCTCTCAGCCTAGACACACAGGGAAGGGTCTAGGCCCTGCTCCAAATGATATGACAGACTTTGAAGATCCCCCATGGAAGGCCTCATCCACCTAGGGAGCAGAAATGGGATAAGATGGGGAGTTGGTGTGGACCAGGGGAGTAGGGGTGGAAGGGAACTGGTATTGACATGTAAAACAAACTTGTTTCTAATTTAAATTTTAAAAAGAAAAGGAAAAGAAAAGAATGATGACCAGAAGGAATGCAATACAAAGTATGGAAGAAAATGATGGGGAAATCCATGTACATTGTGGAGAGGTAACAAGGCCCTGTGAGCAAGGTAAATTGATGGATGATAGATCACAGGGAAAGCATGCTTGCTCTCAGCCTATATGGTACCAGGAGTCCTGAAACAACACACAAGCAAAGAAGTAGGACAAGGAACTGCATTAATGTGACACAGCTATGTATCCCAGTATGAAGGACGCACGGTCCATCTTCAGAAACTTCTTGTTTTATTCATCTGCATTGGGCACTTCTGTTTACCTCTTAGAAAGTTTATAAATCCCCCTGCAATTAAATTAGCCTCCAAAAATGGCTTCATAGTTGAGTCCTAAATCAAGAAATCAAACATGTGCCTGATGCTCAAATATCCCAGGTAGTTCCTATTTGACCATCTGGCAGCCATGTGATATCATTAGCTATATTTAAACTCATAAATATCAGCCAGGAAGATTGAGGAGGTGCCAGGATAGTACAAATTATTCATGGAAAATGGTGTCCCCATTGTCCAGAAAGAGCACAAACCTAAAGAGCATCTCACTCAAAGTCAATTAGTGAGTGTGACAATGTCCCTCCTCTCCATCACAGACAGAAGTCTCAAGTTTGGGAATCCCAGATAATAGATCTTTAACACATGCAAGCCTGAAGCTTTTAAATGCTTGGATATTGAGAGAGTTCTGTTTTCAGAACAGCACAGGATGATTGCTGGAGGGATACTGAATACTTTTAGATCAAGTGTACCACTCATCCTGGTCTCTATGCTTCCTGATGGAAATCTGCGTACTGTATTAACTTCCAGATCTGTAGAGAGTTTCCCTGTTGCTTTCTAAGCTTAGAAGCACAGGACTATGGGCAGCACCTGAATTTATCTAGACCCAAAATGTAGTACTTCAGCAATGGGGCAAAGTGCAATGAATCATCATAAACTTGGGTTATTATGTTACAGGTAAAAGAAGCTAACAAGATAGGACAGGAGGATTTTCTACACACACATAATGTACACATAGAAACACACAGAGTGCTCAGATACACAAGCTGCTCAGACACAGATACAAGTATACATGAATACACACACACACACACACACACACACACACACACACACACACACACACACAACCACCACATAAATCATATAGAATAAGTAGAGGACAAAAGAATGAGGTAACCCAGAGCTCCCTCTGTTCTTCTAACAGCATTGGAGGGAGTCTCACAGCAGAAGACCCACTAACATGGTTCATCAAATTTATTGACCTCCTAAAGTTAGGACAATGAATGCCACAATACCCTTTGGATTTTTGTTGTTGTTGTTTTAAAGAAGTCTCACTATGTAGATCAAGATGGCCTTGAACCCATAATTCTCCTACCTCAGTCTCCTTTGTATTGGGACTACAAGTGTGTGCCACCAAACCTGGCTACTTCCAGGAATTTCTTGAAGACTTTTAACTGAAAGACCAACCATGACTCTTTCTTGCCATCAAAATCATATCTTGGAAAATATTAGTTGTAATTTAAGAAAAATAGCACGGGAGAGAAGGATGCTATATGACAGGGTTCAAGCAGAGGGTTTTTATTACGGAAAGGGATCATAAAAAGGGGAAATGGGAGTGGGGAGACCAGCCTCTGGAGACAGGAGCAGCAGAAGAGAGGAGAAAGGAAAGAGGGAAAGACAGTAAAAGAGGAGAGGGGAAAACAGACAGAAAGGAGGAGAAAGAGAGAAGGATGGGAGGTGGACAGGGCCCCTTTAAAATGCAATATAGTGAATGTGCACAGGCAGTGCTCTTAGTGGCTGCAGCTGAGGGTATATTCTGTCAGAACCCCAAGAACAGATGACTGAATACTAATACTAGTATATCCCAAATCTGTATAACATTCTACTCTACTAGAGAGCCTCATGTTCAGACACTGCTCCTCATCTATAAAGTCAAGGGTTAGTGGGGCTATCAGTGTGGGTAGGATGTACATCACCCCACCAAGGAAGTGTAAGAACAAGTAAAAGTTAACCCTACTTTCCTACTTCTGTAGGACCTTGCCATCTCATAGGTAGATGGGTCCTTTGTTACCAAGGGTGCCTGAGTATGGTAGGACAACTCTCTTGTCAACGTGCTAGAGTTGGTGAGTTAAGTCACATCAATCTGGATGTGAGGAAGTGTAGCCAGTCCATTATCACATTTACCTTCCCAAACGATCCTACCTAGAAGAATTATGGTATGCCACTTTCTTCTTTCCTGTCTTATATTTGTGGGTCGGCCTTGTGCAGGTCATCAGAGCTAGTGAATGTTCATCGTGACCTCGGCCATGTCATATTCAAAAGACAGTGTCTCATAGCACTTCTCTCCAGCCTCAAGCTCTTACAATCTTCCATCATTTCCTTCACGATCTTCCATGGGTCTTCAAGGGAAGGTGATAGAGATATCCCATTTATGGCTGGATACTCAGCAGTCATTTGTTCTAAACATTTTGACTAGTTATGAGTTTTTTATTAACCGTCACTCACTGTAAATAGATGACTTGCTGGGCAAGGTGTATACAGTGCTGATCTAAAGGTGTAAATTGAAATATTTACTAGTTTGACTACGTATCCATTTTACTACAACATCCCCAGACATAGGTTTTTTTCAGATTTGTAGTAGCACATACATATTTCTCCCTACAGAGCAAGTCTAAAAATTAATCATAAAGTGGATGGTTACCTCAAAACAGTCATGCCACTATTACACCAGGGAGAACACTAGGGCAGATTCACCAGTAATGTAGGACACAGGATCCATAGCTGGGATGCTTTTTCTTATCTGGGAGCCCACATAGCTCCTTTTAGCATGATGAACAATAGCCAGCTTAGTTACAGGTGAACTCCATCTCAATCTCTCTCTTCTAGACATCTGGTAGGCAGTGTTCACTCCCTTAAACAGCTAAGACCAGTCTCATTTCTTCCCTCACATGACATCTTACCAAATACTAGAACACAGCAACTCTGTGGCTTCTAGATATCACTCATCAGACACTTCCAGTTTTATTTCTGCAAAAAATGTATTTCTAGGTAACCCATCTAGCCATGGCCTGTATTTTCACATCTCTCTGTCAGTAGTTTCTAGCAACAAGTAGGTATGACATGAATAGACATTCTTGAGTTCATGTCTGTTTGACCTTCAAAGTATAGTTTCTATAGCTGACATCCCCCTGTGGCCTGGGAACTGCAGAACACTGAAAAAAATAACCTTCTCCAGACTCCATGCCTCGTACCCTGAACCTGTGTACCTTACTCACAAATGCAACAGGAATGACAAAACCTTCATTAGGAGCCGAGTCATTGAACAATCAGCTTGTAAAATCCCCAGGTTTTTGTTACTAACTATTGTCAAGTCATGTTTCTTTCAAGCTATTATTACCAATTCAATGTTAATCTAGTTAAAGAGTTTTATTAATCCTGTTACATAAAATCTTATCGCTTAGGGCACTAAGTCTATTGAAGCTTTTCAGCATCCTTGCTCTGTCCTCTAGCACAGTAGCTATTCCTTTCAGTTGAGGTGTCAGTGTGAGAAAGTGATCAGTATGCTGCCTCCATCATTAGCAAACTTGGTGACTGAGAGGTGAAAATCCCCTTCAGGGTGGGAGAGTTCCTGCATACTCCCAGAGCATGTTCCATTTATTACTGTGGTGAACATTCAGAACATTGGGAGAACCATGTCTACTCTCTTTTGTGACCCACAAAGGCTTTGCCTCTGGGATGTGGTTTTACAAGGTGACGTGGATCCTAAAGGTTTGCTTCTTGCCTAAAACTAATTGGCTCAAAGTTTCCTTGACACAAGTAAATCGATCAAAATTCCTTATCCTGGACAACATAATGGGATGCTGGAGACCAGTTCAGTCTTTTGAGTGGAAGAGGGGTTAATATTCACAGTGTTCAAGAATGCTGGATTTATGATTCTTCTCTCCCAAGACCTGGGGAATAGAGAAGAAACCATGAAAGAGATACAGAGATGAAATGGGAAGAGTGTGTGGACAGAAATGACCTTAGTCCTTTGTGGCATCTGCATTGTTTGCAACACAGCTTCTATTTTATAATAAGTCACCTTGGTGGGAATGATCATGACCTGAAGACAAAAGCCCAAATTAATTCAAGTACTTTCTAATTTTCATAACCCCTTATTTCATCAAAGCCACCTTCAACCAAGGTGAATCCCTACTCCATCTGTTTATTAGTTTGTGTTTTACTCTCCTCCACCCAGAGGCCTCTGTTTTGAGCCAGGTGTTTGTAGAACTTGAAGCCAGGATAGAGATTCAACAATGCAGTTTTTGTTTTGCTTTTTAGGAGACACATGTTCAAGAAGAAGCTGTTGAAGAAGAAAAAAAAAGGAAAGCAAGAGAAATCTGAATAAATAGACAGTTTTGGGTGTTCTCAAAAGTTGGTCTAAGGTACAGGAGGCTCCAGAGATAAGCTATACCATAGATTTGTTTTAGAATGAAGACAGGGGAATGGAATTTTGTGCCTCAGTTTTATGGCCAGGGCAGAAAGGAAGCCCTGACAAGGCATTTCACGTTACCCTAGAGAAAGGGTGAGGCTTTAAATTGTGAGCTACCAGTGTGACTAGCAGCTAGGGGAGGACTTTGCAATCAGGTAAAAGGTTGTGAAAAGGGTACCAAAATGGTCTACACAAGAGTTATTTACTATAATTATAACTATGCCTTCCTCATCGTAACATGCTCTTTCAAGGACAGAGCCTAGCAAACTTCTCAAAACACAGAGGACCTGACAAAAACCAGTTGTCCTTTTCTGGCTTTAGTGATTACATCAAACCTTTTGTTGCTCTGTAAAATATGCTGAAGATGAGAGGAATCTACATAAGATATCAGTAAGTTATGGCATCTGCCATGCTTCTCACCTTGTACTGGGGACCTACTGATTCTGCTGCCAGTATCCACTTCTTCTTCTTCTTCTTCCCTGAAGATAGTAAACTTGGTTTCCCACTGGGAAAAGCCTTGGCCTCTGGCACAGATGCTGCTCTGCTCCAGAATGGAGTTCTATCTCTTCCAACTGCCCAGGCTTACACACCTACAAGGACTGCCTTTGAAGTGAGCCTACAATTCGATTTGGGGCAATAAATGCAAGAAGACTCTTCCTATGGGATTCAGTGGAAAATGCTTCTTTGGTCTTCCTAAAGACTGGGAAAGATTCCCATTTCCTATGCCCTCTCCCTTCTCCACCCTCTCTCTCTTCTGACTGGTATTGGTGATATCAGAGCTATGAAGCCATTTCTGGAACCTGAAACTGATACCAGCCCTGGAGGAAAGATATGACAGCTCAAGTAGACAAAAGGCCCTCATAGCCATGTTACCCCTCAGAATATGGCGAATCTCTGCCTTCAGCCGTATCTGAAGTCATAGTCTCTTGAATCCATCTGTGTGTGAACCAAAAAAAGTACACTATTTGCCTTAGCCATTTCAAATAAGGCTTTGTTTTTTGAAACATAAACTATCCTAAGTGATAGACTACCGGGAGTGGGAGGAGGAATGGATTACAGTCTGGGAATGTCACCACCCACTTGTTTTTGGCAAACTTTCATGTGCAAACCTTCCCTAGAGTCCTGTCATTTGTTCACATTCAAAAACAGGAACAGACGATCCAGCATCCATGATAACCACTTGAGCAGCATCCTGACCTGGCTTTTAGGGCCTTGTCTTCCACTGGGTGTGTCTGACTTAAGAATTTGGTATCTGGAACATTGGTCACTGAAGTCCTATTAGCTTCATTTGGATGACCTCCAATTGTCAGTACAGCTTTGCAAAACTTCTCTTGACATGAACAGAAAATGATGGTGTGTGTGTGTGTGTGTGTGTGTGTGTGTGTGTGTGTGTGTGTGTGTGTTTTCTAAAGTTTATATTAAAAACATCTTTTTGAAACTGCATTTATATCCTTCTGAACTCCTTTGGAAATGAAGCACCTAAAATAGCTTAGGAGCTAGTCATGTCCTTTTATGATTCTCACCAACACACACACACACACACACACACACACACACACACACACACACACACACTTTGTCTAAGAACTGATCTAAGTAGGGGCTGAGTGCAAGAACCCATCCCAGGCCATACAAGGGTACCAGAATACATTGAATCGATTTATCATCATCTTCCTTTTTTTCCCACAATTCTCCCAGGTCTCTCTTCTAGGAGGGCCATGGAATTTACCCACTCATGGGGGTTGTTGTGCCCCTGGATGGAGTTTTTAGAAATAATAATCTTGGTTATTATGGTGGTGAGCTCTCCTTTGTGTCTTTTCCTCATTTCCAGTGCCTAATGCCATCTTTGACCAGATGGAGAATGCAATTAAAATAAATATAATGTAATATAAAAATAAAACAGAACATATTGCTTTTGCAGGGCAATCTGGGCTCAAGATTTTCTGCAGTGGAAATTACTGGCTAAATAAACCTATCTCCTCATTGACACAAAGCTTAGAAGAGACACAGGTTACAGCAAAAAAGAGAAGAAAATGCGATTATTTCCTAAATCAAGGCAAGAGAAGTTTTGCCCAGATGGAAAATTATTGAAGTAGAAAAGGTTTTCCTTTCTATCTTTATAACAACACTATCAGAAAAGTCAATATTACAATGCAGGTGCTACAGGGAGTGAAAAAATGGATGTGTAGTCACTGTCTCGAAGAAGCTTCCACTTTAGTTGGCAGGATCCATGCTGGTGAAAAGGAACCTGGATCTGCACACCAGGCGACCTTGAATAAAGAGACATCACAACTGTATTTTGACTAAGGCCCTGTGCTCCTGTGTTGCCACATCTGAAATGCATTTTCCCCAGCCATATATTTCCAATATGGAGTGGCTAGAAATAGCCTCCTAACACTTAATCATTACAGGTATTGTCTCAGTAAAGAGATTTTTAAAATACAAGCAACACACAGATTCAGATGTGTGAAAATGAGGATTTGTTGGAAACATTTGTGCTCTTCTCTTAGAACTTGACAGCTCCGTACTTTTGGAAGATAAGAAACAGAGACATGAAGCTCAGTAAGAGCCTGTAGAGTCCCAACCAGGCTTCCTGTGGTTGTGGGTCATTGGTTTCTACCTCTTTTCAGGCAACAAATTTCTCATTCCCCAAATGGAGATTCCCAAGTAAATGATTATCACCCTCGGTCCAACATCCCAGCAGAGTCCTCAGATTGGGCCAGCTATCCATCTCTGACCAGTAAAGGGACCATTAGTTATTGTGATTACAGTATCAAGAGTTCACCCTTTTGAATAGGTGAAACATTCTCAGAAAAGGCATATCAAACCTGACATGGTGGTGCACACCTTTAATCCCAGCACTCAGGAGCCGGAAGCAGGCGAACCTTTGTGAGTTCCAGTCCATCCTGGTCTACATAGCAAGCTCCTGGACAGCCAGAACTGCATAGCTAGACCCTGTCACAGAGAGAGAGAGAGAGAGAGAGAGAGAGAGAGAGAGAGAGAGAACTTGTTCCAATAATTAATTCATGATATTCCTATTTGCTGAATTTTTAAATTTATGATCATTTCTGTGATTGCAAATCATAAACTGTACCTTTATCCTTTTCTTCAAGATTTATCTGTTTTCCTTTTCCAAAACTTGAAGACATGGCTGAGAGATGTATGTCAGAAAGCATGTATTCTGGGGTGGGAGTTTGGGGGAGGATGTCTACTGCTAATCTTTATTCTTTTTTACTCTTTTCTCTAACACCATACCAAAATCAGCAGGGATATGGCTTTACCTGGGGACTTTCTAATTCTGCATAAACAAGGAAGTTTGGAAAAGGTGGAAAGCCGTCATATACCTGTTGCATGCTAAGAGGAATATCTGCAGTGTCATTTGAAAGTGGAATAATTAATCATTCCATGAAGAAACCTGATGCAAAGTCACACTGCAATCTGGCTGAGGAATTCCTAATGATACACCCTGATCACAGTCTTTTATTTTTGCTCCCGTTGAACATTTTGAGTGCTAATATGAGGAATTAGGATAATCTTTCTCATAAACATTTAGTATGTGAAAATCATTTTGTGAAATGTGAAGATAACTATTTAATTCTTGAATTCATCTCATGGGTCAAGTATCATTACTATTTTGCAGGTGGAAAAATTAAAGCCTAGGGAAGTTATGTGGCCAGCCATACACACACGGCTAGGGAGCCTATGAATACAATCCCCCAGCTCTGTCCACTACTCAAAATTTGCCCTCATATTGATACTCCCATTCAATTCAGATATATAGTACCTGGTTTGATGGCTGCAGCTCACAGAAAGAATGGCAGAAGCACACAGGTTCATGTTCTTATCTATGGACTGGGTAGATCTCCATTACCTTTGCGAAGCCGTTTTCCTCCAGGCCGATGATGTGGTACCATGCAGAAGAGTTTCTGGCTGGAGGCTTCATGCCAAAGTACCAAAGCAAGTGAGAGATATTACATACAGCAAACCGGATATGTTTGCCTCTCTCTACATTCTGCCATTAATCACTAGAGAACCAACAAAATAAAGTAAGATCTTGTTTCCCTTGACTTCCAATCCCTAAAGACAGCTTGGAAATGTCAATAAAAGTTTGGGTGACACAGAAGGGAAAGTTGGCTCTATTTTTAATGGCTGGTATTTTGGCTCACAATTGACTCATCCTCGCCCTCCCACTGCCAGCTCCTACCTCCTGCATGCCCCATTCTACCCCGTTTCTGCAGCCAGAAGCTCGTGGTGGGGTCACCTTATGAGCAGATCCCAGAGTCTTCCACCCCACCCCACCCCAGTCAAAGCATCCTGGTGTCAGACAAAGAAGATAGGGCTCAAGGCTGTAATTGTGGGTCTCGTTTATTCTGTCACCCAGGTAGCAGCTGCAGAATACATGCCGTCTCTGGCCTTCAGTTGCCCTATCTATATTACGACAGGGCTGCAGAAAAATAGCCACTAGACCGTTTTCAGCTTTAATGCTCATCTGCTGGAGTGCGAAGAGATACCACTTCTCAAGGCTTACCCAGCCTTCTCACCCAAGCCTTTCCATGGCTTCCTGGCAGAGAGAACACTAAAGAGGGTTTTTGCGTGCCCCAGTCTTTCCTGCTTTCTAAGGCTAACAGATGCGAGGTTAATACAGAGCGAGAGCTGCAAAGTCAGGGAGAATACAGCCACCGAGACCTGCTTCCCACGCGCTTTGCACATTCCGATGTGACATTTGGTGACTTATTCTAAATGTTTTACTCACTTCCCCTCTAAAAAGGCGTGTACTTTAAGGGTCCCCTTCTCGTAGTGAATACTTGAGTGAACAGGGCCCACATGCTCCACAGTTCCAGGACTTTTAGATCCTGCAGGCTGGAGTGCCGGTGGGTGGGCAGTCTTCAGCTGATTCTGATATGGCCTCTGTCCTCACTACGCTGCAGGAATCAGAGGACACAACCTGGCCGGCACATGGCTCAGGAATTTTCAGCTCAGATATTTGACATTCCAGCTTCACTGCTTCACTGCTTATTGGCCGTTTGATGCTGGGCAATGTTTTGAACCCCCGTGTGCCTCATTTTCTCATCTGTAACAAGAAGGTAATACACATTTCTGCTTCATCGGGGAGTGGTTAGAGTTAAATGGCACTGGTCACATAGAATGTCTAACAGGGTGCCTTATTCATAGTAAGCCAAAACATGGTAGTTGACATCATTATTCCTCCAAATATTTGTTCACATACACACAATCATTTTTTTTAAAAAGCAGTTTTGATTGTAAAACACAAAGGCCAATATTCCTATTGCATAAACAAAACAATTATGGTTTTCCATTTCTTTGAGTTTTCAAGCAAAAATATGGGTATAAAATTCAGAGCAGAGCCAAATTGAATTTCCAGGAAAGTAATATCTAAGAAGCTTTTAGGCAAGGGAGAGGTTTGTTGATGCAAAGGCATAAACACATCTTACCCTTGGAAACACAATGGGATCAGACAACATGGCTGGCTTCTGACCGCTTATTAGAAAACTTCCACTTGCACAAAGACAGGAGGCACTGGTCAAATTTAGCTTCATCCCATGTCTTTGCTCTCTGTTTCTCTACCTCTTTCCTCAATGAGATATCTGTATCCCCAGAAGGAACTTGGGGAAACTGGGTGATATTGTAGAATAAAGCAATGATGGAGAATGTAACTGCAACAAGTCTATCATTTTTATATTCTAGGCATGCTACCTAGGTGTGAGAAAATTTGCCTACATAGAGGGGTCACAGATACAATTGGCTTTTGGAATTAGACAGGCAACAAATTCAAAGCAAATGGACTGCCTTGGACTATAGCAACTATTGTCATTCACATCCATTGCACTATATCGTCCCCATGTACAAAAGAAGGACAAAACATAATCCTTTAGCTCAAATGTTTTAGCCTTTTATAAGTGGATGTTTGTGTAAAAAAATTAAAACACCATAAAGACCAAGTCTCCTGGGCCCTCCACTGTAATGAGGGCTTAGAACTTGCAGGTGATTGACTTGAGAGAAGGTAGAAAAGGAGAGGCAGAGGCAGACTTCAGTGCCCAGGGCTTCTAACATGTACAAAAGACTTCCACATTCAGGCTTTCTAAAGAAAACTTGATACTAAAGCAGCTCATCTCCACAACCAAGGACACCGGTAATAAAACCATAGTAGGCCTCTGTTGTCAGCATGAAACAGGCAGTGAGAGGATCCCAGAGAGGAGGGAAACACCAGAGAATTGCTCAGCTAGATGAATAAGACAGTTCCTTCACAATGTAAGAAGATGGATCTCAAGTGGAAGTGTCGTCTTAATCCTGAGTTAAAAGGGTCTAGGATAGAGCTCTAAGTTGCCAACCTGTCTGTAAGGCTATCAGCAAAGAAAGACTTCTAAAAGGTGATGTCTCCAAATCTCTGTAGGGCTATTGATCCTCAGTGGGTTAGGCTGGCATTTTTCATGACAGGATTTAACAAGGTCCAGGAAAAGAGTAGGAGAGTAGGTGCTGTGGGTCTGAGACCTAAATGGAAAGCACAGGAAGGAGGCTAAGCTAGGAAATCCTGGAGCTTAGACACACCTAGAAAGAACTCAAAGGGCATTTGAACATTTAAGCCAAGAACCCTAAAAAGCCACACTTAGGGAGCAAATATCTCACCCTAGAGAAAGGACCACACCACAAGAATAAGATCACAACTAAAATATATGTGTTTTAAGTCAACTCATCATCAATCAACAGCCAATTGATTAATAATCCTGATGGAATCTTACCCTTTTTCTAGCTCCTTAACTGTTTCCTAGAACAAAGTTCAATACACTTGTGAGATGATATAACTCTGGTTTGATATCCTATCTTTCACAAGGCTCACCATTTGAAAGAAAATTAATAGACATTAGAAAAGAAAGGAAAACGTGACTCAAGATAAAGGGGAAATGCTAATTAGGGCAGACAATAGAGACAAGGATGTGAAAGCAGCTATCATAACCATGCTCGGGGTCATAAAAGAAAATGTGGCCATAATGACTGGGCTGTTGGAAAGTATCAGCAGAAAGGTGAAAACTGTAAAAAGAAAGAATGAAATTCTGCAAGTAAAAAGTGCAACAGGAAATGAGACAGGCTGAACAGCACATTGAAAACTGTAGCAGAAAGATTGACTATCAAGACAGGTCAAGAGATAAGAACCTGGAAAAGAGGACAAAGATGAAGTTTATAGTTTAGAAGGCATCATGTAGTCCATAGGATATGTGTAAATGGAGAATCAACAACAAAGGAAAGAGAATGAGGAAGGAAAAAATGCACATGAAGAACGACCTCAATTTGAATAAATATATGAATAAGTAAGTCTAAGAAACTAAGAAAGACAAACACCATGTGATCTAGTTTATAAGTGGGGGCTCTTTCAAAAGCTTAGAAGCTGAGTCCAAACCATGACTACCAAGAGTACTGTAATTATACCCTGGTTTTCTATGATGCAATATGTGAATTTAATAACAACACATTACAGAACTCAACATACAAGAGAGGAATTTGAATTTACTCACCATGAAGAAATTATGAAACTTTAAGGGTAGTGGATCTGTTAATTACCCTGGGCTGATAACTAGTCAGTATATACCTAAGACCAAGATACCACATTGTACCTCCTAAGTATGTATAATTATTAGATCAATAAAATAAATAAGTATATAGATACATAGCAAATGACTGAGACCAAAGAGAAGAAAAAAATATTTTAAAAGACCAAAGGAAGAAAAGACATAGGGAAATGGTGTATATGTTGCTAGAAACAACTTGGGGGTTGGGCCTGGGCCCTATCCCAAAGGATACGATAGACTCTGATGACACCCTATGGAAGGCCTCACCCTCCAGGGGGAGCAGAAAGGATATGTGATAGGTAGGGTTTTAGTCGGGGCGTGATAGGGGAGGATGGGAGGGACAGGGAACTGGGATTGTCATGTAAAACAATCTTGTTTCTAATTCAAATAAAAAAAAACCCTGCAGGAAAAAAAAAAAGGCGATGTGAAGTTATGTTCAAAGTGCTGAAAACAAGTAGAATAATACTCTCCACCAAGTCTGTACACTGTGAAAATGTAATTTTAAAAAATGGGGTTAAAATGCAATTTTTAGATAAGTGAAATTGGGAGAACTCCAATATATGGACCTTCGAAGAAATTATAAAGAATTCATTTTTTCAATCTGAATGAAACAATAGCAGCTAAAAATCTATATCTACAGAAAGAAGGGAAAAATATAAAATTATATATAGTATCAATTATAAAATATATGTTCACTTCTTTGTTGTAAGCAGAACACTCAAAATAGAAGCAAACTTTTAAACACATACGGAAACAATAGCAGGATAAATGTGGTAAAAACAGAATTATATTGTTATGGTACTCACAAATCTTATGTGAAGAGGAAGAATACTAATTTAAATAGGTTATGATGGGCTAAGGATACATGTTTTCACCTCTGGATAAGTAGTTTCCACCATCCAAGTTGAGATGGTGAATTAAATGCACTGGTACCACATAATCACTCATTAAGACACAAATCATTTCCTGTCTGGTTTTTAAGGCTTTACCCATATTGATACCTATTTGTAGCTATTATTATAAGCTAGCATCCACATACGAGAGGAAACATGCTGTTTTTATCTTCCTGAGTTCGGGTTGTCTCACTTAAGTGGGGGGGAGGGGCATCGAAAAAATTCATATGGCATGAAAGCAGAGAGGAGAGTAGGAGACAGGTTCTGGCAGGGTGGAGGACTTAGGGGATAGGAAAGATGAGTGGGGAGGAGAATCGTGAAGACACAGTTTCGGGAAAATGCTATAATGATTTTTACTACCCGCATGCTAATTTTAAAAATAAATAATTTTTTTCAAAATGCAAATTATTGGTCTGCTCTTGGACTTATTAAATCAGTAGCTCTGGGTAAGAGATCCACCAGCTTTGACTTAAGATGTCTTGAGATGGCTTCAGAATCACTTGCTTAGAGCATTAATGAACCAAAAACTGATGAAGACATATTTTAAAATGGCAGTAATCAGGAAGCTAAGAGACACAAATACTCAACCCACGTTAAGGTCGCAGCATAGTTCTAATATGAAAATCTATCAAAAGACAATTACAGGTCAATATCTCAAAAATCCTCAACTGAATATTAGCAAGATGAATTCAGTGAAGCATAAAAGAGTATATTATGGTTTAGCCCAGGAATATTGAAAAAAAGCAATCAATGTAATAGCACATTATCAAGAAAGAGAATAAATATAATCATTTTAAGACTCAGGAAAACATTTGACAAAATTCAACATTCATTTGCGATAAGAATTTTCAGTAAGCTAAAAATACATAGGAATTTGTCTCAACACAGTAAGTAAGATCTACAAAAACTCAGTTTCTATAATGATCAGCAGTGATGGCTGGCTCTCTCTATCTGGTGTTATGAGCATTGCAGTTTCCCACCACTTACACTTAAATTGTATTGGGCATCTTAAAACAAGAAAAAGAAATGAGAAGCACAAAGACTGCAAAAGGAAGAAAGTCAAAAGTAATTTTATTCATGTATGCACGTGATTGTGTAAGATTCTCAATGTATTTTATATACTAACAGAAAATAAAACTAAAAAATTAAGTAGCTGTGTCACTGCTTCAAAACCTATCAAGAATGCAAAAATAAATATAACTGAAATTATACTAGAGAGTAAATGAAATTTGTTTGAAGACATAGACAAATACATTAAGTTTACACCATGCTAAAAAAAATGCTATTAATAAGATGTCTCTTCACAAATTTCTAAGGATGCTACATGAAGTCGTTTATAATCCCAACTGACTTTTCTTTGTGAAAATCAACATCTTATAAAATGACAGAAAGCCCATAGGTCTTGGGATAAAGCAATTTTAAGAAAGCTGGAACATTGGGATTGCTCCCAAAACATACTCACATTAGTTTATTTTATGGACTTCAAATTCATAATTTAAAAAGAACTCCTACAAAGTCACAACTTAAAGATGACTAAATTTTAAAATAGATTTAAAACAGGCATTACATGAAAGGAAATACATGGAGAACAAGAATACATGGCCAACAAGAAGGTGGGAAAGAGATTAATACTCTTACTCAGAAGGGAAAGGCAGCAAGGAAATGTCCAGTGTGTGTGTGTGTGTGTGTGTGTGTGTGTGTGTGTGTGTGTGTGTGTGTGTAAGTTGACAAAATTCACCCCACTCTACTTCAGACTTAGATCTCATTATGGGTGTATTTTGCAAAAGATGTATACACAACTTGCCTTCTTACTGTTTTGTTACTATGTGGTTATTTGCTCTTGGGAGTCAATTTGTCTTTAAGTTGTTGATCATATGGTCATTTGTCTTTCATTCACTCTCTTGGTCGTTCATCACTGTTTTGGGTTCTGGAGGACCAGGGAGCATGGCAGAGTGGTGGAAAGTAGTGTGTTCAGTTCAATTCAGGCAATTACAGCGTGGATAAAGGAGAAATTCGTAGGACACCAACAGAGCAGGGTTGATTAGATACAGCTGAGATAGAGGGAGACCCACAGGGGGAGAAATAAGAATGTACTTCCAGGCTCCCACTGCAGAGACAGAAAGGCCTGGAAATCTGTGTCACTCATCTTAAGGGTCATGCTGACACTCTTATAACAAAAGACAGGTTAATAAGAAAAGGGATAGCAGACTTATTTAATCAAAGCTTTACAACCGCAGAGCCTTGAGAGTTGAAGCTTCAGCAATCCTGAGAAAACTGGCAATTTTTATGTTTAGGTTCAATGGTCAGTGTGTGGAAACATGAGTGCACAAAGAGAATATGATTTAAGGGTATCAGGCTAAGAGGGATATCTAGGAAGTCCTGTCCCTTGGGGGTTTTTCTTGGGCTTTGGTCCAGCATTTCTTCCTCCTGGGTATGGAGTAGGGCTCTCTGGAACAAGAGTCTTCAAGAAAAGAGAGTAACTTCTCCAGGTTCATAGTTTGCCTTGGGAAGGAAGAGTGCTGTTTTCTAGGCCTTGGAGAAGCAGAATTCTGGTTCCTGTGGCAGACAGGAAAAGGGGGCCGGAGTCAGGCAGGGAGAGAAAGCCAGAGGGACCGTGCTGCCTACTCCCTCGAAAGTATTGAGGCTGGGCTGTGCCCTGACCTGATTACTCCCTCCATATTGTGTAGAACTGCTTTCTTGGTTCTCAGATTTTGGTTTGCTCTGAGAGGCTCCACTTCACAAGTAGCTTTGATTCCTGTTTAAGAATGGAGGATGACTCTGCACCTTGCTGGACACATGATCACCATTGGCGCCATTTGTGTGGCACCACCCTTGAGATGCAGGCTGACAATTAGCATATTCCTGGAAGTAAAAGACTGCCATCCTATACATTTATTAAGACTATAAGAGCACCTAGGCATATTAAAACCGTATCAAGAAAACAAGGCTTGAGAACTTATCAGACATAGCAGAACAGAGAACGGGTGCAATTCCCCAAGCTGGTCCCTTAAAGAGAGACACATCTAACCCTGCAATCCTGACAGCCCCTAACTGTCCTGTAATTGACCTCTCGTATGTACATCAAAGACCAAGAGGCAGAGAATTTCCAACTCGTCCAGGGGCTTGCTGTCAGCCTGTCTTCCTATTTGCACGTCTGGGCCTGCGGTCCATCCATCTGACCACTTGTCTGGATCGGGTCCTTCCCTTTCACTTCTGTAGCTGGAGTCCACACTGGAACTGAGCTCAAACCTGTCGCCTTCCACGGCCTGACTCTACATCAGTAAACCTCTAGCTGGTTCACTGCCTTACCCTCCCAACTCCTAGCTTTTCTCTCAGCTTCCGTGTTTGGCCTATAAGGCTTCTTTGAAAGCTCCTGTCTTTCTAACCATGTGTAGCATGCTCTTGCCTGCCATATAGTCATATATACACACAAACTCACATGCATGCGTACACACACACACACACACACACACACACACACACACACACACACAAATGCACTGTGTGATCTTAGAGTTAATATCAGTAATTAAGATGGAAATAAATGAATGTGTGTCTGCCCCAGCCAGTACTATCAAGAAGGAGGTCTCTTTGTCAAATTGCTGCTAATAAAACCATGGAACCTTGTGAATTCTCTATTGTACAGTAAACTCTGACATTGAGGAAAGACATTAACATGTTGTCTATGTTTTTGACATTGCATGCTCATGGCACTCAACATGACAAAGAGCCATCTACCAGGGTCTGCTGTTGTGCTCCTATACTGTCTTAAGTGAGGAACTGAAAGATAATGTCCATTAACCAGGGAAAGACATACAAGAGGGCATATGTCAGGGCAGGAAAGGAGTGCAGGTGATGGCAGAATGAAGATGATGTCTTCTTTTGTGCATAAAAGGACTCAAAGCACTTAAATAAACCCAGAAATGGAGTTCAAATAGGCACTGGAGAATAATATTCAGATCACCAAATCTAACTTTCCTTCTGTTCTATAGGAGAAACTGGGTTTGCTTCCTGTCTACTTTTCCTCTTTTCAATCTCATCCACAAAGTCAGCTCATTTCCTTTGACCCCTACCTTAAATTTCAAAGTGTCCAACTGTGACTTGGTTTGTATTTTGAAACTGGCCTGTCTTAATCACAAACTCCATCATGCCTACTTATGGAGGAATGAAGGAGCCTGTGAGTTTGTGATCAGGCTGAGCTTAATTCTAATCCATTCTCTGCCATTTGGAAACCATCCTGTCTTCTACCAGTGTTGGGGGATACTATGAAGGAGAGAACCCAAATTGTATAAATGCTTAATATATAGTCTCCATCAGTAGCCTGGATTTCAGATGATGAAGGGAGGGAATGTCACCAGCTAAAGAGTACTACGTAAAATCATGAAGAAAACAGCACACCTTGGACTCTGCTTCTCTCCTTGCTCTGTTTAAAGTCCAAGCCTTCTCTTTGTATTACCAAATCTGCTCTCAGGAGAGGATGTGACATCAGTGCATAGAGTCTCTCTGCTCATGAGTTTACTTCATCTCCATTGCTGCCTGGGGACTTCACATTCCAAACCTTCTGGGTAACAACAGAAGAATGGAGGGTTCCAGTCACAGGCTTTGTGAGCTTGTTAGGAGGCAACTGGCACATGGAAGGGCCCTTCCTGGGGCTGATGAAATCCTACCCACAGAAGCACTAGTCTTCCTTTTTCTAGAATGCTGAGTCTCCAGCCAAAAGCCAAGAACACCGTTTCACTAAATCCAATGTGCACGTGTTCTCTGTCATCAGCACTCACTTCTTTCCCCCTTCCTTGTAACAGACCTCCTCCTCCCCCAAGCAATGTGGCTTTATTTTGGATTTTAATTGCTTTATTATTAGTAATAGTAATTCTCCATAAGAGACAAATTGGGGGAAGGGGAGTATTTGTCTTTTATTTACTATTCTTTAGGTTAAATGACCACAGGTTAATTAAATTGAAAAGTGTCCCTCCAGGGATGCACAGGGTCCCTGGTGGTCCAAGAAGGTAATAAAACCATGGTGAAACTGAAAGCATTATTGCATGCTGCTTTAGTCTCAGCAGCAGCAGTGTACAAATACAAATTTAGTTAATTATTGGGTGATTCCGAACAGGTTTTCTGGGAATTTAATTATCAAAATGGTCTGTATGGTACTACTATTGCTGTGGGGCAAATAACTTGGAGTTATCCAAGGGCCAGTGGCCTCACGTCCTGAGTAAGCACATCCACCCAGAAAGGGAACGTGGAACAAAGAATTCTGCTGTGCTTTTCTCAAAGAAAATGTCTATCACAGCAACAACCTCTCTTAGAAGTGTGTGAGCTTGTGTCCATTTTCTTTACTCCTTCACCTCTTTCCCATTAATTCACTAATTTTGTAGGTCGCTATCAGAGTCTTAAATACTCCCAAACAATAGGGTAGGCATCCTCAACATCTGAGCAGCAATGCAATCAATAAAGACTTTGGAGGGAGGAAAGAAGAATGGGAGGTGGTAATAGCAATTAGTCACTGAAAGCAACCTAACCCATTTTTAATTTAATTTGGAGTGCCATTATTTCAGGCTTCCAAATTCTAAGGTCATTTTAATCATGCAGATCCCATGTCTTATTGAATTGTGGCAGAGAATTACGTGTGTGTGTGTGTGTGTGTGTGTGTGTGTGTGTGTGTGTGTGTGTGTCTGTATGGGTGACCCTGAGTTTGCAAGGACATCCTGGGCAAACAGCCAAGGTGCTGTGCACTCAATAATAATAGTAATCTATACTTGAAGTTATCGTAATGGCTATTAGTCACTGGTGATCCCGATAAGAGGAGTACCACCTCTTCAGACCTTGTAGCCATTTGAATTAACACTTCAGTGAATGAGAAACATCATCAAATAAATGGTCTTTCTTGTATGGTACTAAATATGCTGTAAGACAGACAACAGAGTACAGCTATGAAGTAATGAAATATACAATGAAGAGGAGGACAGAAAATGATGAGGGTCTAGGAAAAGGAATGAAAAGAGCCATTTTGCAATGAAAGAGAAACATCTTTGCAGGACAGCTGACTTAGGGTGCATGATGAACAAGAACCTATTTTGCTTCCCATGAAAAAGGAGGAAGTTAGAGATCTACCTGGTGTAAACAGGTAAATGGACGTTTAGTCTTCATCCTGCGTTGACTTTCCTAGTATCTACAATGTTTTAAATTCACATGGCATGCCAAGAACTTCCCAAGCCTTCGAATCATTTAATTTTTACCGCAACTCCTGAAATACACATCTCCCTCATTTTATAGATGAAAAAAGTAGGGCTTTAAAAGGAAATGTGTGATCAGTTCTCAGATACACAAACACAGAAAAGGAATTTTTAACCTAGTGTTTTTAAGCGTTTCACTTTCCATCCCGCAGCCCCAGATATTTTCAACAACTGTGGAGATACTTTGTGGGTGACGCTGATTGTTTGTTTTAGCAAAGAATTCAGAGGGTGGATGGTTAGGAATGTAGAGGGTTAGTGTCTTGGCCTAGCATACACATGGCCCTTGGTTCAAGCCCCAGCCCTGAGCAAAACAGAAACAAAGCAAAAGCACTGGTCAGGCATAGTGACACATACCTGCAATCCTTGCACTTAGGAAGCTGACACAAGAGATTGCCTCAAGTCCAAGGCTAGCCTGGGTTACAGAGCATGACTCTCTTCTCAAAACACAAACACACACACACACACACACACACACACACACACAAAGAGAGCAAACACAGCCTTCCACGTTACACTTTTCATGACTTAAGCAGCTTCCGTGGGTCTCAGAAAAGACTGCTGTGCCATCACTCGCCTTCTTCTCTTCAGTGCACTCCAAACATTTAAGTTAGTTTTAAAGGCTTGCCTAGTTCCAGTGGGTCCCTCACCTGGGGACAAATGGGATCTCTCCAAAGGTTTTAACATGGAGTTGCAGGATGGAGATGCTCAGCTAGTGGGCACCATGTCTACACTGCCTGTTATCAAGATTCTAGGAATATGCTGAATCTGTCTTGTTCTGTGACATTGAAAGCCCCTTATCTGTCTTTCCTAGAAAACCTCTAGCCCTCCTAGAAAAGTATAACTTGTCATTTGTCATTCTGGTCACTATCTCATGTTGTCGAATAGTCAAGATTAAGAAAACAACTAGAAATACTAATTGGTAGAAAGACATGTGCAAAGTGATTTTTTTTAACTACTTCAAAAACATTAATTCTCCAGTCTGCCTCCTAGGGGCTGAGGACACAATATGATCAATAATTCAAATGCCCCAGTAAAATGGGAACACATTATAGACCCCAAAGAACACAAAGGTTAATTTATTTGGAAAAATCACCTCTTGCCATCTGCTCAGGTGGGAAAGAAATTGTTAAGCCTTATGAGAAAATAGTTAATCTCCTTCCCAGATCTCAACATTGCAGTTGTGTATGGGAAAGGATACATTTGAGTCATGCTTCTTACATATCTTAACACATGTGTCTTCTTTGTTTACCTATAATAGAAGCCTTGGGGACACAGGAGTTTTGGAAGGCCAGATGATAACAAGCACATTTTACAGGACAGACAGACTTTCTGGAAGCCTGTTTGTTTATTTATTTACTGTTTGTGATTTGCAAAACTGGGAAATTTGAGTTATGTAGTGTTAATTATGAAATTGGTTAATGGAGAAGCCTAGACGTTCAACCCATTCACCATTGCAGCTACAACTCTTTATCTCCACCAGAAATTGGTTTTCAGAGGACTCTCTCCCATCTTTCATCCAATCTATAAATACTATGTGTTTTCTCAAATTATTTCCAATAATTCAAATAAAAGGATACTAAATTTGAGTCATGACTTGTTAATGTTAGATCTGAAACATGATCTTAGCTTCATTAAGAAGCATTTGCTGCAAAAAATCTCTCTTCTTTAAATCTATGTTAGAATGATATAGAATATGGCAGACAATTTTTTCTTTTCATGATTACCCAAAATTCATCTGGTATAGACTCTTAGTAATAGAATCAAATTTTCCTTAGGGGAAGCATACTTCCCCTATGTATATAGACTCAGGTAGGGGTTATACATGGAACTGCTCCCCCTTTGCTAGGTAAATATAAAAAACAACACCAGTCCTTCCAGTATGCTTGGGCAGGATGCTCACCAAATACTCCTAGCCTCAATATACCTCCAAACATAGCAAATGAAGAATCTAAAACAGTCTACCTCTTTTAATGTCCTTAGCTCTGTTCCTTGCTTTTTCCTTTATTTCTCTGCATCAAACCTGCTGTTTCCCTCCCAGCCATACATCCCTCTGTTGTTTGTAATTCTCAAAGTCAAATCCAGCCCTGATTCTTGCAGTCTAAGACTCTGACTTTCTGTTTTAAAGAGACTAAGATGAACTGGAAGCAGAGTGTTAAGATTAGGGTTTGTGGGGAGCAGCCATGTGATTCGAGGGACTAAATAGCTCAGGCATTGATTGCATTTCTCCTTTGTGTTTTAAGAAGCATCCAAGGGGAGAAAATAAACAGCCATGGAATCTCTCAATTAGTCACCCAGTCTCTTGAAGAGGATTCAATGTTTAACCCTCTCTAATACTGGCCTTTTTGTGTTCTGTGACCTAGATGGCAGTCTCAATAACCCTGATAATTGTATTATTTAAAAATAAGTAATGTTTACCACTTACAGCCAAAAATGAAACCTATATCATTTTTCCTACTGGAAATCTATTTGATAAAATGAAATGAATTTTGACTTCTGTTATCAGACAATGTCAGTTCCTTAGCTTTGCAGACCCCAAATCTGTTTCCAAATTAGATATTTTATTAGCTTTAATGTATTTTCTAACTTGATTCAGACTCAAGGCTGCATTTTGTTATTTGGATTCATTCATAATTTACTCTTGAAGAAATTATTGTATGAATCACAGCTGGGGAAGATCATTTCTGTCTGAGTTGTTCTAAGAATTGAGATCACAACAGCAAGTTAACACAGGCTTTCTCATTTGCTCAACAGGTAACTACTTGAGTCAAGGAAGGGACAGGAAGAAAGGCAATTTATATTTATTGAATATAAACTTTGCCAAGCATTATCCTAGGAATTTATCATTCATATTTTAAGAGAAATAAATTAAGGTTTGGGGATGCTAAATATTTTTATTTACTATACATTTTTTGAAAATTATCTTTATACTAAAACCTGGGCTAGGCCCTGGAAATACAAAGATGACTACACTGTTACAACAAATAGCAGAACTATGAGTTAAAGCAAAGCACATTTATTCTTAAAGCTCAGACTATAATTAATATGCCTCAATGCATCCACTATCCCAAGTTTCACCTCTCTTGTCATGAAGACAAGACTGAGAATTCCAACAGAATCTTTCTCCAGTGTTTTATAAAGAACCAAACAAAGCAGTGGTTTCTTTATCTACACAATTGTTATTAGTTACCTTTAAGTTAATGGAATTTAAAAATAAAATAATAGAATTTTGAAGGGAAAATAAATAGATTTATACTTGTTTTTTTTAATTTGTTAATAGGAGATTCATAATACAATATCATTGTATTGACTAGCTTTTTGTCACTGTAACAAAATACTTGAGATAAACAACTTAATAGGGGGGCAGAGACTTTAGTCCATAGTTGCTTTTCCTCATTGTTGAAGTCCTGTAGAAAGATGGGACATGATGGTAGAGAGAGCATGGCGAATCAAAACCATTCACATCATGTTGGCTAGGAAGGATAGAGAGAGCAGGAAAGAGAATATGCCTTTAAAGGACATACCCTCAGTGATCTGTGTCCCTCAGTGAAACCAGCCTATCACAGCTTCTTCCATCTCCCGGTAGTCCACTTGGCAATGAGTCTATTAATACATCAATCTATTGTTGCGTTTAGAGCCTTTGTGATCCAATCATCTCTGAACATTTCTACACGGGGACCAACCCTTCAACACAGAAGTCTTTGGGGAATATTCCAGATCCAAACCACCATAATAATCATCTAAAGGGAGGAATATTTATATACTTTTTCAATAATCTGTTCATTTAAAAAGATAGACATAAAGCACATTTGCTTGGCTGGAGGAATGTGACAGTGGTATTATAAAGAAGGATACCAAGATAAAATAAAGCAGGGGACATAGTAGAAAGAATGAAAGAAACAAGGAAGGAAAGAAATAAGGAGCAAGAAAGGAAGAAGAAGCATTAGTTAACTGTTGTTAATTAAAATCTTTAGAATTTCAGAAGTTTACAACACAAAAGTCTATTTGTCACACATCTGTAGGCCATTTCAGAATTGGCTTATCTAGACTGAGAACTTTCTTACAAGCTACAGATGAGTCCAGGAGGGTTCCATATTTCTCATTCTTCGTGTCCAAGAAGGTATGCTTCTATAGTGAACAGGCGCTCAAAGAGATGACCCCAACTATGCTAATGGCCTGGTATCAATGTCCTACTGGCCAAAGCAGGCTGTATGGCCAAGCCCAAAATCAAAGAATGTCTACCCACCAGGAGACTCTAGCGTAAGTATAGATATACAATATATAATATTACCACAGGAAAGTTAAATATTTGTCATCAATAGCTCCTTCTACAATAACAGTAGATCCATAGATATGCGTGTCATTTGTGCATATGCATATAACAAAATATATGCATACAATTGTAAAATTAAGGAGGAAGAACATAAGTGAATAGTGACAATAAATTATAAAGTAAGAACTATGATTCATCAGTCTTTCATATCTAAATTCCTAAAGAAAATAAGAACAAACAACAGTGGGAAATAGAAGGGAATCATAAGCAAGCAGAAAGCTGGAGTGGTACCATGAATAATTTTAATTAGCTACTTCTATATTCATTATAGAGAACAAGAATACAAAAAGAATGTATTTCCCTCTTTATCTGAAACTCATTGGTATATAGAGTTTTTTTTTTTAAAAAAAAAAAAAAGATAAATGAAACTCATCAAGTAGAGTCATAATGTGTTTCTCCTCTAAGTAACATTGCAGCATGGTCAATAATGTCAAAGGGCTACACTCTAAAGTGGAATGAAACCCAGTCCCACTCTGTGCTATGTGTGATACATTTTTTCTTTCTTAATATTTTTAAAATTTTAATTAGAATATAATTACACAATTCCTCCCTTGCATTGCCTCCCTCTAACCCTTCTCATGTTCCCTCTTACTCCCTCTTAAAGTTATGGCCTCTTTTTCTTTGATTATTTTTGTTATACATATTTTTATATGTGCATAAACATACAAATACAACCTCCTTCATTTTATAGTGTTGCTGATATGTATATGATTTCAGGACTGGTTGCTTGTTATTATATGACAAATTAGGAGTTCATCTCAGGGAAAGCCTAGTTCTCCCTCTCCCTGCAATCATTGTTTGCCTATAGTTCTTTGTCTGGGGTGGGGCCCTTTGAGATCTCCACTTTCCATGCTAGCAAACTTATTGGTGTTGTCATTATTTGGGTCTTCTTAAGGCAGCCATGTTACTGAAATGTCATGGGTTAACTTCCGTGTCATGTCTAGGAGACACATTCTCACAGCAAACGCCCCAGTCCTCTGGCTCTTAATATCTTTCCAGCCTTCCAGCCCTCTTCTTCAGTGTTCTCTGAGCCTTGGGTGAAGGAGTTGTGTTCTAGGCGTATCACTTGGCACCAGGCACCCCACAATCATTAGTTTTTGTATGCCCAGTTGTAGTTTTCCATAATGGTCTTAGGTTGCTGCAAAAAGAAGCTTCTTTGATGGGGGTGGCAGTGAGTGCTACACTTATCTGTGGGTATAAAGCTAAGTATTTAGAATGCAATTAGGAATTATGCAGATAAGATCCATAAACTCACTATCCCTGGGTAGTTGTTTCCATTACAAGCTATGATTCCCTCCTGTGTAGTGGGCCTTAAGTCTAAATTTGACAGCTGTTGGTCTTCTCTCAGGATATGAGCGCTGCTATCATACTTTCAGATGTATCCTTCCATGCCTCTTATTGTTGTGTGTCATAGGCATCATATCTGGGTAGTACTATTGCTTGCTTCCCCTTTTGGGAGCTTGCATAGCACTTTCTGGAACCATGAAAGACAGTCCTCAGGAAGGAGGCTCACAGGTCAGATCCAGGTCAAAGCTTCTGAAATCTGTGTCTGAAGCGCATGGTGTCTTCAACAGTAAAGACTTACCTTCAAACTCTATTATACTGGGTGAGGCAAACCAGACCAGAAAGACAAATATTGCATGTTCTCTTGTCTGAGGTTCCTAGCTCCAAATCTCCCAGTGTGAGTATATGACCTGGAGTAAACAAAGAAGCCGGGGACGTGAAAACAGAACCATAGTAGGAGGGGATCTGTCTAGAGGTGACTAACAAGATACTGGTGATATGAGGAAGGAAATGGGAAAACTTGGGAGGAGGATTTAATTGGAAGTGGTGGGGGGTGACAGAAGTCAACACAGGACAGGAAGGGTGAAGGGATGGATAACACTAAGGATATTTGGGAAAACCTTAAAAAACATACTATTTTATATTTACCTAAAATAACAATGCAACACACATAAATGTACACACACACACACACACACACACACACACACACACACACACACGCACACACACACATATATATATCTGAAGTAAAGTTATGGCACTTGCTGGTCTCCAGAGCAAGTGCCAGGATAGGCTCCAAAGCTACACAGAGAAACCCTGTCTCAAAAAACCAAAAAGAAAAAGAAAAAAAAAAGTTATGGCACTTGGGAAGACAGTGCTTTCCCCAAGAGCCATAGACCATTTGACAGAAACAAGACCTGGCATGAGGCACCTCTTTTCACCTTGCTGCTCAGGGAAGTCTAAGAGCTCCCAAAATGATATAGGCTGTTACTGTTGCCTTTGTGCTGTGCTTCTTAATACATTAAAGTCATCCCTTTGATATTAGAATTATAGGTAACATAGCAGAAGAAAAGCCACACCAGGAGTTTGCATGGGGGCTGTTTATGGAAATATTTGAATAACGAAAATAGTGGTTTGGAACACATCTAGACAAAAGACTTTCATTTATCCATAGACAAGTCAGCAAAGTGTTAGGGAAAGAACTTAGCAAAGCAATGTGGAAGTGATCTCTAAACACACTGGGAACTTTGCAAACAAGAAAGAAAAGGACAGGAAACCCAAACAACAAAAACAAAAACATGGGCAAAGAACATGAATAGGCAACTGGCAGATGGGAGAATTGAAACAGCTACCAAGTACACAAAAGATACACCTACTCATTAGTAATCAGAGGATGGTGTTAGTTTTTTACAAAATGAGATACCATCTTGGCAAAATGCACCCACTGATGGATATAAATCAGGAAGTGCTAACGGGGATATAGGGAAGTTTTCATCTTCACTGGTGGTGAATTATAAATTGGTGAAAACATCCTGTAGAGTGTTTAGTGAAATGGAATATGAGTACACCCTTATGACTCAGAAATTCTCCAAGGGCTATGTTCCAGAGACTTCTCAGACCCGCCAGGAAACATAGCCAGAGAGGATTATAACAACATTATCAAGGTACCACACTTGGGAAGCATCTAAGTATCCACTAGGGAATCTGGGGAGCCTTTGATATCCACTAGGGCGGTGACTATGTGAAATGTGCTACATGGGAAAGTCAGAAACACTATATTAATGCAAGTCTCAGAAGCAGTACATTAAATATCACTGAGAAAAATGTATAGTTCTTAGAAGTATGAATGTGGATAAAATGTAAGAAAAAGGATGAAGCTACTGTCTTCATAGCTCTCCCTGTCTCTGTCTCTCTCTGTGTGTCTCTGTCTCTGTCTCTGTGTGTGTGTGTGTGTGTGTGTGTGTGTGTGTCTGTGTGTGTGTGTGTATGTGTGTGTGTGTCTGTGTCAGTGTTAAGTATCACCAGTCTCCACTTTTTTTTAAGACAGAGTTTCTCATGGAGCCTGAAGCTAACTACTTCAGCTAGTGCAGCTAGCCAGCAGACTTCTAGAACTTTCCTAGCCTTTCCCCACAATGATTTGGTTAATGACATCGAGGCCAATGCCAGGTTTTATCTGAGTTCTGGGAATTTGAATTCAGGTGTTATTTTCCCAGCAAATGCTGTTACGCACTGAGACATTTCCCAAATCCCTATCTTCAAAAGTTTATGAAACACATAAAACACCAGTATACATTTTTCTATACACACTAAATAAATGCACTGGAGGTGAATTGAAAATATCTATGAAACGTTATTGATGGAACTGCCAGAGAGTATTGATGGGAGTGACCAATGGAGAAATACGTTTTTAATGTGAAATATTCCCATAGCCTCATGGCTCCCAGATGCTGGTACAGTTTTACAAAGTTGTGACACCTTTGTGAGGTAGAGTCTTGCTTTGGAAGTGGGTTGGTCACTGGAAGTAGTCTTGAAGTCTTATAGCCCACCCACTTCCTAGCTACTGTGTCCAGACTAAGGACGCAATGTTACAAGCTGCCTTACAAGCTGCCTTCACCGCGTCCTCCCTCTTACTCCCCCACCCCCAACCCCTCCATGATGAGCCAAATCGAAAACTACGAGCCCAAACAATTCTCCCTTAAGTTGCTTTCATCAGGCACTATGTCATATCAATGAGAAAAATTACTAATACAGTAACTGAAAACAAAACAAACAAAAACCAACAGAGCCTTCTAAAGAAACAGAGTTCCTTGAACCATGGCTACTAGGTGTGTATACTGATAAACAATTGTTTGTGTCTCTCAAACAATTCCTTTAACAGTTTTGAAAAGTGCTGTGATTAGAAACTTTGTTTACAAGTTCCCAAAGAAGCCCACCAGCAGCCCACACACAAGAATTGAGGAAAACAAGGCCGTTTATAGATTTGTCTTGGCTTGTGGTTCATTTATATGCAGCAGTAGGACACTGCTGATGCAGAAGGATATTCTAGTGGTGTGAACAAGTCTGCTGCAGATGAGTGACTGAACAATGGCGTTTGTGTAAGTGAAATTGTTTTCCCTTTGTTCTCATTCAGTGGCCATGATGTGAGGATTAAAACACTCTATCAAATAGCTACATTTCTGGCCAAGTAGCTGATTGCCAGGAAATGAGCAGCCTAAAAACATTCTTACACAAGTCCGGCAGCTCCAGACCTCTCTCCATCTCCTTTTTAAAGTAATAGAGCCACTGAGAAGGGCACGAACCTTCAGCAAGCAGTAAGTTCAGGCAGGGCATCAGAGGTGGCACCTCAACTAATTTTAAAGAGTCATTTTCCTACTCATTAGAGGCAATGGGCTTACACGTGCCTCCTTATTTTAAAGCTGTCACTATGCTGCTTGTTAATAAAGATAAATAGGACTGGCTGTGCAAAGTCATGCTGTGAAGTGGTGGTCCTCCAAGCAGAGATACAGTAGAGGCAATATCGAATGCTCTGGAGTTTGGGGTTCACACTCTAGCTCTCACTCTCCTGCTTGCTCTCTCCAGCGTTAGAGACTTAACCCAGGGTCCCATAAGAGCTACGTAAGTGTTCTACTTTTGAGGTGTCCCCTAAGCCTCTGCTCTAACACAGAGCTCAAGGAGAGTTTTACATCTAGGCTGTTTATTGCGCTAGTGCCAGCTCTTTGCCACTAGACGTATATTTAGCATATTGGAAGGAAAACCGCAAACAAGGATTTTACATGGGACTTAATCTGATAATTACATGGATATCTGAAAGCCAGACGGGAAAGGATCATGAAAACGATATAATTAAATAACTTAGAGAAGGCAGGAAAACTAAAAGAGAGAACCTGAGAAGCCGTGCTACATTTTATCAAAGAAGGGATACAAAGAGAAAGGTGATAAGGAATCACATTCCCTTTCAAAAGACTTATGGGAGTTAATCCCTACCTCCCTTAACCCAGTGCTCAGGTTCAGGTAGGATCAGATTCGCATTGAAAAAAGAACAGCAAGAAGTAATTTTGGCCCACTCCCAGGTCAAGCTTTCCAATTCCAGGGGCTTGGGAATGGAGATAAGCCGTGAGAAATTTGGACTCCCTAAGAATACTGTTCTATGAACATCAATTATTTTCAGTTAACCCGTGTCAATGTAGCATTCCTACTTGCCAAACCCCTTCTAAGCTATTTCAAAGGCTACGAAAATGATGCTTTCAGAGATCCAGCAGGCATCATTTCCTAGAGGTCCCAGATGGTGAGGTTGAGGGGTTAAGTGAGTCACCTCAGGCCACATACTTCCTTTTGAGGTACCAGGTGCCAACATAGGATTATCTCTCCACGTCGGACTCTTTGCACAGCAAATACACCTTCCGGAGGTAAAATACATCATATGGCACCTGCTGTTCATATAATAGGAAGACCTCTCCTGAGGAGTCTAGGCCTCCCGAAACCCACTCTTAAGAGATGCCCAGAACACATTTCTGTAGGACTCCCCTGGAGAGTGTGGGTTCTCTTCATGTTTATTTAGCAGCAAGGCCCAGAGGATTGTGAAGCAGTACCAGTAGCTAGATGGAGAACATCACAAGCAAACACACTCATTCTTGAAAAGGTCACTTACCATTTAAGAAACTGAGGAAACGTCTTCCTATGTGGAAAAGGCAGTGTGATGGGAACTGGAAGAGTACAGAATTTCAAGTTAGGCTCATTTTGACCCTTGACACCCCTACCCCCGCTCACTCATTAGCCAAGTGAATTTGAATCTTGTTTGCCTTGTCTGTAAAGGAGAAGAGAAAGGGTTTATTGGATAGAGTCTGTACGTTATAAGCTGAATTGTGCTCTGACCTTTCCCCCAAAGGCCCAAACCCCCAGAACCTTAGAGCATGGTCTAAATTGGAAATAAGATGTTTACATACATTAAGATTCGTTCATTGGGTGGGTTATATTTTAATGTATCTGGTGTCCTAATAAAAAGGAGAAATTAGGCTGTGGATATGGTTCAGGGATAGAGTGCTTAGCTAGCAGGCACAGGGACCTAAGTTCAATCTCCCACACCACAGTAAATTAAGCAAATATATAAGGAGAGTACTGGGCCCAGGAATGGGTAGAAGATGAAATAGAGATGTGGAAGAATGTGTCTTGTGGAAACAGAAGTTAAAGGGATGGCTCTACCAGTCACAGGATGTCAAAGATTGCTGGCAAGCCACCAGAAGCTGGAAGGAGGCGTGCATGCCAGGGGCCTTCCCCAAGAGTTTCAAAAAGAATGTGGCCTTGGCATTTTCTTGACTGTAGACTTCCAGTTTTCATAAGTGTAGGCCAATCCATTTGTTCTTAGCCATCTAGTTTCAATACTTGGCTACAGTAAGCCCGGGAAATCGATGTGCCGTCAGTAATAGATGGCATGGCCTATATGAAGCTCGCATCAGCCCCTCAATGGATACACAGCATTTTTCAGTGACAGAGTTATACCCTAGGATGCAGACAACACCCATTCGCTTTCTCTCTGGAACTTCACTCTATTACACTGCTGAGCATTTGGGTCTTTGCTCATGCTGGAGTAGGCAGTATCAGAATTTATCAGGTTCCCCAGGGACATCTCTGGGTTAAGACTGAGGGCTGACTGACACATGAACTGCCATTTACTAGGAAAAGGTGAGATGCTCTTCTTCAAGGGGTACTAGGGCACAGTGTCAGATCTGGCCTAATCCCTAATTTTGGGCCCTTCCTGTCCCCCAGCTGGGACTTCTCCATCTCTCTTTCGGGATCAGGCATGGCCCAGGTTCAAGGGTATCAGAGTCCCTAAAAGATATTGTGGGGAGGTTCTGATCTGAGAAGCTGTTTGAAGCAGGGACTGGGGATGGCTCTGGAGCCAGATGGGGTGTTGTTCCTTAAGTCTCCTTTTCCTTCTTTGAGAAATGAGCGTGAGCATAACCATATCACACTTACAAGCTTGTCGAGGGGATTTGTGGTACTAATCTAGCCAAAGCTGGAGCTTGTATATAAAGTCATGGATAGCTTCCCATGTCTCTTTCTTTCACTGTGGTTGTAGATCTGGTCCCCACCTGTTCTCAGGCACTGGTAACAGGCTTCCTAAGCGGAGGCCCAAACCATTGTCTTGATAGCTTGCCTAATAGTTTTTCTAGAACAGGGACCTGATGAGACTTTTGCTGCCTCCTCTGCTATTGTCAGGGAGGGAAACTGTGTCTGTGGCCCTACTTTCTTCCCAAAGATACACCTGATGCTGTTTAGCTGCCAGAATGTGAAAAGCTTTGAACTCTCCACCCTAGAGTTCACCTTCTCATGGTGTTCTTTTTCTCCCCTCTCTCCTTTCCCTCCCCCTTCCATGGTATATGTATGTCCATGTGTGCACATGCATGTGTAGTACTTGGTACGTGCACATGCGTGAGTGTAGAAGCTGGGGCCAAGGTCGATTTCTTCCTCTATCACACTTTACTTTATTTGTTGAGACAGAATCTCCCACTGAGCCTGAAGCTCACTGGTTTGGCAAGATTAGCTAACCACACACTAAAGCTGCTCTGAGGCCACCCCCACACTTGCTAGGATTACAAGTATATGCCCACAGGCTAGGGATTTTTACATGCTCCATAAGAATCTAAACCCGGGTCTTCATGCCTGCACCGGCCCACACTTTACCACCTAAGCTATCCCCTCAGCCCTTCCTAGTGTTGTCTTTGACCTCTGCAGTGACTTCTCCAGTGATGGCAGGTGGTAGTGAAGGGACCAGCTCCCCATTTTGGCAGCCATAACAGCCGAACACGTATTTGTCTAACCTTGTCTTAGTTACTAAGGTCAGATGCCTGCCCCTTTTGGCAGCCATGACAGTAACACGTGCTTTTCTGACCTTGCCTTGGTCACCAGAGGTTAGGTGCCTGCCTCGTGGCAAGGAACCAATCAGAAGTTAGCTGGTGGCACTATGCTTTACGGCTCTGGGTGTGCTTTATGGACAAGTGCACAGCAATAACACACAGAGCATAGCAACCACCCTGGGAGGGCCTATGGGCCATAGCAACCAGTTGGCCAATCAACACAGGGCAAGCTCTCCAAGCCTGGAGGCACACCAATCCTGAGCCTGTTCGTACCCCTAGACACTCCTCTTACCCCTTACGCTGCCTTACAAGATCTCTATGTAGCCCTTTTGAGCTGTCTTTGCTAGCCATCCGCCATGGCAGGTGGGTGAAAGACCCGAGCTAACATGGGGTTAGCTCCTTAAACAACAATAAAGCCTCATGAAGTTTGCAGCAAGCTTTTGAATCTGCCTGGTGATTGGGGTGACCGTGGTCATGGGCTGAGACCCCAGAGGCCTGAGTTTTCTGAGGGTCTAACAGTAGGACTGTTACCTGCCACAGTCTTCTCTAACAGATGTGCTTTCTATGACCTGATGAACCTAGGACATGTGTAAGGAAGGCTCTGACACTTCTTTTTTTGCCCCAGCTTTCTCCAGTGCCAGGAGCTTCTAACTATGGGACTGAAAGACTTAAAAATTAGCAAAGAAATATAGCCCAGAAACTGACCAAGGCTACTACTATGACTTTGTGCCTGGAATTTACCAGCCACCAGCAATTACTCCCTTACAAGGCCATAAGATAACTGGGTACCAAGAATTCCCAGATGGCCACCCTCCCCGAGGGGCTCATGAAGGAAACAGATTGCCCCACTGGCCAATGTGTCAAACATTAACAATTAAGGGTCCCTGTGAAACAAAGAGATAGCTACCATTAGTTAGCACATCCAGAGGTCTGCAGGTTTTACAGCTGGTGGGGTCAGGAGGCTATCTGATTCCCAGGCCTCCCCTCAAGACAAAGGGCCTCCTAGGAACCCATGACTCAGGTCACATATTCAATGGACAGAGAGTCAAGGCCCCTCCCTAAGCTTATGGTTTTTGCCTTTAAAAACGCCTGTGCCTGGGGGACAGGGATGCTCTCTAGCCTGCATTCTGAGAGAGCCCGTTTGTACAAACGTCCACCTTTCATTAAAGCCTCTTGCTGTTTGCATCAAGTTTCTGCCTCCTCATGGTGAGTGGGGTGGCCACAGTCCTGGGAAAAGATTCTGGAGGCCTGAGCTTCTGGGGGGGGGTCTTACAGGGACAACTTCCTGTCTTGACTTCACCAAAATGGGTTTCCTCATTTTTTACCTCAAAATTGTCAAAACACTAAAAACATGTGGGGCTACACATTATTTAATAATGACAAACCCATAACCCATTTTGTGTTGTACTAGAACCCATAATATGATCTTATTTTATCCTGAACCAAACAGGAAATTAACAATGGGAAGCAAGTTTCCATTCTTTCCCATTAGTTATCTCAGTTTGCATTAGCCGTTCTCTTCACAGCTTCAATGAGTGCTGTTCAGAAAAAAAAAAAAAAATCATCAACAATGCACCATAAAAACAGACAAACAAAACCTCAACTATTTTTTATTCCCATTTCCCCTCACAAACTCTGCTTATATTGTATCATTTACTTTTCTCGTTGCTCTATCAAAATATTTCACCAAAGCAGCTTAAGGAAGGAAGGGCTTATTTGTTTCTGTTATGACTGGGAAGGCATGTATATCAGCAGCCAGGAAGCAAAGAGAGAGAGATGGACATGAATGGTTGCATTTTGTTGCCTCCCTTCTTTTTTCCCCTTTCTTATTCAGTCTGAGACTACAGCCCACATGGTGGTGCCATCCACATTAAAGGTGAGTCTTCCTTCTCCAGCTCACCTCTGTGGAGATGTGTCTCCTAGGTGACTCCAATTCTAGTCAAGATGACAATACATCACATATACAATTTGACAGGACAAGTGAAATACCAGAAGTGTAGGGAGGAAGGCTGCTCAGCTAATATTAGTTAAATACTAATTGTATTTCAGTATCTGCAAACGTCTTGTACAAATAACACGATAGAGTCCTCATAATAAATTTGCAAATTAGGTATTAAATTGTATCCTTTCTTTTTACAGATGAAGAAACTATGGAGCAAAAAGAGGGGCAATTATTTGATAGAGATAAAAAATCTACACACAGTATGATTTAGGCCAAGTCCAACACCAGCCCTTGAACAATAAGAAATAAAACTCTTATATGGTTTCTTCCCCTTTTCCAGTCAATTTTGGTTCCTACAGCATGGTGGAGTTACCAAAGCACAATCCTTCCAACAGTACTGTGTGACATTTGCTTGTGAGAGCCACAGCCAGTCAACACTACCCTCATTGTCCCCAGCATAATGCAGAATCACTGTGGCCTTGGGCATGAGGCTAGAAGAGCTTTGTTTCAATTCCTTTAACCAACCTTGAGAGGCTGGGACAAGGGGAACATTAGAACTTCCCCTCCCCCACCCCAGACCAGTAGCCAGCCCAAGGAGTGAGCCGAAGGTGATAGCTCACTTCTGAAGGGGACAGGCCCTGAGAGGTCTAGGAACTTCGATGAAAATTTTAAGAAAGTAGGTAGAAACGAATGGTAAAAACTCCACCATCCCCCACCCCAATCAAAGAAAATGGCTTTGGGAAGCTGAGCCCCAACCCCTGTTCCTGTTTATGCCTTGTAAATCTACCCTAGGTAACCTGCAGGGGATTGGAGTGGTTGCATTTCTCCCTGGCAATAAATGGAATTCCATCTACAGACCAATTAGAACACACCCAGATCTGCCAGGAAAGAGTTTCACTCCTTTGGCTTTATTGGTTTCATAAAACAAAGTGTAAGTAATCAGCAAGCTAACCTCCCTGGCCAAGAGGCAAGCATCTTCAGAAAGGAGGAGCCGGCTATGCAGGCTCCTGGCTGCCATCCTTCCCTTCTCTAGCATGCGGTCCTGTTCAGCCCTCTGTAGCCTCAGGAACACATCAGCTCACGATGCAGACCTCAGATTTGGTCTCTGTGCTCCTGAATGTGTGACCCGTGTCCTTGGAGAACTCAAATTGCTTCTCTGAGCCTCAGAGTCTTTGACTGTCAGTTCCGGGGATGCCCCCTTTATTACTAACTTGGATGTACATAATTTAAAATCTTAAAGGAAGCCAAAACTTAGATATATGAAGGATTGCCTTCACTCCTTCCCCACTCCCTACATTACACTCCTGGGTTGGTTTTAAGCCTAAACATAAATTATCTTTACTGTTACTGACTCTATTGCAAGGTGGGGAAGAGGGAGGAGAGGAGAAGAGGAGAGAAGAGAGAGAGAGGGAGAGAGAGAGAGAGAGAGAGAGAGAGAGAGAGAGAGAGAGAGAGAGAGAGAGAGAATGTGTTCTTAGCAGCCTTTTCGTTCTTTGTCACTTCTCAAGGTTTCTGGGAAAGGAGCAAATAGAACAGAATGTCCTTAGCCAGCCCCTTTCCCCTCCCCCGGGCTAGTGAGGGACACTTCTAACTACCGCCCCCCTTCTTCTTGCCTCCCCCATCTTCATCAAGGATGTGAAAGCTGAGGCCCAGTGAGAGAGTTCAGGATCTGCCTGACCTTAGGCAGGCAGGGACAGTGCCTGGTTCATGAGCTTTTCTGCAGTCCTCAGGGGTTTTTATGAACGGTCCTCAGCGCCCTCCCGGCCAGTCAGCCTACAGGGCAGATGTACCTCACCAACCCTCCTCCCGCAGCAGCAGCAGCAACAACACCCACCCCACCCCCCAATACTTGTCTTTATCCCACATTGTATTCATTGCCCCCAAACAATTACTGATAGTAATTAGCCATCCGGAATAACACGGACAGTATAGTTTGCTCAGCTGTACTGCGAGGGCGCATGAGCAAAGCTCACTGTGCCTGAACACAGTCACAGCGACAGGACCCCGGTGGCTGCTTCCTTCCAACCTGCAGAAACAGCCCGTTTATTAAGCTTGAGTTCCCTTTGGGACACAGTTCAAAAGAATGGCGAGAAAACTTGGGCTTAAGAAGACTGCCACTTCGTTAGGAATTTTTGGCAAAGCGACTGCGTGATTGGGTATTTTACCACAAGCCGGTTCTCCTGTATGCACTTATTGGGTTGTAAGGCTTCCCAGGGCCTTGATGCTGTCAATATTGTAGGGGGGGAAAAAAAAAGAGGCAAAGTAGGGGATGCCAAAGGATGAGGAGAGTTACCATTCTTTAAACCACGGGAGGGGTTGGAAAGCTGACTTACCAAAATAGCAGTACAAAAAAAAATTTTTTTTGAAAAACAAATTCACCACCAAACAGTTTCTCCTGCTCCATTTATTTCAACTAGTGTGGTATTAATAGAACTCCTAACAGCAGGGAGTAGGGAAATAAATGTATTCTCACTCGCAAGGGAATGACTAAATGACTCACAAATGCAAAAATAAATAAATGGCTCCCTGTGAAAATCTGAAACTATATTATCCCAACCGAAACAACGAAGCTTTTTAACTGTAACCTAACATGCTAAATCCAATCAGTTTTATTTGAGGCCGTAGATAGATCGAGCGATCAATCTCCATTATCCCCGGTTCTTTTTCATCTTCATAGTGCTATTTTTCTTCCTCCAAGACATTTCAGTTCATTTCCTCAAGCCTTCCTCAGTTTAATGGCTGATTTTCCCACCAGAAAAAAAAAAAAAATCCCACTTCCTCTAGAGGGAACAAAGGAAAATCGAGCCATGAAGAAAGTTTCAGAAGGATGTGTTTTGAGACTACTCAGTGAAGGGAAACAACTCAGAGTGAGAAAAAAGATAACAGGTAGATAGATAAGTGCTGTACCCCCGCTTCTTTCAAATGCTCTGCTAAATGCTAACAGGTGCTGCCTCCTGACACTATAAAAAGATCAACTTTTTGTCTCCTTTATAATTTGTGAACAGGTAGGCCCCGAGGACCTGAATGAGGTCATGCCAATTAACTCACCGGCTCCTGCAATCAGAGTGATAATGACATCCTTAGCAACCGTGCTATCACTATGGTGCCACCCCCTGCTGCGAAAACCCTCTTCATCTGTGTGGGTTGGAGGTTGCCTGGCCAAAGCTGTGATCTCAAACCCTGCAGGCTAAGGATTACACTTAACCTCTCACCCCCACCCCAGTAACATCCAGACACTCTCTTCCCTGGCACAAAAGAGGAGCTAGGGGGAAAAAGTAGAAAAAAGAAAACAAAACTTCACCATCCCCAAAAACTGAGGACTAGGGCTTTCCCCAGACTCCATAGATAACATGAACTGGCTCTTTAGAATTCTCTCTTATCAACAGGGATTCATGAACTCCTCTGTCTTTAAACCTCATCCAGCCTGGCTGTAGTGTACATACATACCCCTTGCTTAAAATCCCCCCATAACTGGCCTGCCTTTACCAATGGATGTTCACAATAACAATAACACAAGCTAAATGAGAGAGAAGTCTTTTCTATGTGGAGTTCTCATGGCTATAGACTTCCTTGAAACACCACAACAGGACATTTAGGTAAGTATTAAAAAGAAAGGCAGAGGGGGCTGGAGAGATGGCTCAGAGGTTAAGAGCACTGACTGCTTTTCCAGAGGACCTGGGTTCAATTCCTGGCACCCACATGGCAGCTTATAACTCTCTGTAACTCCAGTTCCAGGGAATCTGATACCTTCACACCGATGCTCATAAAATAAAATTAAATAAATTATTTTTAAAAAGAAAGGCAGAGAGGGAGAAAGGGAAAAGAGGAAGGAAGGAAAGAAGACAGGAGCAACCAGCCTAAGAAACCTAGAGACCAAGGAGCAGCTAAAAGTTCCCAGGAAAGCATAGAGCATAAATTTCCACCTGACCTACCCCTAAAGGTACCTGTAGCTTCAGGTACCTACTGTCAACTGTGACCTGAAAATATTAAGTGGAAAGTTCTGGAAATAAGCAATGGGTAATATTTGCATTACGTTTGTGATGAAGTTTCACACTGACTTGCCCCTTCCTTCCTGAATGACACCATGGTCCAGCATACCTAAAGGTGTGTGTGCTGTATACCCATTAGTCCCCTGGGAGCTGTCTCAGGTATCAGGATGACTGTCCTGTGTAACACAGGGCTTGTGTTCAAGAACTTTTTATTTCATTTAATAATGGCTTCAACTCATGTGGCTGGCAATTCTACTTCGGGTCACTAATTATTCTGTTACCATTAATTCCTATCATTAATTTCTTGTTCTGATTAATTTATGAATTAGAATTTAGAGTAGATGTATAAAAACTTATATACTACATATTCAGTGTGTACACTTACATGGAGTGGTTACACACACACACATACAGGAAAGACATAGTATATATAGGTCTTCGTACTACATAGGGTTGCACCTACTTGGTGTTTTGGAATATTCCCTTTTGACAAGAGGGAGCTCTTGCACATCTCAGGGTTTTTCTTTGGGGATCTCCTGTATGGGAGACTCTACCAAAAATTTCAATGAAAATGTTTTACTTTGTGGTTTCTCATAACCTCCTTCCTTTTCCAACAGAGATTTTGCCCATTCTAAAATAACAGTGCTAGTACAAAGAGGGGTCTCTACAAATGTGTACAGACATGTGAAGAGAGACGAAGGAAGGGAAGGAGGAAGGGGGAAGGGGATAAAAGGAAGGGAGGGAGGAAGAAGCAAGAAAGGGAGGGAGAGAAGAAGGAAAGAAAGAAAAACGGAGGGAGAGGAGAGGAAGAGAGAGGAAGGGAGAGGCAGAAAGTGGGAGAGGGGGAGGAAGAAAAAAAGAGAGAAGTATGAAGAAAGAAGGGGGAGAGACTGGGAATAAAGGCTGAAGGAGATGAGGAGAGAGGGGAAGAATACGCCAGCCAGCCAGTCACATTTCTGATTAGCTATCAAAGGGCACCTACACTTTCTGTTTACTTCCAATTGTGTTTCAGATAATGCTGTTCCTGGTTAGGCAGATGAAGGGGATGAAGACAGATGGGTTTGAAGACAGAGGGAATGAGAAAAGGAAGGAGGAAGGGGACATAGAGGGAGGGCAGAAGGAGTTAGTTGCAGGGGATGGAAGCTGCCTGTTGGAGGAGCGTGTGTGGTATGGAGCAGTGTGCAGTAGACAGAGCAGAAGTAAGACTGTATTCTCAGTCTGTGTCCTCACACACACATAGATGGCAGTGTGGAAGATCCTATGACTTCAGAAATGATTGGCAGAGCCAACATTATCTGTAATGTCAGCAGTTACCATATGTTTCTCAATGGAGGATATCAATTCTCTGTTTTCCTAATTGATTCCAGTAACATAGATACCCTGAATGCTGTATACCACTCACTGATTGCTGGACAAACATTATTGAAGTGTCAATATTTGCTCTTTTTCCTAGAACATCATTGTCAAACGCTGCAATTCATTTGGGGACACAACTCTTATATTTAATGCATGGAGAGTGTTGATACAAACTAATTCTTCTTTTTATTATTCTTCCTGCTTGCTCTGGTCACAAGCCTGGCTTCTCCTACCAGCCATTGTTGTTGTCCAGAAATGTTTCTCTTGGTTCCTGCAACCAACAGCTACCACATGGTACAATGTCTACCTGTTCTCATGAGCCTGAAAAGACAAAATCTAGAATGTCAATGGCCACTGACAGTCAAGGTCCTTATTTCTCTTCTTCAGTATATAACATATGGCAGCTTACTTTGCTGTCTCATCGTTTGGTCTCCAGTCTCATTTAACTTGACTAAAACATTCATTGAAAAAAAAAAAAAAAAAGAAAACATTCATTGAAACTCCTATCAACCATCACATGGCTTTATTACTGCAATAACCACATACAATACACATTGGGACAATCTTGTTCTCATGGCAAGCAAGTATGCAATCCCTTTCTCAATGTGTTTATTTTGCTTTAAAGAGAAGGGACTCTGTCTTGTCACAGCCAGGGACCATAGACTAGGACATTCCCCCATGGCTCATCTGGATTTGTAGCTACCTGTTTTGCAGGTGCACAAACGTGTGACCCTAGTGCTTGGTTTCTTCTGGGGAAACTACTCCAATTTTATTTCTTTGAAGTGTGTGTCCTGCTGCCACATTAAATTACCAGGTTATTATTATTCTGGACCTGGGTAGTCCCATTTTTCAGGTTATTTTCCTGTCTTGACTTGGAATCAGACCAGATCACTGCTGTATGCATGGGTCTTAGAAAACACGAACTTCACAGTCTTCAGTCTTGATGATTTCAGACCTTCTGTTGTTCTCCACTCAATACCTATGTTGAAGGCATTATAACTGCTTCACTCTTTCGTGGCGATCAGAGTGTTTTTACCAATTAAAAGCAACCTGTGATGTTTCTCAGATGTGATGTGACGTGCCAGCTGGTCACATTTCTGATTAGCTATCACGGGGCCACCTACACTTTCTGTTTACTTCCAATTGTGTTTCAGATAATGCTGTTCCCGGTTAGGCAGATGACCACTGTAACTTCTGGTAATGAAATGGCTATGGAGCCCATCCTGTGCTGGGAAGAGAGCCAGAGCCCAGAACTTTGTGAGAAGCAGTGTTATGGTCTGGGACAGAGAGATGCAGCCCAGGCACTGGTTGGATCATTACAGCAGAGATCAGCCTGAATCTTGATGGACTGCCCTTGTTTATACTTAAGACTTATACCATTTTTGAAGAAGACAGCCTTCTGTGAAAGTGACTGCAGAAGGCAAAGGTACTTGTTATTTTCCAACTGTTGGGCTTCCACAAAGGCAACATTACTTTCTTTCACCATGGACAGTAATGGCTGGACCAAAACCTTATAGAGCCAGCATGGATAAGCAAAAACTGGAGCCTTTGGGCAAGTGCTGTGGTTGGAATCTGAAATCTCCCAGCACAAGCTCATGTTTTGAATGTTTGTTCCTCAGCTGGTACCACTGTTTCAGGAGTTTATGGAAAATTGGGGGAGGGCTTCTTTGAAAGTTATCCCTGTCTTTTTCTCAGCTTCTGAGTCCAGAGATGTGAATGGACCACCAAGGACCCTCACAACCGTGACTAAGTGGAGCTTCCAAGATGAGCTAAAACCCTAGAAACTGTGAGCCAAAATAATCCCCCCTCTTTTAGCCATTTCTATTTTGGTCCCAGAAAAGCAATTATCACTGTGAATTTTTTTTTCAACAATGGTACATAAGAACTCTTTAGAGGGAGGGGGAGAAAAAGAAGCTTCGTACATAATCACATTGGTTCAAACTTCCATTTCTTTCAACAGTCCAGGGGAAAGTTGAAACCCAGGTCTAAGTGGCTTCCTTCTACCATTGTAAGCATGCTATCCAGTATGTCACTTGCCCTCACAGCTATGAAGAGCTTCCAGGTAGAAACCCACTGCGGCTGAGTTTGCTGATGCTGAGGAAGTTGCATACTACCCCAGTTTCACTATCACCAGACACCAGGCCAGGTTCAGTCAAGGAGGATATTCCAGGGCCAGAGGACAGGATGGTTCTGGGTAATTCTGTCTGCCTCAGCTAGCAGTTTCCATTAATGGCTGTGTGTCCTCTGTGGCTCTAGCTGCCTTCCCGAAGTCCCTTGCTGGATTCTGTAACACTGCCTTTCCCTAGGCTTCTCCGGGCCTAAGTAGGGCAGCAGCTTCTGCTCTGGTTAATTTCTGAGTTGCATCACCCCTTCCTGTGTGGCTTCTCCTCTCTTCCACCCCATGCACTGTGAATTCTGCTGTTAACCACCCTCTGCTAAGTACTTAGAGGGGATTCAATTTTCCTAAATTGACCCTATCACAGCCTATACTGTCCATTTGACAGAGATCCAGATTAAATCTTTAATCAAGTTGCAAGTCAACTCATCAAAAATTAAAATGATTAGGAGTGAAACAGCAGGAATAGCATCTCTAAGTCCTTAGCTATAGCTCACATTTGCCCCTTGAATTCTCCCCAAGACTTCTGAACTAAGCATCACAATGATCATCCTCATTTCCTAGACTTTATTGCATATTAATTGCACAAAATGACGGATCCATTCACTTTTATTTGCGAGGATTGACTGTAAAATATAACGGGTTTCGTTATGACATCTTTAGAAACATGCATAGAGGCACTTTGATTATCCTCAGCTCCTCCCACTGTTGTCTCTTATCTCATTATCTTTTTTTTAATCAATGGGGATATTGAGCTGAGAGAGTTTATGTAACTTGGCCATGGTTATACACGTAACAACTGTCAGCCAGCCCATTGCTTTGAAGCTACATTTGTTTAGAGCCCTTAGCTTACAACCCACCCCCTCTCTTCTAGTTTGCTTTTTGTTGCTGTGATAAAACATCATGACTACAAGAAACTGGGGAGGAAAGGTTTTTTATGACACCTTAAAGGTTATTGTCAATAATTGGGAGAAGCCAAGTCAAAGGTTCGAGGGGAGAACCTGGAGGCAGGAACTGAAGCAGAGACTGCAGAAGAGCATGGCTTACTGTTGTTTTCCATGGCTTGCTCAACTTATTCCTTTATACCACACAGGACCACCTACCCAGGGGGAAACTACCCACAGTGGATGGATGCCCTACAGACTTGCCTATTGCAATCCCATGGAGGCCATCACTCAATTAAGGTGCCCTCTTCCACATGACTCTAGCTTGTGTCAAGTTGACAAAACAACAACAGCCAAAGCAAAACAAAAACATAACCAGCACACCTGTGTCATACGACTCTGAAGACTGTGATGACATCCCACAACTGTGCTGAGAAGGCATAGAAACTGCAGAGAGCAGCCAGTCAGGACTCCAGGCAGTGTGTTTTGGAGTAACACTGCTCTCTCTACTCTAATTGTTAGAGGGCATCTCACCTGCATAGAGGCATTCAAATTTATATATAGATTTGGGACCTAACATCTACAGTTCAAGATACACAGGAAAGCACAAAAGCTGATTGCTGAGGAGACAACTAGCCTTCCTGGGAGGCTGTGAAGGGACGGCACACCTCCTTCTGCACACAGCCTTCTGCCTGCTACACAGGTTATGTGGCCTGGAGCTTGCAGTGTGCTCTGGGCCACTAAGCTCTGTGTCCTGTGGTGTCACAGAAGAGCCTCAGCTGGTGGAACAGGTTCTCCACACCTAAAGGCTGAGGGAGGAGTGGCAGGGAAAATTAATAAGAGCAGAAGGAAGAAGCCTCATTAATTGGGGTAGAGAAATTACTGCAAACAAAGGCAGAGTTTCTAGACCCAGTGGTATCCTTCCCACTGGTTTCCCCTCCCCTTGCTTTTTCATAAGCATTTATTTATTTATTTATTTATTTATTTGTTTATTTATTTATTTTAAAGACTGGCTTGTCAAAGCATTCCTCTCCCCCTTTCTTGGCCTTTCTCTTTCCATATGTAAACGTAGGGTGTGAGCTCTGTGGTTTGCCTTAGAGACCCAGTGATTAAAAAAAAAGTCTGTTTGAGTCTGAATCATTTTCATAGTATTGAAAGCATAAGGCAGAGCTCAGAGCTCCACAGGGGAGAGAGCTGGCAAGAGAAGGGTTAAGACTCTCACCGGGTATTAGATCTTGATTTATGGCATGGATCAAGTTCATGTTCCTCTCAGGATCCAGTTTTGAGAAAACGAAATGACAATCCGTCAAGTACACAATCTAAAATGGCCATGTAGTATATTAGCATGCTACCTGGGCCTCTGAGGACAGGCATAAGGGAGACCGTGCAAGAAGGCGTGGGAACGGCTTCAGGTCCTCCAGTCTAAGGGTGTGTCCAGAAAAAAAAAAAAAGGCATGGTCAACTATTGATTGCCCCAGGGACAGGTAGTTACTCAGTTTGTGATGGATAAAAATTGATTTTTCTAGTTTCTTCCATTTGATCCTTGCTGTCCATAGATGTCTGCAATGAGAGAGAACTCAGAATTCCAGCATCCTGGCCACTTACTTACTACTTCTTAAGCAGAACTGACATGGCTTGCTTCATTGCCCTTTGTATTGCATTTTATGTTGAGTACACACACAAAGAAATTGCTTTTGAATATAAAATAACAGGAGATTTGGTGACCTTTCCAATTAAATCCGGTTTACACCTGTGTCTGGTGGACACAGGCAAATAGTTCCATTTTGCTCTGTAAAGGGTGTGGGGTGGGTTTTCATATTTATCTTCCAACACTAATAGGAGAACCACCTCCTGTGCTAGCTCTGAGGGTCACATCTTTCTATACCCCAAAGCCTGCAGACATGGTCCTGATTCAAATGCTGCAGTCCTAAGAGCAATTGGGGATGAAGGTTTTATTTAAAAGGCGAGGGGAGCCTGTGCATGTAAACACAGCCACCTAAAATGGGAAAGGGAAGCCATCCAAAGAAAAGTCCTATCAAACAGAAGTGCCTGCAATTTTAATTATTATTAAAAAGAAAAAAGAAGAATAGCAGATGGAGAAAACAGAAGGCTCCGATGCATGGTCTGAAAGACAAAGGAAGCGGGGGATAAATGATGTCTCAAAGCCCAGCGCCTCACCTTGGCTGCAATTATCACGGGCATATTCTGCCCTGACAGGGGAGACACAGGCTTGATACAAAAGGGCTTTTTCATTCTTACTTCCTGGAGTTTGAGAATAACTGGCTTTCCAGGTGTCAATTACTCTGCTGCCTCCAAACAGAATTCTCCTCTCCCCCTCCCAGCACAAGCACTTAAGAAAGAAAACCCCACCGGGTCCTCTGCAGCTGTCCTCTTCCTCTGCTTTGCAAGGCTGGCCTTGGTGCTCTAGAGTTTGGAGGTGGGAAATAGGAAGAGATAGACAGAGGGGAAGGAGAAATTTCCTTTTCAGAATTGAGCAGCCCTCTAGCCTCACCTGGAACTAAAACATGGTCCCTTGTTACCTTTGCTCTATGAGCCTGTCAATCAAAGACCCAGACAAAGGGCCACGTGCTCCCTTAAGCCATAGCAGACCTGCTAGAGTACCTGAATGTGGACACATGAAAAGTCCCCAGGCAAGAGGGAACTCCTGACCTACAGGGAAGTAGAATATGACTTCAGGGCCTCCAGAGGGGCACTGTCTACAGAGTGTGAGCACTCCTTTCCCTGAACGCTCTCCCCAAGAGAGCCAGACACTCCATCAAAAATGATTTGTCAAACTGAAGTAAAGCCATGGATTACATTTGTGCTGTGGAACAGCCCAAGGAGACAAGCTTTCATGAAGACTGGACAAAGCCTACCCCCACCCTTTAGACTCCAATATACAGGGAAGGCTCCCATAATCGGTGACAAATACCCCAGTATGAATTAGTGTGCTTAAGATTATGTTCCTATAAGAGGATTTTAATGAAATGACATGTATAGTTTTCTTTTGCCAATGCAAGAAGTTGAAGAAACATTGGGATGAATATAAATGTGCAGAAACAGAGTGCCATTATTCTGTGACAAATGGATTTATGTAGCTATGATAGTTTACAATGATTTGGAGTAAGGGTCAATCACGGAAAGCCCCTAGGAGGAAGAGGCATGGTTTGATTTGGAAAGTCAGCTAAAATAGAAATATAAAGGTGATAGAAATCACCCAGATTCCTGCATTGCTCCCCCTTTGGAGGTTTTTCTCTGCAGGGACAATATCACCTGAGCCAGTACCTTTGACAAGCCAGTATGGAATGCACTGGAACTGCTTTGTGCACACTATCAGGATTGTCCTGTGTTCCCCCAGGCTGTCCAGCCTCAGCCTATTCTCCTCCAATCACTTCTAGAAAGAGCAGCACAGATCTAAAATTCTAACTGGATCTTCCTATGTCTTCTCATCAGTTCACACACACACACACACACACACACACACACACACACACACACACACACACACACACACACACACAGAGAGAGAGAGAGAGAGAGAGAGAGAGAGAGAGAGAGAGAGAGTTTACTGAATGCAGTTTTCAGTCCCTACTCTCTTCTTCCTCAAGCCTGAACCTCAGCCATACTCCCTCCTAGCCTTGAACAAGCACTTAGCCTCACAAATCTCCTTTGTCATATCACAAATCTGACTACAACCTAGGAAATTTTCCTTTCTATTAGAAAGCTAATCTGATCCCCAGATTAGCCCCTTCCTGCCATGTGTCAGCACTGTTCTGCACTCTGTGGTGACCAAGCTGGCAAATGAGACCCAGTCTTTGTACTTGTGGAGCACCCAGTTTGGTGAGACGAGCCAGAAGCCCAGCAAGCATGTGCATACGTGTGTGTGTGTGTGTGTGTGTGTGTGTGTGTGTGTGTGTGTGTGTGTGTGATAATTAAGCATAGAGGCAGTGACTGTGATGAAAAGAGTGAAAAGTACTCACCCGAAGGGCAGTGAGGGGCAGTGAGTACAGCAGGCCTGTATTCTGCTTCATGGAGTGGTGAGAGAATGAGAAGCCCTTTCCACATATGTCCTGGTACCTGCCTTTCCCTATCACAGGCAAACAACAAGCAAGTGATAAGAGCAAGTACACTTCTACCTTCCTGATAGGATTATAAAATCTATCCATTTCCTCATCTAACACTTGCTATTTAACCTGGTATGTAGAATACATTGCCTGAGAAGTTTTTGTTTGGTAATGAGAAATTAGAAGGAGAAAGGCTCGAGTTTAAAAATCATCACAGTGGTCAAGTTAGAGAGATGATGAGACCTGAGAGCTGAAGGTTTAGGGATGGGAACACGAGCCTGGATATTGGGAGTGTTACTGTAGAGGAAAGATCAAGAGGAGCTATGATCAACTGGAAAGGGGAGGAGCTAAAGAGAGAGGGAACTTCCCTTCATAGCTTTGCATGCAGATTTCAGGGGAACTTGGAAACCAGCAGCCACTCATTAAAACCTGAAGTGAGGTAACATTAGATAGCTCCTTGCTATTTATTACTCTGGGTGACCAGATTTAGCCAGTGAAATGAAGACAACGCTGTGTGTCACTGTCCATTCTGACCTGTGTACACATATCTCCAAACAGGATTCTCAGTACAATGTCTCCTCTTGTCCTTGGAATATCAACACCTGAGACATCTTTGGATGTCACTTATTAAAGAAGGAAGAATCTTTGTGACCTGGCCATTACCTGGTCCCTGAATGGCTCTTCTCCATCCCTGCACATCTGAAACTACCTGGAGTTGCTTCAAGATTGAGGAAGGGATAAAATTTGGGAATTTAAGAGAGAAAATAGTGGCTTGATTTCAGGGTTGGAAAAAATGATCAATTTAATCTTTATAAAGTAGAAGGTGTACATTTGTGGAAGAGTTTACAGAGGAAATAGGAAGAACTGGTCCAGAGCAGGAATGAGATGGACAGATATAGGTGTCATTTATAACATTAAGTGGGAAAGTGGTGGAGATAGATGGAGTTGACCACAGAGAGGAGAAGTAGGAAGAGCTTCTGCAAATCATGACATCTAGAAACCAGGAAGAGGAACAGATCCAAAAGAGCAGTGGAGCAGAGAAAGAACAACAACATGGCAGGCTGCAGGAGACCAGGAACTCAGCATCTCACATCCCATGGCAGGTGTTGTGGGATATTTGTATACTGTGTGAAGGTTTAATGCTGTGATTGGTGTAATAAAAGGTCGAACGGCCAGTAGCTAGGCAGGAGGTATAGGTGGGATTTACAGGGAGAGAAAGGAAGAGGAGGGGGAATCTAGGTTTGTGGGATACTTGAGGAGACATGGGGAGGAAACAAGACATACAAGGTGGAAGAGACGTAACGCTACGTGATAAGAACTAGTGAGATAAGCCTAAGCTAATGGCCAAGCTTTCATAATTAATAAGAAATCCTCATGTCCTTGTTTGGGAGCCTCCTGATAATACAGAAAAAGACTTACTACAGAAAGGGCTGAAGGAGCTGAATACTATGAGGAATGCTGGCGGTGCTGAGGTCATGACAATACACAGAGGCATGAAGAGAGAAGCCTTCCTGTTTCCTTCTGAAAGATACTGCAGTGGAAAGCTGAAAATGCTGCTCTCATTGTGTGTCTGGAGGATGAGTGTCCATGGGTCAAGATGTGAAAAGAAAGGAGGAACAGGTCTGTCCTCACAAGGACCAGATCTGCCATTCAGCCTTGGAAGATTTCCTACCCGCCTGTAGCTCTCATTCCATTTTTTTGAAACCCCCGTTCACTTTAGAAATTCATGCCTCCAGTTCTATGTACTTCTGCCCTCCAAATCTTAAGACTGTGTCATCAGCTTAGGACATGGGTGTGCTTGAGTGCTTGAAATAGACTAGACATGCTGGTCATGTCAAAGCCAAACAGAGCAGCACCATCATCACCATTGAGACAGGAATTGTAGGACACCTGGACTGGGGGACAAGCTGCTTCTCTTGAGTTGTATATTCTCAGACATCCAAACCACTGGGGTGGGAAAGGAAGATCTACTTTCTGACCCCTAACACAGAACCTGAACAATAACAGGAGCACATTCAATGTGAGCAACTCTCGCTGACAGTAATATTAATTTTCCCATGGAGGGAACATAGTCATCTCCAAAAGCATTACTATTGACTCTAAAGCCCAAGTGTCTCACCATTACAGATGAAACCCAGGACTTTCACATGCTTGAGGGGTCAGGATGGAAAGGGGGGGCAAGGTGATGCTAAGCCTGGGATTCCCATTAACAAAGAAAGACGGGGTTATCACCATACTTTAATCACTTCTCCAGGTGAGTTGGTGTCCTTCAGTTGGACCGAATGAAACCATCAAGTATAGGTGTAGCCTACAACTTACATTCCATTTTGCAGCAGGCAACCGATTGTTTCTAAGAGTTATTTCCATAAATCTTTTAATTATCCTGTGATATTAAACTGCATTGCCATTTATATTCGGTGTGATTAGGCAAACTGTAGACATGGGTTGTGGTATCTAAAATGTGCTTACCTACTTGTATAATTTTAAAGTCTGTTTTCATTTTCCATCATTTAATTATGCAGGAGCCCCGATACATAAGAAATGAGGCTGCCTGGCCCTCTCTGACCTTTCCAGGCTTAGTGATTCTTAACCACAGGAGTATGCTTGAATTACCAGAAGAATTTTGGAAAATAAAGCTCAATCCCACCCAAGACTCTGATTCAGGAAGTCTGGGGTATGTTTGGGACCCGTGTCTATGCTGAAATGCCCTGGGGAGTTCTGGTGCATGGTTCTGATTGAGAACTACTCCTATGGCCCAGTTGTCTTTCCTGGCTCCCCATCTGGACTCCACCCTCGGGTTTACAGCCTGCATGTCATTTACAAATATATGCCCTGCCTTGGAGGGCCTGGGGCAGGTGCATATGTTCTTTTTCAGCTTGGGCAAGTGAGTGGTCTGTTTCTTGCCATCCTTATTAGATTGGAGCCCTGTAGCCAGACAGCAGTGTGGTTCTTCTAAAAAGCCAGGTGAATTTGCCTTTAGGAATTGTATTTTTTTAAAAGAACCATCTATCTTTCCTTCCCTCTCTCATATGAAATTTGATGTGGGAAGCACATGCCCACAAACTTGAATTGCTGATGAGCAGAGAAGCTTGCTTTGTGGATGAGAGTTTTGTTTCCACATCACTGGACATGGAAATGTGTTCCCTGAAATCCTGCTTTCTTAGAATGGCAGCCCCCAGGTCATGGGCTCTCAGCATCCCAGAGCTGTATGCCTCACACTGGAGCTGAGTGGCCCTGGTCTCCCCTCTAGGACATATAGGAAGGACAGCAGAGATACAGCTGTGCCTCAGTTGCTCCAGGAAGAGATCAAGCATTTGCTGATGTGCCTTATAGTCCTGAGGGACACTGGGGACACAGATGCTCCCTGTGAAGGGACAGACCATGTGTCATCTTTGTGCAGCCAGAGGGTCACAGCAAATTAGCATTTGTCTTGGTCCCTTTCAGAGGGAGAGAGGATTATGTCTCCAGATCACATCTGAATTCTGAACTTAATGTCTACACACTTGATGCCAAATTATACCCTGTCTCATAAAACCAAAGATCATGTCTTTCTGTTGTTCTGTGACTTTATATGTGGCGCATCTCACCTCTCTCCCCATTACAGGATTGTTCATGGCTATCCTCCCTTCTACAGTTTGGTACCCAGAGGGCCTTCAGCAAATTCAGATCAAATGAACAAAAGAGCTTAGGAAAGTGGCCCCAAAGCACTTCCTAGTTACTGGTGCTGTGATTGTTGTTGCCTGCAAATGGTACCAACCCTTGAGCCTTGTCCTTAACTGGTGGCAAGATAAAAGGCAGTCAAGTTGATTTTCAAACATACTCCTGTTGTTAAGGTTGGTTCCCTGAAGAGGAGCAGACTTTACCCATTATCAGGGAATCCACTGCAGGCATCACTATCTCAAAGTCCCGGAGATGCCAAGACAGAAAACAAGAACTGTAGGAACAGCAAAGGAGGAAAATGGTTTGCTCACTTTCTTAATTGAGTACAAGTTAGGTTTACACAGATGTTGTAAAGGCCTCTAAGGAGTCTTCCATTTTAAAACACAACTGGCAACCACGTGAATCTGCATTGCCCACAACAGGCAGGATTCATCACTTTAATCTATCAGGCCTCTCAATAATTTATTAATATTTATTTAGTTAGTTAGTTTTTTTTTTTTTTCAGACAGGGTTTCTCTGTGTAACAGCCCTGGCTGTCCTGGAACTCACTTTGTAGACCAGGCTGACCTTTAACTCACAGAGATCCTCCTGCCTCTGCCTCCTGAGAGCTGGGATTAAATAATTTTTTTTAATCAACAAAAAAATAGTCTATCTGTAATAAGTACACATTGTGGAATGGCTGAAGCGAGCTAATTTGCATTTGCACTTTATCAGTTCTGTTTCCAGGAATTTAACCCTAGGAAGTGAAGAGACAAATGTGCAAAGATGGCACATTTAAAAGTTCCTGAAGGCCAGGCATGGTAGCTCATGTCTTCCATCTCAGCTCCAGGGTGGAGTGGGGGGCAGGAGGATCAGAGATCAAGGAAAGCCTTGGTTGTGTAGTATTTTGTGGTCAAGCCACCAAACAGCAAAGCAAACAAACTAAAAAGTTTGTGAACCAACAGAAATGTCTATTGACATTTATAAGATATTTATAAAATATCATTTATAAGATACTTTTATAAATTAATATAATATTTCTGAAACTTGTTTTTTTTTTGTTCTTTTTTTTTTTTTTTTTGGTTTTTTGAGACAGGGTTTGTCTGTGTAGCTTTGGAGCCTATCCTGGCACTCACTTTGGAGACCAGGCTGGCCTCGAACTCACAGTGATCTGCCTGCCTCTGCCTCCCGGGTGCTGGGATTAAAGACGTGCGCCACCAACAGCCGGCAACTAGTTAGTTTCTTATAAATATTTATTTACTTTTATGTGTGTGGATGTTTTGCCTGCCTGTATCACTGTGCACCATGTGTGTGCAGTGCCCACAGAGGAGGCTGTTGGATTCTCTAAGTCTGGAGTTACATATGACTGTGAGCCACCATGTGGGTGTTGGGAAATGAACTTAGGTCCTTTGGAAGAGCAGTCAGTGCTCTTAACTTCTGAGTCATCTCTCCAGTCCCAACTAATTAGTTTCTTATGGTTAAAGGAATCCAGACATAAAGCAAAAGATACCCAGCCTACAATCCACAATCCCAGAGAAGCTAGAACCTTCTTCCAGAAACAGGTGGATGCAGATGCAGAAATCCACAACTAACCAATGGGCCTAGCTCCTGGAGTACAATCAAAGTTAGGGAGGAGCGATAATATGAACAAGGGAGTCTAGACCATGACGGGGAAACCCACAGAATCAGCTGACCCGAGCTAATGAGAGATCACTGACTCAGGTCTGACAAATGGGGAATCTGCATAAGACCAAACTAGACTCCCTTAATATAGGTGACAATGGTGTGACTGGGACAAAATATGTGGCCACTGGCACTGGGTCCAAGACCTAACACTAATGAACAAACTGACTTAGTGGAGTCCATTTTATACGGAGAGATACCATGCCCAGCCTAGACACAGGGATGTGGGGGTGGAGAGGTGCTTTGGTCCTGCCTCAATGAGATGATGGGACAGACTTAGTAGACTTCCTATAGGAGGCCTTACCCTCTCCGAGGAGCAGATGTGAGGGAAGAGTGGAGGGGGCAGGAGGAGAGGAAGGAGGGGGAACTAGGATTGGAATGTGAAAAATAAATTAATAAAAAAGCCAAAAAATAAAAAAGGAATCTGCCAATGATAATCAGCAGTGCTTCTTTTCAGTGGGCAGGTAATTTTAATATTATAGTCAATGAAGCATGGAGCATCAGTATAGAAATGTAGCCAACACATTGTTTTTAAAAAGAATCCTACAGACAGTCCATAGATAAGATACCATGTAGGCTAATGTATATGTTAATTTTTTAAATCAGTGCAATAATTTGGGTTTGTGATTGTTTCTGTATAGGTTCTAAGAACGTTAACTTTCTCCATGATTTTAAAAGTGAATTTCCAATGCTGCATATTATCAGAAAAAAAAATAATTTCAAATAAACCTGGAGGTTTGTCAACTCTCCCCCAACAACGAGGCTGTAACTCCAACTGAGAATAATCTGGAAACTGGATGCCCATAAAGGAAGCAGGTGACAGTCTCAAGCAGTGATAAGGCCAAGGCCACCAGTCTATGGTCCCCAGAACTCAAATCTACCATTAGGACAGTTTTCTGTGAAGCCTGCTTGACTGACTGAGACTCTGTATGACCGGCTTCCAGCTGGAGCCCTTGTCAGAGAACCTGCTTCGTGGGGAGACCAAAGTGAAGGGACAAACTGGACATGATGATGTGAAGTGCCCCTCCAGGCTCAAGTTGTGAGCAGCAGATAGGCTGTTTGGGAGACCTTGGAAACTTAGGAGTGGGGACTACCTAGAGGAAGTAGACCAGTGGGCAGAAGTCTCGCATGGATGCTTGTGGGGATTTTACCCCTGCCCACTTCCTGTATCACTCCCTGCTTCCTGGTCCACCATGATGTGACTTGAGATGCCCCACCCTGGCTTTCCATCAAGAAGGACTGACCCTTGGAAACCATGACCCTAAATGAATCCATGAGTTGCTGCTGCCATATATCATGGCCACAGTTCTGTTTTGTTTTGTTTTGAAGTTAAGCCAATGGTGTATGAGGAAAAAACTTAACTATTGTGATCATGGAATCAGAAAAGGAGAAAAAAATAATATTAAAGCATTTTGAAGATATCTTTACTATTTGCCTTCTTTCTTTACAGTTGCATCTGTTTGGTGAGGGGTGGCCCTGAGGCTTGTGTCACCTTCAGTCATGACTGTAGAATCAAACAGCAAACCCTTAAGAGGAGAATTGGGAACAGGAGAGTGATTGCTTAGAATACTTTTTTTTGCATTTAATTATATTACATTATTTTAACAATCATAATTGGATGATAACCAGAGTCATTTAAATTTATTTAATGTGTGATTTTTAAATTCCCAAGCATTGTACTAAGTATAATGTTATTATCAATTAAATTAGCATTCTTACCACTTTTGTTCTCAATAAATTTGCAGTCTTCCATTCCTATTATCTGGAATTTCAGTAGCTCCTGAAGCAGCAAAGGCTCACTGTGGCTACCTGCCTGTTCCATTAATAGTCCCTTAATTAAAAGGGGTGACAGCTGTCTCTCTTTGTCCATACTAACTTGTCCTCGTCTATCTTTACAAAGTAACTTCATTCTGGTCATTCTTATTTTTGTTCCTTAGCTGATCACACACACACACGCACGCACGCACGCACGCACGCACGCACGCACGCACGCACGCACGCACGCACGCACGCACGCACGCCAGGGGGAAGAAGAGGGAGAAAGTCTTTCACAAATGGAGCTTCCATTTCTTTGATGCTCTCCACGCCCACCCCAATCTGTTCTCTCTTCTTCCTCTTGGTTTCATCTCTGTATTCATTTCCCCTCCAAAACCTATTCTTAGATCTCAGGATCTCCCCTTTGCTAGTCTTTTCCACCGTCTTGATTCTTTTCCGCTGAGCTCTCCTCCTTTTCTCCTGAACAATTTGACCACGTTGCATTCTTTTTGTTCCTTTCTCAGTCAACTTGTCCATTGTGGTCTAAATATCCAGGCAGAGGAAGGAAATCCTGTACAACAACAAGAAGAAAACAAAATATTGCCAACTTCATTAGGGAAACCTCTTGTGATCTTGAGACATTGGTCATCATGAAACAACTCCTGGTTAGGCAAACACATCCTTTTTTAAATTCAACTCATAGTTTTCCATAGCTATTTTTCCTTTCGGGAAAGAGAGACTGTTAAATTGGGAACAACTCCATGCTCAAATATAACTCCCAGGAGACTGTTTCTTAGGCAGCTGATCTTCTGAGGCTGCCTTTTGCTTGAGACTCTTGTTTTGAAGCCTTTCCTCTTGTTGATACATAAACTATGAACCTAAAAAAGAGTCTAGAATTATATTCAACTCAAAATCAAGAAACCTGGCTAAGGATTCAACCCTCATGGTATTTGGACTGGCTTCTTTGCTTTTTGAACTGTGTACCCTGAAGCATCGTTAGAAAGGCCTTAGTAGGTCCTTGCCTGATAGACCAGGACCCCAAGAATGCTGAGGGTTTGGATTTGTACTGGTTACTCAGCAACCACTAGGCACCTATGAATATTTAAATTTAAATTGATTAAAGCAAAAAAACACAATAAGCATTGTTTCTTAGTTACAGTGGCCACATTTCAAGCGCACAATGGTACAATGACTAGTGGCTTTCATATTTGGACAGGACAATTACATGTTTCCGTATTAGCAGAAAGATCAGCTGGGCTGCACATCATATAGGCTGAAGTTTAAGAATCAGGGAAGGAGAAGGGAACTGGGATTGTCATGTAATTCAATCTTGTTTGTAATTAAAAAAAAAAAAAGACCATGGGGTAGGGGGAAAGCTAATTTGTTGATGCAAAATAAAATAAAATAAAATAGAGAATCAGGAACTCCTGAAATCTAAAGACCCCAGTGCTCTATAATAAAATTTACTTTCTGGTGTCTGATAGTCTAGGAACCTGAGAGGTCACATACAACAGGAAATGGAATTAAATACAATTTCATAAAGTTATCAATGCTCATGTAAAAATTTGTTTCTGCTTGCAAAACATTTTCACATCTATTTGAAACCCTGTGTAATAGGAATGAAATGACAAGTACCCAGCATCCTCTCGCACAGAGAAGGGATCTGTAGCTGAGAGAAATTAGGGCTTGCCCAAGGCCACGTGTCTTTTAAACTAGGACATAAAATTCAAGTCTCCTGTCCAAAATCCCTTGATCTCTTTGTCATGTTGAAATGTACCAGGAAAACGGGAATTACAAAAAAAAAATGATCAAACGTATGGAAAACACTTTAAAAGCCAAGTGCTGTGACGGTCCCTTGGTGTGTTACCTTACATAACCTTCAGTCCCAGCTTCTGCCTTAAACGCCCCTCCGAGTGGAGCACCGGCTTGGAAGCATCTAAGGCAGCATCCGGGGCCTAGACAAGAGAGCAGACCACAGATGAAGGCAGAAGGAAACAAGACACTCTAGGTTTGATTTAGAGAACAAGAACTTGACACTGGTTGATTGGACAGGAGAGGGAAACTGAGGAAGCAAGAATAGCTCAGTCTTTTCAACTAAGGAATTGGCTGGACATGGATACTTATTTCACCCTGAAAGTCAGGAATGGGTGTGCTGTTGTTCCAGTGGCCCAGCAGCTCCTTCTTGCTCTTAGTGTGACCCTTTGCCAACAGGGAACTCCTGTTCCCCTTTGGCCTGTCATCAATCTAGTATCCTCTTGCTCCCATGTTCTGGCCATGGAGACCCACTTCTTGTCCCCAGCTCTACAGCACCTTTCTCCATGGGTCCTCCTTCTCCTCAGGTCTCAGTTCAAATGTAACTGCCTTGGAGAAGCCTCTTTGAAACATCCTAAGGTTCACTGTCAAGGGAATTGTCTGTCTGTTTCCTTTGTAGCCCTGCACCAGACTTTGTAACTAACGCTATTACATGCTGTTCTCCTCAGTTATTGTCCAGGGACCCTGTCAGCTCTGCCTGTTGGGGAATCCAACAGACCTTAAACAGTGTTCAGCATGCTAGCACAGTGAATTCTATGTGATGTTGTCCATTATCTCAGGCCTTCCTTTGCTCCACAGAAGATAGGTCAAAGGAAACTGAGGTGCTTGCTTTCTTCTCTTTGTGCCTCTTTGCTGGATTTCCATGCCTCTGAGCTTCCGTTCTTGCTGTTCCCACTTCCTGGAATGCCTTTTCCTCGCTGATTTTATTTTCCTATCTCATGGCTTATTTGAAGGAAGCTCACTTTCCTCTGTACACCTTCCCCAGTTCCTTTCCTTAGGCAAGGCAGTTTCTCCTTTTAAAGTAAATCTGTGTGTCTGCCATCAAGCTCATGTTAAAATCATAGCAACAGATAGGGGTACTAGCTCAGTTGACCCAGAGCCCATGCAAAAAACCTGGGTATGGCAGTATAAGTGATCCTGGTCTGGAGGAGGCAGAGATCTGTGGGTTCCTGAAGCATGGTGCCCAGTAAGCCTGGCCTTCATAGGTGACCCTCAGGTCACTGACAGGCCCTGTCCCAGAAAACCAAGATAGACACCACCTGAGGAAGACTACCTGAGATTGAATTCCAGCTTCTACACACACATGTGCACACACACACACACACACACACACACACACACACACACACACACACACACACACGGTCTCATGATCCCAGGGTTATCTTTCCGTGATCCCCCTTCCAGAAACAGGCACTTCACTCCTACACTCATGCAGATCTCATGTGGGTATCATAGGCTCTGTCATCATGATCCTGTGTCTTTGTGAAACCACACCTGACTCCTGCTGATTGGCTGAGGGTGTGGCTCTGACTGAAGAGTAGGTATCCACCCAGAGACATAAAGTCAGTGCTTATAACCCAAACAGAGGCCAGCAGTGGCTTTCCCCGAGAATTACAGTATTGTCACCAAGAACCAGAAGTCAGCGTCTCTGACTTTGACCGGGTACTCTTCAGAGCTATGGCACCCACATTTTCTGATATGAAGTAGAAGTCTCTAGAAAGAGAACAGTGAACTAAATAAATGGAGGAGAAGGCCTGTGCACTTGATTTCCCAGTCTAATGGTTCTAGAAGTCACACCCCACTCCTATACTGCTGCAATGAATTATGCATATGTTGAGATACTTATAATGAACTCCCCTTTGTGCAAGGCCTCTTCATGTTGAGTTTCTGTCACCACCAAAAGCAAATGAGTAAATATAAACACACAGTTCTAACTAATATAAATTGCCCTGTGTGTCTTTGAATTCCCAATGTTTAGCACGATCTTTAGCTTACTGTATACTCATTAGCTAAATTAGTAAATTAATTAATCCTTATCCCAATTCCTGTGTCATACAACACCAAATGAAAATGCCTCCTCTTGTAAAAGAAAAAATACAATGGTGTAATTGTGTTTTAGCTTGTAAAATAAAGCTGCCTGCTTTAATATAAATACAGCGGAATACACTGTTTGAACAAACTTCCAGAATATTGTATCTCAACTATAAACATAAACATCTGTTAAGTGACACATATCTTTGTACAATCTCTCACAGTTGGGTTAAATTTGTTTGGCATGGGCTGGACAGTACTCTGAGGAGAAATAGAAATATTAGAATAACAATGTTTTTCTGAAGTCTTCCTATTTAGGGTCTAGGTAACTGAGTCTCTCTGGTCTTCAATATCCTCATTCAGAAACAAAGGGGAGGTGGTATAAGGGAGTTAGGCTTAAATAGTGGCTGTTTTCCTAGTCACCTTCCATGCAAACTATTATTTAAAATAGATAATTAAACAATGAAATCAGGTGTACTGTCATAGTTGTAAATGCACAGCCACTGGTGATCAGTTTGTGACAGTCACTATCAGGTTTCTCTTAGAAGGAAGATGTTCAGTTGGTACAGTGTTAGCCTGGCAAGAACAAGCAGGACCTGAGTTTTGATCTACAACACCCAATGATAAAACAGGCATGTGTGACTATGGAATGGGTGGGAGCAAAGACCCGAGGATTCCTGGAACTCATTGGCCAGCCAGCTTAGCTCAATAGGTGAGCTCCAAACTGAGAGAGAGAGAGAGAGAGAGAGACTCTGATTCAAAAGGAGGGGAGTTGTAGGGCAGCAGAGGTGTACGTCTTTATCCTAGTGCTTGGGAGGCAGAGGCAGGGGGATTTCTGTGAATTTGAGGACAGCCTGGTCTACAGAATAGGTTCCAGAACAGCCAGGGCTACACAGAGAAACCCTATCTTGAAAAAAAGGGGGGGAGGTACACACACACACACACACACACACACACACACAGAGAGAGAGAGAGAGAGAGAGAGAGAGAGAGAGAGAGAGGGCCTCCATGGCCACATGGACAAGTATATGCATACATGTGCACACAAACACACTAAAAACTGGGGATGCTTCTGGAACCCTTGGTGCCTTTCCTTTTTCTCATCTTCCATCTCTACCACTTCTCCTTGAAAGCTGCTTCTGAAGGCAGGACTTTTTTTTCTAACAACAGTGCATTGGTTTTGCTTACATTTTATTTGGAAGGAAATCCAGACCATTGAACAGGCAAGTAAACGGAAAATCATGCTGCTGGGGAGGGGAGACATGCAGGGACAATTCTGTTCAGATTATCTAAAAATACACCATCGAAGATGCTGTCCTCCTGCATGCGTGCGTGCGTGCGTGTGTGTGTGTGTGTGTGTGTGTGTGTGTGTGTGTGTGTGTTTGTGGTGGAGGGAGGGAGGGAGGGTGGTTACAGCACAGGGAGCTGGTACAGGGCATCCCAACAGGAAAGGAGCAGACTTAACCATAGCCCCTCTAGGGGGACACGTTTCCTTGCCTCTTCCTCCCAGTGCTGTCCAAGAATTGTAGGAAATCAGAGGTCCAACATGGAAAAAAAAACAACTCTTAGCTAAGAAAATGACAAACATTCCCAGCCAGATTCTGTTTTCTGAGAACACAGGGGTTAGTTTTTGAGGGATTGAGTCACTGGAGAAAGGGTGGGAAAAACCCACCTCAGGTGTGAATGAACCAGCTACTAGGTAGACTCAGTAAAGAGTTGGGGAGACATTGTGTTTGGGAGCCCAGATGAGCCAGCAAAGAGACTGTGACAGGACTATACACAGACTAGAAACCCTCTGGCAGTGATGAAAATTTCTGTTTGTGATGCTAATGAGTGCGATCCTAGACCCCATCGCCATCATTCACTTGCATGGACTCAGGTGAGTCTTGCAAACAAATGCCTTGAAAGAGCCGAGAGAGTCTGGAACGGTACAGGTGGTAGATAATTCATAATTAGCGTGTGCTCAAGGATCCTCGGTGCTTGTAAGATTAATCTGGAAATATTTTTGGAAGTAATTTGAAAACTGCAAGAGGAAGTGTAGTTAAAAAGATCTGACGCAAGAGAGGAAATGGACGAGTGTCTCCCTCCTATTAGGTTCATTTTCCTTGCTTGCTTATTGCAGCATAGCTGAAAGAACAAGGCCCAGAAAGGCCAAGCAATGGGCCTCAGGACACACAGCTTGCTAGAGGCAGTCAGAGAGCAAGGAAAAGGAGTGTAAAGCCTTCTTCACTTATCCCCTTTCTTCTATCTGACTGTCTCTCACATGGTAAGAAAGACACTAAGCTTTGTTCTGGTTGGAATGGAATTAAGAACTTTCTCTCACTGTTGTGCTCTGCTCTTGGCTCTCGCGAGCCGCTCTGAAGAACTCTTCTGTTTTCCTCTAGAACCTTTCATAGATGGATGCTAACGGTTATGAATGAGGAGGAACCAGCCTATCTGCTGAGGAAGGTGAGAGTTCATCACAAACTACCAGCATACACAACTGAGCTGTTTCTAAGGCTAGATGGAATATTCAGATAGTTTATATCTATCAACATGAAAGAGCAGGCCTTGTGCCGTGCCCTGCAGAAGTCTCCCTGGGTGTCATATCCTTTGTTCTTTGCCTATCTATGGCTTACCTAAGTTCTTGAATAAACACATGTACCTTGCCATAGACCTGAACTTGGACAACCAAATTCTTTCTCCTGGGAAACTGGAATGTGGGACCCAGAGACTGTCAGTTTCTGTTGGGTAGCCAGATGATAGGTCATACTGGGAAAGAAACTAAAAGAGTTTTTGTTTTTTGGGGGGATTGTGATGGAAACTACATTGCACCATATGTAACAGATGAGGAACCAAGGGTGTTGTGACAAATAGAAATAAAGTGTGACAAGGAGGGAGAAAAGAGAGAGGAGAATGACAGGGAGGGAAGGAGGAAAAGGGAAAGAGAGAAAATCCTCAAATTCACACTGGAACGATCTTCCCACAGTAGCTTTTCTGCACCCACCATCTCTGCACCTTTGGATTAACTCCTGATAAAACTGTAGTGTGTGTCTTGTTCTTAGAAAGGGCAGGCTGACTTCTACTTCAGAGAAAAGCAACAGGCCAGAGGCTGCCTTGCTCGGCGCAGGGTGAACAGGTGCTGGAAAAGATGCCCCTTTGAGTTAAGGGAAACAAAAAAGGCTGCAGAGGGATAAGGGAAGCAGAGATGACAGGGTGTGGGGAAGGCCACCCACCCAGGGGGGAGGGGAGGATGGCTGACTTCCAGACACCCATTGACTCCCTGCCCAGCCGGTTGCATTTTCCATCCCCCAGAGCCAATCAGCTGCTCATCACGGCTGCACAGGGACAGCATCAAAGGGATTTAATAATGGTTGGCAAATGTCAAATTACATTGAATCTAAACCAAATTCCAGACATTTAGGGCTGCACAGTCATTAACAATCAATTAGTGCACTCACTTTTCAGTCAAAGCATTTTTATGCTATTTCCTTTCCAGGGCCAGGAAGCATGCTCTGCCTGGTCTTCATCGCCCACCCCCCCAACCCCCCAGCAGTGGCAGGGCAAGGAAGGCATCAGGATGGCTGAGTCAGTGAAGGAACAATTGAGTCCCTGTTCTCATTGTGGCTTTGCTTTCCTTATTTGTTCTCCCAACAGGATTCTTCAGGAGGAAATGTTTCAAATTCGTACATTCCGTCCTGCAAACGTGGCAGCGGGGAAGGGGGGGACGATTGGTCATTTTCCTCTTTTATGGAAAAACGCAGAGGAATAAAAAGTGCAAATGTAGAGGCTCATCCACATCTGTTTTCTCTAGTGAAACTAAGGAGTCCGTGCCTTGAGGAGCCAGGCACACCAAGCACGAGAGATGGCGTTCTGTGAACTCATGTCACCTCTAGTGGCTCAGGGTTAGGCGCAGCGGGATCACATTCCAGCAGCAGGGCCAGTAAACATTGACCACAGAATAAGGTTTTGCTCTATTGATTACTGCAAAGCTTCCCTTTTCAAATTAGCTCAGATTTATGGCATGCCCTTTCTGTTCCCCACGCCACCCACACCATCTCCGTCCTGTAGGTCAGGTGAAGGGGAGAAGCAAGAACCTTCATCTAAACATTTTAAGGAAGAACTTCCATAATCCTGAATATTCCTCTCTCTTCCTTTCTTTTTTGTTGTTGGGCCTTCCAGAGATGTTATTTTTAGGGCAACTTTCTCAGAATACAGAGAAGCCCATACTCTCCAACTGGGACACAGAGTCCTTCCCCTAGTGTAACTGGGAACATTTGCATATAGAGCTGGACTTAGCTCAAAATACTCAGTCAACAGACACACTTCCAGCTCTATGTAACATGGGGCCCCTTTCAAGTGCTCAGGCTCAGGTTTATTCTGATGGTGAAGACAGAGGCAAGGGTTTAAGATCTTGGGAGACAGACCACTGGCTCCTCTGCTGCCCAGGAAGGGACCCCAACTGTGATCTTATACCCCGAAGTGGGTAAGACCTTTGGACTCAGTGTTCCTGCACCCCACACTGGCCCTGTCGGAGCACATCTCTGCACAGAGCATCAGCTGCCAAGTGCTAACAAGAGGACGGGAACAAAGCCAACAAAATTGAAAATGTATCTCCTCAAAGAACTGTGCCCATCGAGGTTCATGCTCAGAAAGGACCCAGAGAGAATGGGGACAGGGCTGGGATAAAGGTGCTTGTCACTAAGACTGAAGACATGAGTTTGATTCCCCAGAGCCTATACAGCAAAAGAGAACTGATTCCCAAAAGTTCTCCTCCTCTCTTTCTCTCTCTCTCTCTCTCTCTCTCTCTCTCTCTCTCTCTCTCTCTCTCTCTCTCTCTCTCTCTCTCTCTCTCTCTCTCTCTCTCTCTCTCACACACACACACACACACACACACTCGAAAACAAACGGGAAGAAAAAGATGTAAAGGAAAACACCCATGGAGGTTTCACTTCAGCACATCCTCTGAGAGAGCTATCTGTGATTTGTCCCTCCACAGTTGCCTGCTAAAGTCACCTGTACTAAGGGGTATGAGTATGTGTGTGTGTGTGTGTGGGGGGGGTGTCTTCACTGTGACAGGACCTGAGATGACACAGCTCTAATGGCAGATGTATTAAACTAGCAAATCACAATTCCAGCTGTTTGCAAATCCATATTTTCACAGAACAAAACCAGGAAGATATGTTTACTTGTCTTACTAAAAATATCATACTTTGTATTATAATTTGATCTGTCTGTATCAGTGTTTCTGACTCTGGGGTGCTCTGTAATGGGTTGCCAAAGCCCTTAAACCACCTTTGTCTAGCCCGCAGCATTAATTCCTGGCCACCAAGGTCTAAATCAAGTTGGAGCAAAACAGAAAACGGCACTTACAAAACAAGGCTGATCAAGTCTAACATTAGTGTCATTGGCTTCCATTCCAAGAAAGGTTGCACATACTAGGCTTCTGCGTGCATTCAAACAGAGGTTAATTTCTGCTTGGGAACCAATTACTTCATGTAAAGCAAAGCCTACCTTACAGTGGTAGGAAGGACTGCAAACTAAGGGAAGTGGTTTACATTTGGTTCTGTTACAGTCCTGTCTTTCTAGAACTCAGGAGAAAACTATTTCACTATATTTATATATACATATATATGTATATTATTGTCCACATGCAGTAAGGAATTCTGAAATCTATATGACTGACTCATCTTACACAGCATATATTCTAAATGGCAGACCTACTGCCTGGCATATCAGTGCCTAATAAGTGAAGACGTACTGGAATCTTCCATGTACTTTTTGGCTTTATGAGTCTATACCTTGAGAAATCAGGAGACCAACTAAACACATTCTTCCTTTATCACCATCCTAAATTGTGCTGAAAAAAAAAATAGAGATTGTGACTTACAGAAGAGGAGGAAACGAGCATGAAAAAGCCCCCAAGAAAGATGGGCCTGGCATTGAGACCACCCTAGAGAAGGAAGCCTGGACTTCGGAACCGGCTCCTCATAGTGACATTGTAAGGATTCAGGCATTATACTGGCCTGCCTCTGTCACCTGACAGAATGTACTCAGGCAGTACCATGGTCAGCACGCAGGTGCAAAGGACTCCTTTAAAAGAAAGACCCCTGCCCACTTCTGCTCTTTCCCTGCTCTTTCCCGCTGTTCCCCTGGGGCAGATAGGACTTTTCTTGTCTCCCTCTTCTCCTCTGTCCTCTCTCTATGTTTCTCTTTACCTCTTTTCTCTTTCCTTCCCACCCCCTTTTCCTTTCTAATAAAACTTTTCACTAAGCTTTGTCTGCCTGGCATGTTTGTTCCCCGCCTCGGTCACCCTCGCCTGCCATAGAATCTGCCAAAGTTCCCCATGTGCGTTATCATAACAGGCACAAGGAGAAAGATAAGGGAGAAAAAGAGAATAAATGCAAAGAAAAAGGAAACAACAGCAAACAAAGAACAGGATTCCAAGGTGGGGAGCAAAAGGTGCTAAAAGTTCCCAGAATCAAAGACAGGCTTTAAATTCTGCCCGTTATTTCGTATTGCTATCAGTCACTGTGTACCTTCTTGCATGGAAACATTGCCTGCACGTCTTATTTCTAATAGCTGGGATTCTTGGACCAGAGAGGTTCTGTAACCATAGCTCACATACTTCTAAAATAGTTGCAGTTTTAATGCCAAGAACAGCATATATCACGGAGTAACAGAAAATTCACCATTACCCAAGGGCTCTGATGTGTCTGTAAATATACCCCCAGTGGCTCAAACATCCTCATCAGTCAGGATAGCCTGTTGACTTTCTAACCAAGAAACTCAACTGGAAGCTGTCACTTCAAAGAATAGAATCAAACCCAGATGCATGACAGGGATTTACGATTTCCACCATTATTCATCCAGAGGTGACCGAGTTATTCGTAGCTGTTACTGGAGATCAGCTATGCAAACCCAGGTTCCTAGAGATTCTTCATTTTGATCACAGGGGAGACTTTACTGGCGGCAAATACTGCTTCAGTCCCTTGATCCCCTAGTTGCCCCATGGCCTGGCAGTAATGGGTAAAGTGTAGCCTGCCTGGCAGTTTACACCTCCAAAGTTGGCAACTGCTTCTGTTCTTTCCCCCTATTTATAATCTCCATACCTCACATTGTCTCTGTGCTTGAAATGCTTTCACATGGAAGACAAACTTGTTTATATTAAGGCACATCCATATTAAGAATGGATAAGACAGAAAGAGTTGCCTCTTTTTGGCTAGTTGAGGTTACAAAACAGGAAACATATAAGTATAAATATTTAATCCTAGGACATGAAGGATCTGCAACATGATTAGAAAAGAATTGTGGAGGCTGAGTTGTATGCTTTTGTACACATATGGGTAGAGGTATTTGCTAAAGACTCAAAAATCATGGCATGAAGATGAACCCCTTTTGAAAATGAGCCTCCCCAGCATGTAGTGCTTTCCTGGCACTGACTTTTGACCCTTGGGGCAGTAGTAAAGGAGAGTTTGCTGCAGCCTTGTTCTCAAAGCTCCATTCCCAGGCAAATGGCAGAACCTACATGTGAACCCACCATGAGACTCTCTTTACACATGGGTCTTCGAGGCGGGAAAGTGAGGCAGAGCACACATATCTGTCTCACTAATAAGCCAAAGAGGCTGCAAGAGCACTGAATCCTGAAGTGACTTCTCAGGCATCAAGCCACTTTTTAATTCAATCTTCATATGCACTTACTTTTAGGTTCAATTTGAAATGTGCTCCAAGAAGCAGCACAGGGACTAAACAATTAGCTAAAGAGAAACGGGGCAGCAGGCACCTCAAAGAGTGACCACAGATGGTGTCTTTCAAGTACCAACAGCAGCATTTTCATGTAATTCAAAGATGGGCCTTTATATTCTGAGTTATTTACTTATTTTCATTTCTATTTCAAAAGAAAAAATAGTTATCAAGCCAATGATCGGGGAATGGTTTTGCTTAGCACAAAACTAAAATTTGTACTTAATTCCTTAAAAAGCACACTAATCTGAAGAAGATTACTAAGGAAATAATTACTAGTGCAATGATATCACAAGGCTCTTGAATGTCACACTCAAGTCGTCGTGTTGAAGGACTACATTCAAGACCAGTAGAACATGACTGCCCATCAGCACCCCCTAGAATGACTTCATTGTGCAAAGAGCATGCTATATGAATTTGGGCAAGGTGGAATTCACTACACGTCTCTTGACTTACGTGGTATAGTGGCACCGTGTAGGTAACCTTCTATGATAAATAAGAAGGAAGCAAGGAGATGGAATCAGCATTGCCTGGTGTGATTTGAGGCATCAAAGTAGCTCTTGGTTTCCCTAAAGCAGGGAAACAGAATGTAAATGTACTAGATTAGGAAGCAAGGACCTGGTAGTCAGCTCTGACACATGTATATTGTGGCATCAATAAAACCAGGCATCCTTCTTAGGCCCTAGATCCTTTGCTTATTTTTTATTAATCATTTTAACTTTCAAAAATAGTATAGATTTATTACAGAATGTGATGTTTTGAGTTGCATGGTGGACCAATCAATCTAAATTAACATACTTACCCACTTATTTATTGTGACAAGAACACTTACATTCTATTCTATTTGTGATTTTCAAAGAGTATAGTTACATAGTTGGGACTGGAAAGATGGCTCAGGCATTAAGATGATTTCTGTTCTTGCAGAGGGCTTGAGTTATGTTTCCAGCACTTACGTCAGGCAGCCCACAACAGCCTGTAACTCCAGCTTCATGGGATCCAATGCCCTCTTCTGGACTTCATGGAGCCTGCACTCACACATACACGCATTGCTACCCCAATAGAAAATAATAAATCTTTAAGAAAGAAATGCATTTTAATTGACTACAGTCAGTGTGTAGTTCAATAATCTACTGAACTTATTCCTTCCTTGAAATTTTGTCTTCTTTGACCACCATCTCCTCCTGTAAACTCCGTTCAGCCTGTGGTGGCTTTCTGCTTCTATGAAGTAAAGATTTTAAGATTCTCTCTATAAATGACACCCTGCAGTATTTGTCTTTGAGTGTAACAATTTTCTCTACTTAAGAGAGCAAATGGTTAGGATGGTGGATAGTGTCTATTCAATCTATACAGTCTTGACAGACTGCTGGATTCGGCTCGGCTTCCCATCCTTTTACAGGTTTGTTTGTTTTGTTTTGTTTTTGATGATTTCATCATTTAAAAATATGCTTTGGTTGTATATATATAGTTATAGCAAAATCAGATGTACTTTTAAAAGGCAATAAAATTCAAACCAGTTAATACTGACAGTTTTAAAAATATCAGATAAAACATTGAGAATTGGAGATAAAATTGGCTCATCATAGATCAACCAGGCTACTTGTAGGTAGTCTCAAAATCCTATTTTAGTTAAAAATTGCAGTAATCTCCTCTTCTAGATTTGTAGGTGAAGATGAACTAAAATCTACTAAATTGTTTATCAATTCCATTTAACTCTGCTTTTTCTGAGACTTCTTAACATGAGTCCAATATTCTCAACTGAATACACAAACTCATATTGCAGCTGCCACTGTGCTCGCACTCTTCACATCCAAGAAGAGTCAGGCCCAACTCTCAGACTACTGTTGGTTTCCGGTTGTGGTTATTTATTTATTTAAGACATTCCTAATCTCACTTATCTGATGTGCTACTTCACAAGGAGATAAATCCTTGCAGAAAAATGTCAAACAAAAACTTTGCCACACCCAAAGAGGACAAAGATTACAAAAACAAAACAAAACAAAAGTGGAATACTACTCTAGGGAAGCAAAACCTTTATACTGTATAAAATGGATGCTCAGGGGCCAATCAAAGGCTCTCTCCACCAAACCTGAGCGCTTGAATTCAGTCTCTGAGACTCTGGGACCCGCGTGGTGGAACTGATTGCTGAAAGTTGGCTTCTGACCTCCACATACACCACACACAACCACACACACACACACACACACACACACACACCACACCTCCACACACACCACAGCCCCACACCACACACCTGTATATACTACACACACACACACACCCATACACCACACCTCCACATACACTACACCCCCCACTACACGCCTGCATATACTACACACACACACACACACACACACACACACAAACACACACACACATCAGAGCTCCACATACACTACACCCTCCACCCTCATTCCACACAGGCACACAAATGCAATTTTTAAAAAAGATGCTCAAAGAGTTGTGACGTGGTAATAATATTTCAACCTATTCTAAGCAAAAACCATGACTCTCAAGAAGGTTGCTTCAGTCGTCCGGAGTGTCCCCTTATGTATCTCATTTCCTTATGCCATGTAGATTAGATTTATCCTCCTGTCAGCATTCTAGCACAGTGCAGGTTGTGAGCCTCTTAAAATGTCCAGTGTGATACCTTATCATAAATCAAGGAAGTAGAGCAGCAACCTTGTCCCAGGTAATGTTGCCAAGCTATCTTTTCCCCTTCTTGCTCAGAGACGTTTCTAGAGATCGTTTTTGGTTATGAGAATTCAATTGCTCACTTGCTGAAACTACCGAAAGGCTGGGACTAAGGAATCCTGCAGCTCTAGCGCCTGTGTCTTCCCTCACCAGGTCAAGTGTTTCCTCCCACCCTGTCTGGGCCACTGGCCTGCTTAGTTGAGAGTTAGACTTCCAAAAGTAGTTCTCTGGCCCTGAAGTACCTGCTGTTTTCCTTACTCTTCTTTGATATGGAAAACAAAGTGACCCATCTTTCCTGGTAGCTCCTATTCCACTCCTCAACTCCACTGCCAAGACAGCACTGCCTACTCTCCTGTACTAAGTTCAGGCCTTGTAGCCATGGTTTCTACTGTGGGCACTTCCTGAAATTTCTCCTCAGGTTTATGTGACTAGGGGTAGAGGTTTTTCGTCATCGTGCCCATTTCAGGAAGCCCAAAGCATGAGGTGTGTCCCATGGGACAGAGTGTTTACTGTTGCTTTCACTGCTTCCGCGGGGTAATGGCAGGGCAAGGGATGCCGGGATCATAGCAGTTGGATCCCCCTTACTTCCCACCTTAATGCTCCCTCTAGAATCCCAGTGCAGAAGCGACTTGGTAGTCTCTTCCTTCTGAGAAGTCTCTCAGATCTCTCCTCTCTTCTGCTTCTTGGGATGCTTGCACCTGCATCTGTCCCTTCTCTGCGGAGCCACATGGGTTTTCCTGGTCTGCTTAGTCACTTTCTGCCCTTTCTTACCCACCGTTGCTTGTACATACTCTCGTCTTTACCTCAGGGATTCCCTCTACCGGTCCCCCCCATCCCTTCTCCACAAACGGCTTCAGATGATCCTTTTCAAACACACTGCGGTTAACAGCAGTACACAGCCAACTGCCCCCTTTCCCTCATCAAATAACCCGCTCTCCATAAGCCTCTCCCAGCCCCCTAAACAAACAGCATCCTATAAACCGACCTCATTCTAAAATATTGCTTTTCATAACCTCCAACCACTTGCCGTTTCTCCTTTACTTCACTGAAACCATGAAGTACACACACACACACACACACACACACACACACACACACACACACACACACACGCACGGCAGGGTGGGGACATCTTTTACTTCTCCTTCCCCAATAAAGAAAAGTAGTGTGAAGATCATAAGGAGCCCTGTGAACCTCTTGGATGATTATTTTTTCCCTTAATGTAATCAGCTGATGGGAAATACAGTGAGCCATCCCAAGGCCAAACACATTCTACTGTTTATTACACATATTACATTCTTAAATAAAAATGCGTCACATAACATTTTTGCATAGATATCTTACAATATACCAATTTAAAAAAGAATTATGAAACAGACCAGTAACAAAAATAAATTTTTTCTTCATTAATAATTTTGTAACATTAACATACCACCATCATATAATACAAATAATAGTTTTAAATCTTAAGACTTTTGTACAGCAAAAAAACTTGACAAAGTAATATATTTATATATATATATAAAAAGCTTAAAAAAAATAAAATGTCAAAAAAAGGCATAACCGAGGGCTATAAGACTGGGTACTTCTGTGATATATTATAAATACCAGAGAAGGCCTGAGAGAATGTGACGGGGAGGAGGGGGGAGGGGAGGGGCTGGGGGCAAGTCTTTCCAAACACGCTTGTTAGACACGTCCAGCAAAACGAAAATGTATAGTGCAAAATTAAATTTCTTCAAGCAACTGTGAAGAGGGTAATAGAGAGTAGAAAGAAAAGTTGTGGTGGCTGGGGAGCCATGTATTATGAGCAGGCATGAGGGTGCTGGGTGGTGGGAGGGGAGGAAGGGAGGCTCCAAAGACATTTAACATTTATTTATTTATTTATTTATTTATTTATTTATTTATTTATTTATGCCTCTGTGTTAGCAAGGAGATCTTGGCCCTAACAGATAGATTTTTTTTTTTTTTTTCCTCCCTGGAATGGAGCAGAAGTGAAAAATGGAAGAAATCAAACTGTCTGAGCTTGGGTTAGGAAATGCATGCTGGGAAGCAAAAACAAAGAACCAGCCAATGAGCCCCCAGATCTTCAGGACCTGATTTACAGAAATTCTTCTGCCTCTGGTCCCGAGGGCTAGGATTAAAACATCCCCTTTCCCCACCCACTGCTCCTCCCCTGTACATGGAACTAACTCCCAGTGGTGTGGATTTTATATACTGGCATTATAAGCATTCATCCCCCCCAAAAGAGATTAGGCACTGGTGGCTACCCCTCTTATACCTCAGTAGCCTGTTTTCCTTCTGTGAAGGTACAGTAGGTACGCATGCACACCCATGAAGGTGTGTGCACACACACCACCCTCATTATTCTCACATGGGGTCCTTTTTATGGCAGTAGACAGAAGCTGGGGTCAAAGCTCACAGTTGAAAAAAATCGTATAAATGGTCCCCAACCAAGAACACATCAACCTTCCCTCATGACCACAGAGAGGGAGCCCTGTTTTGAAAGAGTATCTTGTTTGGGATATTTTTGAAGCAACAGCCTTGATTTCACTCTCATTTTGGATACCTGTTTCTCGAGGACTTGCATGCAAATACAGAACCCCTGAAGATACAGTACTATATTGGTAGGATGCACATAAAGTTAGTTGCAGCGTAGTTAGCCCCTGTTAGAGGAACCGAGAGAGGAGATTTAATTGTTACAAACAAGAAACCCTGAAGCCTCAGGCATTCAGTCATGAGACACCACATTTCGTAGGAGCAGATTTTGCTTCCTTTGACATATTTCTGTTGTCCCATCTCACATGCTTCCAAAGATCCTCAAAGGAAAAACAGGCCATCAGGAAGGCAGCAAAGTACACTCAGGCTGGGCCCTCCGGTTCCAAATTAAGCATCACCCATGGTTCCTGAAATGCAACCTGGGCATTCAGAACTGGGTATTCTCCTGCACCAACTTCTGCCACTTCTAGGAAATCTGAGGGAAAATTTTCATGAATTTATTTCAGCCAGGTACTACTTACTGAATTTCCACTTGGGCAATATTCTGGGTGCAAGGTTTCAGCCATATATTGACTCGAGGTCTTTTGTTTTCTCGTTTTTTTTTTTTTAAAGGGAGAGAAAGCAGACTGATTTGTGTACTCAAATGGGTTGCATGCTCCCTACCTTTGCCCTTTTGAGGACATAAAAGTAGTTCCCACTTTCACATTATGAAGTGACTTCCAGAGTGGAAATCACTCAGAACTATTAAAAACAACCACTGAGGTTTGCACTGGCAATCTGTTTCTTTGGGCTTTCCCACGGGATGCAGGAGTTTGCAGGCAGGATGTTCTGAATGCATGGTTTAGCCCTCAACCCCAACCGCATTTGTTTTCCCTTGGATGCAAATAAACATGGATCATTTGGAAGCTTATCCCAAATTCAAGTCCCCAAATAAGCTCTTCTCTGATTTCAAAGAAGATTCTTAAGAAACAAAAATAAAACTGAGGAATCCATTCTGCTCATCAGGCGTGAGGTTGACTGTCTTTTTACCCTGTTATCATCAGGCAATCAAAGATGGAAGAGGGTAGAGGAGGCGCACATGGGGAGGTGATGGCAGGGAGAGAGGAGTGTCGGAAGGACTTTATGAAGGAATTTGGAAAGAACGGGGAAATGGCCAGTATGAAGGTCATTTTGGGGTCCCCAATATTTTTACAAAAATGCAGCTTTATCCTGGAATCCAAACATCTCTTTCTCTCTCTCTCTTTTTTTCTGGACAAAATGCTCATCACCATGAGACATGAAGCTGGGCCAGTGAGCCGACAGTGGGACAGGAGGCCAGGAGCAAGGAGCAGCATTACAATGTCAGGTCTCCACATCCCTGACAGTCGTGTGGAGGAGAAAGAGGTGTGACGCAAAGTAAAGGAAGTCGCCAGTGGCTTAGAAACACATCTTCTACACAGCCAACTCTGGACCCTGGGTAGAGTGCTCAAGAGGACAGCCCTGACACACTATGCCAGGCTGGTCCTTTAAATTTGCGATCCCTTGGACTGTTAGGAGGTACTGTTTTAAACTGTGAAAGGGATTTCGTGTTTCAAATGTCCATTACATCATTCTAGAGAGCCAGTCCTCTTGGGAGCAAAATATATATTGAGGTTATTTCTTGGAAAACCTGCTCCCCCCAGAGGCTCCAGGAAACCACCTCTGCCATTTGAAAAAAGACAGATGATTTCTTGAAAACCTATTTCCAAAATGTCCAAGGGCTGCCCACCCCATGCTGCGGACTGTTTATCCTCCACAGGTGTCCATTTGGGGCTAGAGAAGTGGTTTAAAGCCACGTGCTTAGCACCCACCAAATTCTCAGGCCAATTCCCACAGTCAACAAAGGACTCTGAAGCAAGCAAGCACCGTCATGGCATCTCAGTGCACCTTGCTCCAAGAGAGAACAGGAGCAGATCACAAAGGACCTCACTGATACAAAAGAGAAATCACCAAACATTTCAGACACCGAAGAGGACCAAGGAGCCTTTGTTCTGCCACATTCAAATGAAACCACAGATGACAAGAGGGACAAATAGCAATGAGTACTCTTTTTCGTATTTTTTTCTTTTTCTTTTTTTTTTCCTTTTCTTTTTAAATAGAGCCTTGCGTTGGTCAGTACAAAATTTAAATCAAGTACTATAAACCTTAGTAATAACATTTTGAGAGCAAGAGCAGCCCCAGCCTGGGAGAGAACACCTGTAAATCGTGGCAGCCATGGCTTAATGCCATCCCTGGCGTGTGCGTGCATTCATGCTGGAGGCTGCTGCAGAAGGGAAAAAGAAACAAAGCAACAGAATTTGGGTAGTCTAAAGTTTCATCTAGTGCACTGACTGGAGGCGCTACAGTTCAATACAGCTGAGGTTCAAGGTCCCTCACACATCCTTCATCCAAAAAGGATGTACCACACATTCAAATAAAATCCCATGGTGTGCCCTGATGGACTGGCTGCAAAATGCACTCAAATGTAGTAGAGATGAGATTGTCAGCAAGCAGTGCTCCAGTAAATAAGTCATGTCCACTTTTAAATCTTTGGAATAAAACAGATCTCTTTTTTCTTTAATACCCTCCAACTAACATATACATAATTGCTTCTGGCAAATGGAGTGTGTGTGTGTGTGTGTGTGTGTGTGTGTGTGTGTGTGTGTATTTATGTATGTATGTGTGTGTTTAGGGTGGTTTCTTTTCTTTTTCAGTATTTATTTTTGGTCTAAATAGAAAAAAAAGAAGTAAAAGAAAACTCTAAAGGCCAGACCTCAAAATGCTCCAAGTGTCCAACTGGAAGCTATAGCATTTGTGACAAGGAGGTCCCTGCACTCTCAGACGAGTAGATTCAACATTTCAGTGAAACAAAAGTTGTAGAAAGCTGAGAGAGAACCCAAGTGCCAAGGATCTTGAAGGTTGCTGTATTATGTGTTTGTGTTGCTTATATTATTATCATTATTTATTATTTCCTTTAAAAGACTTCAGTTTTGCATCCCAAATATGTATGGGGTCGCATTTTAACAGTCAATGAGTCACACAGTCAAAGGATGGCGGGAAGGAGCCAGCTGGTATGAAGGAGCAGCAACCATGTGCGGACCAAATGCCATTTTTGTTTGTTAGACGTGTCTTGAAGGGATGGTCCCAGAATATACAAAATATACAATCTGCCCTAATAACCACCCCGCTTGCTTGCATAGGACATTTAATGGTCCTAAAGGCAGTCTTTGGAGTTTAGGCCAGTGCCAGCTAGCTAAGAATTCGGGAAGATAAAAACCAACATTGGATTATGTGTGTGAAATGCAAGTGAGCAATATAACCCCTTGGAGTCAGCTTTCAGGGTGAATATGAAGCCTCTGTTGATCCTGGGTGCTTTCAGTCACAAGCCATGGTGGGTCTAGCCAAAAGAACCAGTTCCCTCTCCCCCAAAGAAAGCCCTCCCAAACCCCTAGACACATCACAAGAGAGACACCTCCATCCTTTCCTAAATAGACAACCTTCATCCCCACAATGGCATTTTGAAGTATGTATTTAACAAGTGGGTACCATGAGCTCAGTGGGTAAGAGGGAAGGGATGGGATGATGTTTTGTGAAGCCTCTAGACTTGGGAGACATCCTCAGAGCCCCCCACTCCTGGAAAGAGTGATATTTTTGGCTTTTTGTCAGGTCATAACCCAGAGTTAGATTAAATACGCAGCTGCCCTTTGAGACTAGCGACATCTATGCTGTAACTGGTTATAGGGTTAGCAATGACACAGCACAGTAGCTGCTCACTGTGAGCTGAGGTCATCATGCCTCAAGGAGGGATGAGAGAACTGTGATGTCCCGTCTGATTGGCTGCTTCGAGAGCTGGACATCCAGGTGCCGAGAGAGTTCTGGAGAGGTTTAGTCCATGGAGAAAAGATAAGACATTTAAGCTTCCAAATAAGCTTTTTTCAAGTTTCCATTAGCAAAAATCAGAGAGATTAAAAAGAAAAAAATCTAGCACTGGCAAGAAGGTGAGGCTCAAGGGGTATACTGTGACTTATCATCAAGGGCTTAATTCTCTTGGCCACTTTGCAGTCATGCTAGAAGTTTCCAGAATCCCTAGTGCATATGATGTGCGAGAGTCAAAAAGGTAAGAAAAGAAAACTCCTCCCTTGAGAGTGAAGTCTAGAGAGATGCAGGCCAGAAAGGTATAAGGTGTGAATCCACAGTCTGCCGCCGCTAAGGCCGTTGGTACCAATTCAACGGATCTCAATGGTCCTAAGAAGAACCAAAACCAACCGACAGTTCTGGGAGGAAGTGTGACACACGGAATAGTAGGACTTTTCACACACAAAGGACAAATAAACCAGGAGTTAAGTTTGGCTACCAAACTGCAATTTGGTTTTCTAGGTCAATTTCCCCCAACTATTTAAAAAGAAACATTAGTGCTACACATATGCAACCGTGAGATGTTGGACTCTCTTATCAAGTTGCACTGAGAAGCAAAGTTACGTAAGCCCCTCATACTGCCGGCCACCGTGGAGACATCCATTTGCTTTTTATCTTTTTCCATTGGCAACAGCGGGAAGTAATTCCAATAGTGCCGGAGTCAGCCGCCAGCGCCTTGCTGAGTTCACCTGGCTTCCTTCTTCCTCGTCTTCTACCATCTGGCTAGGGCAAGGCATAAGAAATAGACGTATATACTTTAAATATAGTTGAGTGCATGACAGTGGGTATGTGTGTGGGTCTGTGTGTGAGAGGGTGTGTGTACGTGTGCGTGTACATGTATGTACACAGAGGTTTGTAAGCGAGAACTTTCTTCTGCGAGGCAGTCCTCCCCGCCTGAAGTCCAGCCCTCTGCCTCATGGCATTTCCATTCCGACATCGGCTGATGCCATGGCAACTCTGGCCTTTACGGTGTTTTGTTGTTTTCATTGTTGTTGTTGTTTACTTTTGTTTTGTTTAGATATGTCTCTTCATATGGAGAGCAAGATGGTCAGACCTGGAGAAACACCTAGAACAATAAACAACAAGTATGTTAGACAGGTTCAGCTACTTCTGTCGCTTTACTCAATGGCCCATCTTAAAGAGAGATGGCACCCATGAGTTATGGAGAGATGAGGACGTGTGTCAGAGGAGTCAGCTAGGGTTAAACCCTAGCTCTTCTAGGAGCCATGTGGCTGACAGGGATGCTCGAAGCACTCTCATAGGCTTAGTTAAAGGATTAAACAAAACGAGTATTAGAATGTCACGTCACAGGGAGTAAGATGTCAATGCATATTAACTGTTATGATTATAACTATAATTATCTAAGATGCAACAAATGTGCAAGTGCTTTCAAAGTGCACATCATGCTCATATGCTGTAAATACAATAACGACTAATTGGCCTGCATCACCAGGTAGTGGAGCACTGATGTTTCAACACCCAGATTGCAGTCTCAAGCTTTACAATGGAAGCCTAGGAATGTACTACCTGTAATTCCCATAGGCTCACATAGGCATAATATATTCACGTCAAGGCAAAGACTGAGTATGTTATAGCACGGTGCCATAGTATCCCGAACACTACCCTAATGACATTTCCATGGTGACTCAGTCTGTCTGTGTGTCTGCCTGTCTGTCTGTTTCTGTGTGTGTTAAAGAGCCTAGCGGAGGCTACATAGGTGGGGAGGAGTAGAATAGAGACCAGGGCTGAGGCTTTTGGACTAACACTTGACGCTTAAGTTCTATAATGGAGTGCCTTCCTTGGCAGATGTTATGGTCATCTTCCTTCCTCTTTACTGATAGTAGACACATGATAGTCTCTTGGGTAGAAAAACCCTTTTACGTTCTCAGTAGTATAAAGCTGACCTTCCTTCTAAGGTGAAAGCTATGGCGGTAGTGATTGCTAAGCAACAGTCACATGACCTCCAGAAGCCAAAGAGAGGCACTTATGAGCTGCAGAAATTACCGGAAGAAAGACATGCTCCTTCTACTGGGAATGCTAAATTGCTATGGGATAAGCTTGGGCTACTAGTGCTTATATTGCAGCTGTGGGAAAGCCTGACGGAGAAGGAAGTGGACAAAGGGGTGAAAGGGGAAAAAAGATCTTGATGATATCTGAAAACCTGGATTCAGCTAGCCTTAAAGACAAAACGAATTCCATTTCTGATAGTTATCAGAGCTAATAAATAACCTTTTACACTAACAGCAGTCTAAGGCAAGGTTCTGTATCTTACCGCTTGTGTAGTATAGACATTCCCATGTTCCAACAGTGTGCAATTTTAGGTTCTGGCTGGAGTACCAGTTATGCGCATGTAAAACAACAGCCACACATGACCCTGGCTGTGTGCTCTCCCTCTCTCCTTCTTTCCTTATGCCTGCCCTTGCCTTGCCTATGAAAACATCCCTATGCATCCCTGTAGCCGGGGATAGCCCCACCACTCAAAACCCTCGCTCAGACATTAGCAAGTCACCCATTTGGGTTTGCAGAGTTTCCTGTCTAAAGCAAGACTTCCTTGTGTTTGTTCATTCTTAAAACAAACAAACCACAAATCTACCCTGTCCCCTGACCCCAACAGTCTCCACACCCTCTGTTTGTGCCCATTCCTTAAATAGGTACACAGTATACTAGAACCTAAGGAGATGATGAGAAATAAGACAAAACGACAATGAAAAACTCATGGAATGGGGAAATTACAGCAGAAAACAATCTAACCTAACGATGCCTGAATAACAATCCCATTCCTACCGTTTATTTTAGGCCCTAACTTGGAGTTAATGAGCTATCTGGACAACCCCTCTGAACTAACTCTGAAACAGATTTGATTTATCATAAAATAGTGACAAAGGTAAACAGTCTTCAGGGAATTAATTCAGTTTTTAACCTGCATAATTCCATACTGTCATGGGGCCCACTGTCTCTCTTTCCTTCCCTAAGCTCTCCCTGTCCCCTCCGACCCCTGCCATTTTTTTTTTCTAGCATCTATAGGATGCCCATACCATTTCTGGAGACTCTAAGCTTCCATCATCAAGGCAGAGTCCTTAAAAATGGAAGAGGGGGTTGAAAGAGGGCAGCTTTGAAGATAGAGGATTGGAGTCTCCAGCAATGAGTGTGGGCAGCTTCTAGACCCTGGAAAAAGGCAAGAAATAGTCTCCTCCCTAAAGCTCTAGAATAGAACACAGGCTGTCAGAACATTGACCATAACCCTGCAAGACGGACTTATGTTGAACTTGGAAGCTATAGACTGACAAGAGAATGATTTTGTAGTGTAAACAAACACTAAACAGGAGACATCTGTGGTCACAGGTTGCCACGGCAACCAGAATATCAACCCAGAGGATCAGTGGTTAGGGTGGAAATAGGACCTGATAGAAAACAATAGAGTGGCTTCTTGGAATCCTGTCTGTCTCCAGGGTATGTGGGGATTTGAACTAGTGAGATGAGAAGGGGCCTTGGCAGAGGGTCAAGCCTCTTTGCTTTCCTTCTCAGGACCTGGGAACATAACCTTGAAGAACATTATTCGTGCTTCTACTGTTGCAGGACATCTAGCCATATATGTTCATCCATCCTTATCCTTCAGTCTTTTTCAGGAAAAAAGCCAAGCCCTTTAGCCTGATATGAAATACAATTGCGTGCCAACTGACCCAAACAAACATCTTAATTTGTTCAAATTCCAGGAAATGTTTGATATTTAGACTTAGACCAGATTCCCTACCAATAAGGTTTCCACTCAAATTCAATATACCAGGTTAGGTACTTAGTCAAGATTAATCTATATTTATCAATTTATACTTACTGAGTTCTTCATAGAAATAGGAAAGAAGAGTAGATAAACTGGGCATCTACAAGTGCAGAATCCAATCATTTTAAGGGTCCCACACCCCAGGAAGTATTCATAATGACACAACAGCCTAATGGCTATACATACCAAGGTCTTTAGTGATTGAAATTGGTACATTATGGAAGACTAGTCAAAGCCTACAGTCATTCTCTTGCTTATGGTCAGTATACTCTGAAGTCAAATGTGTGTTAAGCAAACTGCAACCCTCTAGGGGACTGGGAGGCTGAGACCCAGCTAATCCTTTTTCTCACCTAAAGGTGTACTGCTATAAATACTAAAACACCCACTCCCAACTATCCATGACCTTTCATGACCACCTTGATAATAGTCCCACCTGGATTCTAACAGCCTGTTGGAGAAGTGCTACTCTGCCTGTTCCCTGTAGAAGGACTGCAACCCTGTTTACCACCATCTGTAGCCTCATGTTCTCCTGGCTGTGACAGGACTTGTCCCTCTGGCGCTGGATCACTTGTTGGGCTACAGTCGGTTCTGTCTGTTTTGCTTAAATTAGAAATAAAGAAGGGGCGCAAGATGAGACATGAGACTAAGAGACTACATTAACCAGTTTATTATAGGCCTGGCAGAGTACAGAGAGAAAGAGAGAAGAGAAACAAAAATGGCTGACTGCCATGCGCCACAGAGAGAAGTGAAGGGAGGAAGAGAGAAGAGGCAGAGAGACAGAAGCAGAGAGAAGAAAAGAGGGGTAGAGAGAGAGTAAATGGGCAGGGGTCTGTCTTTTAAAGGGGTCCTCTACACCTGCAGACTTAGTTGCCATGGAACCCTAAGCTGACTGAGGTACTGCCTGAGTGGATTCTACCAGGTAACAGGGGCAGGCCAGCATAATGCCTGAACCTTTCACTGTCTGATGACAAGAAAGTGGTATAGTCACCTCACTGGGTTTTCCTCCAGCCTGAACTGGAAGCCTGAGGTCACAAAACTCAGTGTCTTCAGGGGCCAGGCGGGGAAATGTATGGAAGTGCACTGAGCCAAGTATGAAACATACAATACTCCCAGACTGTCTCTTTCTACTTTTGATAAGGCATTAAGCATGAAGACATGGTAGTCCTTGTATGAGGAAATAGCACGGAAAGTAGGACCATACTAGGCAACAAATGATTGACTTTCATGTTGGACAGGCAATAGGGAGTGGTAAGGACAGTAGAAAAACAACCATCAGGCCATGTGACAGCTATTCAGCTCCAGTCCATGACAGCCATCTGGGCATATGAACCTACTATGGTGGTCAGGTAAAACTGTTCTAGATAAAACTACAGTTGGCAATTTTAAGCAGAAGCAAAGGAAACAATTACTTCATGTATCCTTAAAACTCTCTCTTACACACAGATAAAAGCATACATTATACATGGCATATGTTCAAGAAAAGGGAGATTAAACCTCATTTAGCCTCTACAGAAAGGGGGCTGAGTGCTCAGTCTAAGGCCAGCAGCCGTGCATTCACCCACACTGTGAAGCCACGAGGCCACAGGCCCGGCTACCAGCTGCAGACAGCCTCAATTTCCAAAGGTCAAAGTCTCCTAAGGAATGGCAGCTCCCTCCCCATCATGCAGGCCTTCCTGTTGTGCTCTGGGGCCTCATGACACTTCCCAGACCTGTCTATTCTTAGCACCCCAGGCAGTGAAATGAGAGGCACTGCCTGTCATGAGACACTAGTGAACTCCAGCTCTCATTCCTGACCAACACTGAAAATGGACTCCTGACCTAGAGCATGGGACTTTGGCCTACTCGAACTCCCCTAGGTATCACAGCACAGAATCTGTACCATCAATACAGCAAATTCCATCTCCAAAGACCATGGTGTATTTTGATGAGGAAAACAAAGCAAATGACTAACCAGATTACCCATCACTGCTGTTTCCTTCACACCCAAGAGGCTTGGAATATTTTTCCACATCAGTCACACGAGTGGGTGACTGACTGCTAATGTATCGGCTGTTCCAAGTTAGAAATTCCTCAGGGGGTTGATTTGGCAATCTCTTCCTAAGTGCTCACTGTCCTCTTCTAAGCCCTAGGACAACCCACAATGCCACACTCTGCAAGTTACAACCTCAACACCCTTCAGAGATTGGGTGACTTGTGCAGGTACCCCTGCCATGACATTGTGACAACTGACAAAGAATTCATCTTCATCCCAGTTAATAACAGTGGGAAGCTCTTCTTCACAGGCCTGGGGGCAGAGTCAACACCTATAGGCTTCTTTATTAGCCAGGACAGGGGAGGACTGACCCTGGATGTTAAGTGTGAGATACAGGTTGAAGGAGGGTATCAAACACAGAGACACTGACTAGGGCACACTGAGGAGGAAAAGCTGCTGCACTTCAGAGGCCTTCTAGGGAATGGAATGGGTGTGGACAAGGGCTGTGTTCCTGGGTAGCAGACACTGCTCTCCAGGCAGTGGAAGACAATAGTTGCTAGAGGCACACTTCCTCAGGCTTGGGGGGAGGTTATCTCTGCACTCCAGGAGGCATGGGGTCTTTATTTAGTTCTTATAGGATGAAGATAAGAGGGAAATAGCCTCTTCAGGAAGAATGGGGGAAGAAACACAGAATTGTTCTTTATAAGCATCCCAAAAGAACACCAGGCCAACTTGGCAGAGCATGGACTTGGATATCCCTGCTCCTACTCTCCAAGCAAGCACACCCTTAGAGGAAGGCCTGGCCAGTGGGAGATGCAGGTGTGGAGCACAGGGACTGGGAGAGGCAGGAAGTGAGAGAGATCTCATTTCCTCCCAAGGACAGCCAGGCCTCTCTGGACATCCTGCTCCCCCCTCCTGCCATCCTGCAAGCTGCTGTCCAAGCCGGGGGAACCCTGAGGCTTTCAGGGGCTTTTATTGTATTAGAAGCATTTTTCTCATCATAACTGAGACCTTTAGTATTGCATTAAAAAGATGGTTAATTTTCTTAAGCTTCCCTTTAAACACAGAAATAGGATTAGAAGGATAACATGCTCAGATGCAAGCCCATTATTTGATTACGTCTAAACCTAATCCTGCCTTCACCTTGGCCTGCAGAGTCTCCATTTTGGGGTTTATCGGCTGATAATGCCAGGGCTGTCAGATGCTATTACTCGGCTACTATCTGTTGCTACGGGATCCTTCCACTATCAAATGCTGAAGGTTTGAAATTGAATTACAGGGTGAGTTTACAGAGTATTGCCATCTTTGGACCCTTGAGCATATCTTCATCGAGGAAGGAATAGTCCAGATGCCCAAAGAACAGGCCCTTCCTTTAGTAAACTCATTTCCAATAATGCATCAGAAAAAAGTCTTAGAAATAAGCCTGTCTCTCATTAACCAAGTTGGTTTTTTTTTTTTTTTTTTTTTTCACTGTGAAAGATGAGGAAAGATGATATGGCGGATAATAAAAAGATCAGAAGAGGCAACTACGATGAGATATTCTATTACCCTTTCTTGTATACTATAGTTTTCTGCCTCATTTACCTGTTTGAGGAGCAATGTTGATGTCTTGTTTGAACCCAGTGGTTCAAGGCCAGTGCTGAGTAAATGCTGTACAACTGAATCGGGAACCTGAATTCATACCGTGTAAGAATATGCATCTTCTCACTTTTCTAAGCAGTAGAGAAGCAGAAGGTATTGCTAGAGCCGTGGAGCTGGGTGTGAGCCAGGCCTGTGACTAGCCCCAGATCATATGCAAGGACCAACCTCCACCATACTGCTGTGGAGCTGGGCGTGAGCCAGGCCTGTGACTAGCCCCAGATCATGTGTGGACCAGTCTCCAACCTCCTTACTCCAGTAGCTTCTATGTTGCCTTACCTGTCGCAGTGGTTGCACTTAAAGGGTTTTGCACCTGTGTGTTTCCTGTAGTGCCTTGTGAGCTCATCGCTCCGTGCAAAACGCCACTCACATCCTTCCCATGAGCACTTGTAAGGCTTCTCACCTGCAGAAGACACAAAGGACCATGGTCAGCAAGGAAAGATTTCATGCCTGGTCTGCTAGGGTTCTGCTCCTGGTGACGTCTCGGAAAATGGCCTCTCGGGTCATTTTAGTAGTCTATGTTCCCTAATATAGCATGCCACTTTTTTTTTAAAGCCTCCTGGTGTTGTGTTTTCTTTCCTTTTTTTTTAACCTTCAAAAGTGGCTTTACAAGATCTTCAATTCTGGGGCTGTCATTTCAGTTCCCAGAGTCAGGGCATTTCCTTCAACTGGTGAGGAATCAATTTTTATTTATTTTCTATTCCCCGGAGCACTCTGATCCCCATAGTCCAAGCAGAAAGGAAATGTGCTATTTTCATCTGAACCACAAATGCTTCTAATTCTATTTTTCTCAAGAACCTACAGTAATTTACCATTTCAGTCTCCTTTGTCTCTCCTGCCCCCTCCTCTTCTACCACAAACCATAGCCAGGTAGCTAAGTGCTGTGAGAATCATCTTAGCCTCCTAGAACCAGTGTTCCTTTCAGTCAGAGTGACTGGATAGACAGACAGCAGGACCATCAACTGAGAGGAAGACCAAAAAGACTTCCCAATTCCTGGCATTCATGGAGAAAACTCCCAGAGGTCCTAATTAGGAGGTTCCCATTACTCAGTGGCTCTTCTAGAATGTTCATACTGGATCCCAATATACATCATCCCAAAATATTTTAGAAGTCAATTTGTAGAACAGGTTTTAGCCACAGAGAAGCTGCTGAGAAACATGAAATCTGAGCACTTGTGCTGAAGTGACCTTTTCACAGAGTAAATACAGATGGAGGAATATGTAAGAAAATGTGCATGACTTTGCCTGGGGCCTTTAAAATAAAACCATCACATCTGTCATCAGATAGGACAAATATTTATCCTTCTAACTATATAGTGAGCTGGTCCTCATTAAGTAGAAAAATAATGTTTAAAACCCCAATGAAATCATGACATGGAGGCCCTGCCACTGACAAGCAGGTGAGTACAATGGTTTAGGGTCCAAAGTCAACCTCCCTGGTGTCCCATGTCTGACCACAGGCAAGGCTGATTAATCTTGGGTGGCTGTCTAGCTTTAGGCAAGTTAACAGAGTTCTCTGAGCTCCTGTTTTCTCAGAGATAACAATAGTGTGTACCCCTAAAAGGTTTGTAAAAATGAACGATATGGCTTTTATGTTAATTAGAAACCGTAGATGACACATGGGGCCTCACACTATTGAGGGCCAGGGAGATGATGGGTCACTGAAGTGCTTTGATGCATAAGCACAGACACATGAAGAAGCATCTCTGACTCCCATGTAAAAGAGATGGGTACAGCTGTGTACACCTGGAATCCTGGCACTAGAGAGTGAGACAAGCTTAGCCAAGCTGGTGAGCTCCAGGTTCAGAGAGAGACCCTATCTCAAAAACCAAGGTGGAGAACGATTGAAGAAGACACCTGATGCTGACCTCTGACCTCTACATCTAGAACACACATTTGCATATGCATCTGCACGTACACACAGACACACAGACACAGCCACAAGAGCAATACATACATCACACACACACACACACACACACACACACACACACACACACACACACGAGAGAGAGAGAGACAGACACACAGACAGACAGTGAGAGAGAGAGAGACAGAGAGAGAGAGAGAGAGAGAGAGAGAGAGAGAGAGTGTGTGTGTGTGTGTGTGTGTGTGTGTTATTTCAGGCTACAGAGGCTACCTATCCAAAGTACAATGGAGGCATCCATCTTTCTGCATTTTCAATAGCTACGTCTCCCATCACACAACATTTAAGAAACATTACCCAGTTACAGTATTTGACTGATATTTTTCTTTCCACCTTTCCCTCCCTTTAAAATTGACTAAAAATCACTCATAATTCTCCATTTGTATCACCTTGAATAAAAATCAAACATGCTTGAAATCCTTTTTTTGTTTGTTTTTGAGACAACGGTTTTTCCATGTAGCCCTGACTGTCCTGGAACTTGCTCTGAGGACAAAGCTGGCCTTGAACTCACAGAGATCCACCTGCCTCTGCCTCCTTAGTTCTGGGATTAAAGGCATGAGCCACCCAGCCATGCTTGAAATTCTTATTTCATTAAATCGGTGCCTCCCTGAGCTCACTGATCTGGAAAAGACTTAATAAAGGAGAGGAGTAAGATATGAATTTCTTCGTGTGCGTGTCTGTGTGTGTGTGTGTGTGTGTGTGTGTGTTTGTGTGTGTAACACCAAGCACTTTTGGGTTTACTATATTGCTACCCCCTTGATGTGAAACACTGGAAAGAATACACCCACTGAAGAGAACAGTGATGATGTCCTGTCCTAAACACAGGGCTCAGAGGCCAGAGGAGCAGAAAAGACACGGAGTTGGGAATATTCCTTCTTATTCAGGAGCAGGGGCCTTAGGCTGCTGTACTTCCACATTCTGGGCCCAGATCCTTAAGTTGCTCTGTACTGGTGGGGCAGGTCTGTAAAATTCTTTTTTTTGTTTTTGTTTTTTGTTTTTTGGAGACAGGGTTTCTCTGTGTAGCTTTGGAGCCTATCCTGGCACTCGCTCTGGAAACCAGGCTGGCCTTGAACTCACAGAGATCCGCCTGCCTCTGCCTCCCGAGTGCCGGGATTAAAGGCGTGCGCCACCAACGCCCGGCGGCGGCGGCAGGTCTGTAACATTCTTGTTAGTGTTTTCACCATAGTCAGGAAGGCTTCTCCATAGACCCCAACACCTCACCAGATGATCTGAGGTGTGGGCCCACTGATACCTAAAGGCACGGACTCTTATCCTACTAGTCTACCTATGGGAAATTCTGGCCACTTCATGAAAGGGTTAAACTTCTTTCTATATAAAGGAATTTCCCTGTTTGGAAAAGAAAGTCATTTTAGTGGGGGAGGGGAGGCAGGGAAGAAGGGGGGAGATAGGAAGAGGCAGGAGGTAGAGGGGGGGAAGAGAAGAGGGAGAGAGGGGGGAGGGAGGAGAGTGGGGGCGGCATAAGATGAAGGGGAGCAGGGGGAGAAGAGGATGGAGAGGAAAGAAAAGAGGAGGAGGAAGAGGAAGGAAGAAAGGCGGGAGGGACGGTGGCGGTTGTTCAACTGTGAGTGTAATCTTAGTCCCCACTGGACCTTCTCCTTCACCCTGACTTCCTTCCTGTCTACACCAGATACTCCTCCAGGGTATAAAAACGAAGCACATGACAGGTGTGTGACATACAGAATGGTTATGCCATTCATCCCGCTGCACCCCAAGAGTGAACAAAAATGTCCAGGAGAGGGCATTTGAGACAGGCAGATTAATGGGCACATAAAGCATTAGGTCCCGAGTCCCCAGTGGATCACAGAGTAGATGCAGGTGCACATATCACAGAGGCGGCTGCATGCCCAGCTCCTACGCACCCAGCTCCCAGTGCAGGAAGGAGAGCACCCTTCAGAACCCCCAGATTTCAGCCTGAATATCAAGAACCACTTTGCCTCCCTGGCAATCACCTCAAGAAACTTGTTTCCCTGGGGGAGACATGCCACCTCAGAGGTGATTTACAGCTGCACGAGGGCTCTTAAGGAGAGGTAAGGGTGCTGAGAAACACAACTGACATTTATCAAGGTTGAATTACAGCAAGAATTCGTGCGCTCCCACAAAATGGATCTGAAACGAAGTGTGCTCTACACCTGCATGGCATTTTCTCTGCTTCTCACAGGGTCACTCTCCCTAAATTGTGATCAGCAGATCTGATGGCTCAAACAACACTGTCATAAATACTTTCTGACCATGCACCCCAAATATATGTAGATTTATTCATGAATTATATAAATGTACTAAAGTCCTAGCATGTTAGGCTATTGTAAAGCCTATATTCAATAGAGCAATCATTAAAAAGAATGAGGGCAAATTAAATATAAATAAAGTCATACATTATTCTTCTTGCACTCAAAAAGATTGTAAATTAAATATAAATAGAAGTCATACATTTTTCTCACGTGCACTCAAAAAGACGGAGCTGCACAGCCAGCTTCTGAGATCAGGGTCCTGGAAGGCAAAGGGAAGCAGCTGCTCTAGCACCATGCTACTGGTTTGCTTCCATTCTTGGCCCTTATAGTTTAATTCTTCTTCAAGCAGTTGTAGAAGCCTTTGAAAATTCAAATCACAGCCTGTGTCTCTTTCAGGGCACCTTGACATATTATATCTCCATCCCAACTGGCTTCTTTGATATTCTATGGATTTTGTTTTACGTGATTGAAAACATTACTCTGAGGGCTGGGGAGATGGCTCAGTAGGTATAGTACTCTTCTCAAAAGCATGAAGGCTTGAATTTGGAATCTCAGCACCCACATAAAAAAAGCAAGCATTGTGCCACACACCTATAAACGCAGAGCTAGGTGGGTGGAGACAGGATGCATGACACCCACAGGGTAGTCAGTCTAGCAAAATCAGTTACCTCCAGGTTCAGTGAGAGACTGTCCCAAAATAAAAGAGGTAGAGAATAACAGAAGAAGATACCCAATATTGAACTTCATATGCATGCACACACATGTGCACGCAGATTAATACACACACACACACACACACACACACACACACACACACACACACACACACACACAGACACACACACACACACACCATTTTTCTGTGAAAGGTGACAACAGACTATACCAGGCTACCACAACCAATCCCACCTCAAAAAAGATTAAAATGAAATACATATGTTTAATAGTCCATCATTCTTAGGGAAAAAAAAAAGTCTCAAGTCTGCAGAGCCCTAGAGTCTGCAGCTAGCATGACCTGAAGCCTGGCTACCTTTCTCATCTCATCTCCCAATCTCCCCTTCCACCACCTTGCCACTCAGCTGCTCACATGCACCTTTTCTACCTCAGGACCTCTGTCGGACCTTGCTTTCCCCTCTGCCTGGAACATTCCTGTTCCTTCTCTAAATTCTTCATTCAGTCTCTGGCTCAAAGTAGCTCCACCGTCATTAGCCTCTGTAAAAAAGCAGGTGAATGGTGGTGACACTGTGGCTTACACTGTAATCTTTGCATGTGGGAGTTGGGGGCAGCAGGAGGCAGAGTTCAAAGCCAGTTGTGTCTCTAAAAAAAAAAAAAAAATGAAATGAGAGACAAAGTGCAGACTGTCCCTCTATCCACAGCACTTACTCACTCTGAAATGAGAAGATGGCATGGCATTGGTGTGTGCTATTGTTCCCTGCCCCTGCTAGACGGTCGAGCTTCAGGCAAGCATCCATTTTGTCCATTGCAATGCTAACAGCCCCTGTAGCACCCTGCAGCACCCCTCCCCACAGAACATACTAAAACAACAACAACAACAACAAATCTCCCAAACCTACTGCACCTGCATTTCAGCAGAGACTGGAGTCCACAAAGTAGCAAGATAGCTCTTGCTGGCTTAAGAGGTAAACATGCGCTTGGCTGTTTAAGTCTGCCATTCCTCTTGGAAGTGAACTAAATGTATTCCTTCACCATCAGGGGTCATTTCTATCTCTCCCCATCTCTCAGAGCCTAAAGAAATAGAGTGCTGACCACCTTCGTCTCACACCTAGGACCTAGGCCTCCTGAGCAATTGCCCCCTGGAAAGTGAAGTGCATCAGCTTATGAAGCCCATTTATAAAGGCTGCCTCTGGGGCTCCAGAGCATCCCTGATGGAGCAGATGCACGGGGCTTCAAGTTCACCTTTAAGATACAGATGGTAGCATGAAATATGAGCATGGAGCGGAATTGTGCACTCAAGGATTTTTAAAAGACCCTTGTAAAATGCACGTTGTGCATGCAGATTTCCTAAGTCTACTTCCTGATCTATAGAATGTCATTCTGAATCCATGTCTTAAGAAGAAGGGAACTTTGACATGGTTAGAGCTCTGAAAGGGCTAATTTGAATCTTTACTTATTTGCAATGTGATTACCAGGTATCCTGGTACATCCTGCTCTAGTCCTTTCAGGACTTGGCTTAAGAATGCAGACATTTCTCAGATTAGGAAATGGAGAGGATGGAGACTATTGCAACGGGTTCATTTTTCCTTTAAGGACAGTCAGAGGCCATTGGCAAAGGACCCACCACTTGCTTCCACACCCCACTCAGCAGCACTAAAGATTGCAGCGTGGCGCCCAGGGACTGAATCATCAAGAGAGACAATGTTTTCCAACACCGGAAACAGGACAACCAGCAAAGGTCACTCCACAGCTTGGCCACGCCAGCTCAGGCTGTAGGTACCACAGTTTAAAAGTACTGAGTTACTGATGGTCTCTGCTTTGGAAAATTGCCCGGGTTTCTCTTTGATTCCAGCTGTATCTTAAGTAGTTTCTCTTCTTTTCCAATAAAGGATTGGCTGACTGATAGAAAATAAGACAAAGACTGTACTTTGCCAGAATATCGAAAGCATCTCCAACAGCTACTACATAAAATAAAGCGTGTCTTCATTGATCCATGCTCCGAGTTGATTTCCCCTATTACTCCCTCACCCAAGGCCTCCCAGGTGCTAGGATCTAAGCTATTGCATTTACACAAAGCAAATTACTATCTATTCTATTATTTTTTACATTTATTTCTTCAAGCAATGGCCAACTTAGGTCTCTGTAGCCTGAGTGTCTACTTTAGGATGGCCGTTCAAAAAATAAATAATGTAAATCACATCCTCAGATATACAAGTCCTACTCCAGAACTCGGAGAGAGATGGGAGGGGCTCGGGCTTACTCTCACAGCCTCAGATAGCTGTGCTGACCAATACACCGGACACAAGAGGCATGTGGTTGTTCGTACTTGAAATGTCCTGAGGGAGCTAAAGAGCCTGGCGCTGTAGTTATAAAATGGACCCAAGAAACTGAAGCAGTGTACGACGCTTTGTGCTCTTAGCAGGACTACATTCGCCACTGAAAGTTGAACATAGGGATTCAGATACGCCATCAAAAGTAATACATACTAAATTTTGAGGACCCACTCTAAAAGGAGTGGAAAACATGACACATTAATACATTTTCATATCTATTTTGTGTTATCACATTTGTGTGCATTGGTTTATGCACAGTATGTGCATTGGTTTATGCACAGTATGTCGCTAAAATTAAGTTTACCTGTTTCTCTTTTATTTTTTGGCAGTGCCTTTGTTCAAGCTGAGCAAGAATTCTGCCACTGAGCTAACCCCTCCCCCACCAGCCTTCTTTTTATGGAAATTAAATAAAATAAAAACTCGCCTTTGTGGCAGACATATATTTCTGCTCTGAAATGAACTTCACACGCCCCATGACCAACTTAACCTTAGAGGTTCATGCTCCCAAATATTACCCTATCGCTGCCTACGTCCATCACACAACCTTATACCCAGTGTGGACAGCTTTCTCCCACACTCATAATATTGCACAAATTCTCAACTATAAGAGGACCGAAGAGAAACTTGGTAACCCCGCCTCAGTTATGGTGGACCCTTAAACCTACTTACTCCTTTTCCCCCTTCTCGCTCCTGTCTCTTATCTCCCTTTCTGGAAGGCTCTGGCAAAACTCCCCAAATGTAACAGCAGCCCTCCCTCGTTTGGAGGATTCTCCCAACAATGGGATTGATCGCCTGAGACACCTTCTATGGCAGAATCTATTTTGAGAATCTCTGTGCTTGAATTTGGCCTAATCAAGTGATATTCAAGGCAGGATGTCAAGGTGAAGGCAGTAAAGGTGTGGAAGGAAGGAAACTGTTTGGTTTAACAGCGCCATGTGTTAGGAGCATGGGAACACACGCTTGCAGCATTCAGGAAATGTTCATTCAACCAAAAGACTCAACGACTTCTCAGTCTGATCTCCAAATAGATGGATAGAGTCTCTCCCTGGCCAGATAATAGATTCCTGACCATGGCCAGGAACCATGATTAACTTCCCATTCAGAAAGCATAGAGTAACCCCCCCCCGCCCGCCGCCGTGTGTGTGTGTGTGTGTGTGTGTGTGTGTGTGTGTGTGTGTGTGTGTGTGAATAAGCACACACATACAACAGAAGCAGCATAAAAATATTTTAGCCTCTTTGTAGCTACATTAAATTTCACCACAGAAAGTGTAAGGTACTATTGAGCTATGCCATTAACATATATATGTTAATTTTGACATATATATGCTAAATTACACACACACATATATATGGCACAAAAGTGCCATAAGAAGCCCAGCATAATCACTATTTTTAGTGGTTTTATCTCCCATAGCAACCTCTCTTGCAGCGGATAATCTCCTATTGCAGGAGTTCTCTTATTTCAGTTTGCACTAGAGCCCCTTTAAAGTCTAGGAAAAAACAGCTGGACTCCACCCTGAGCATCTGATTCACTAGAGGGCTCAGGAATCTGCATGTCTAGCAAATTCCTAGTCAATGCTTCAGAAACCATTGTTCTAAAGGGGGAAATGGATTATTCGATTCTACCTTTGTATGATAACAGTGTGTCCTCACAGAGTCAGTCACCAGTTACCTTCTTGAAGACAGAGTTCTCGGAGCTGGAAAGATGGCTCAGTGGGTAAAAGCACTACCTAGGCATGCCCAGAGCCTGATGACCAAGTTCAACTCCTGGACCCCATGTGAAAAGAACCGGATGTGGTGGTGTACATCTGTAATCCCAGCACTTCTAGATGAAATGGGAGGTGGAGACAGGAGACTCATCTAGAAGCTGGAGTACCAGCATAGCTGCCAAAACTAGAGCGACTGACCTAACAAGGGGGATGGTGAAAACCAACTCCGCCATTGTCCTCTGTGTGTTTCGGCGCATGTGCTCACCTGCTCTGAGGAAACCTAGTGAGTGAATATGACTGATGAACCACAAAGTCCCTCTCCAATGGAAGGTGTTACTTAATCTGTGATGGGGGTAGCAAAAAAAAGGATCTGGCACCACATGAGAGGCCAGAAATGGTGGGAACAGAGGCTCCTGTCACGTGCACACAAGTAAGGACAAGGACTCAAGGACTTCTTCATGAGACTTACACTGGAGTGCTGGGAGCAAACTGAGTCACATCTCTGGCTTACCCTGCCTGCCATGCACAGCATGGTCAGAAAAATACACAGAACCAGACAAGTCCTTTGGGGCCATGTTCTACCGTTTCAGTCTTTAGGAGGTAAAATGTCAGGTTCCTGTTGACTGTGTTTAAAACGGAGGGAAACTGGGTTGGTCATGAAATCAAGGAGACAGCCTAGTTGCTGAAATAGGTTTAACCACAGAAAGTTAAGAAGTTTTTTTCAATGTGGAATGTGTGATGCCATCTGAAGCATGCCCAAGGACAGTTGTAGTCAACTTTCTTGTTTAATTTAAAATGTATGAAGTGTTCTCTTATGTTCCAGTGAGGCCAACACAGCAGAACAAAATCCCACAATGATTAGGATAGGTGCACTGTTATTCCCACAAGGCTGTAAACTCATTTACACATTTGGGCAGAAAGCAGCAATTGGCTACACAGCAAGTTCAAGGCCAACAATCTCAAAGAAACACCCCTCCAAAGAGAAAAGGAAAGAGGGACAAATGAAAACCCTAACAGCACCCATATCTGGCATTCTATGTCCTCAAATATGAACAGGAAATCATGACCACTTGAAATTGAGACAGTTTACCTACTACTATTTTTTTTAAAGCACCAAGATACTTACAAAAATATTTTTCCTGTTTTGTTTGCATTTGGTTTGAGTTTACTTTTAAAACTTATCTTTATCAGTTATTTTAGAGAAAATCTAATGAAAGCTTGATGTCACTTGGAAATTTAATATATTTTGCTGATGACTGGGTTACAATACAGTTCAAGACCAGGCATATGTTAAATTTGAAGAAGAAAGTTACTAAAGCATTCATCTTTCTCCTTTCACCATCATGTGAACTAATTTGAAATTGATATATAAGATAATTCTTTCATTTACTACTAAAATGATTCTTCCCTAAGTAGTTTCTAACATTCACACTGATATTCAGGTGAGAATTTGATTGTTAAAAATATGAGCTTTATTTATATTCACCTTTGGTCAATCCTTGGGATTTGCTTTCAAATATAAAGACAGTCATAAAGGATTAAAGAACAGGCTTTCACTACAACAAAAACTGTAAAGAATAAAGAATCTTGAAGACATTCATTAGGAGGCCTCTCCGACAATACCTGCACCCCCTAAAGATCCAATCTATTTCAAAGGCTGACAGCCCCAGAGTGTACATACAAGTGAGTACAGCAAGGAGTCTATTCTTGATTGGAGTTTGATAGTAAGAAAAGGAACAATTGTGGCACATCCAAGTCTGCAGGCCCTGTGGTACCCCCCGCCCCCACCCCCCCACACCCACAGGGGATCTCTAGGAAGCTAAGGATAATGTGAGGTGGCTGCCATTTGGGAATCATAGAACATGGAGGGGATGGGATGCTCAGGACATGTGAGAGGGCACAGCATTATAACAAGTCAGAGCTGAGATATATGGCAGTCACCAAATGACACATCCAGTTGATGGCATCTAATGTTGTCTTCGATATGCTGCACTTTTCTTTAGTTCTACTAAAAATTGAATAATATAAGACTGAATTACTATTAGCATGAGAAGTTAGCTTTCTACTATGTATGCTATAAATATGAAAAGAAATATGTATTTTTTAAAAAATGGGACAGCATTATCCAAAACCACTTCAGGATTGCTTTTTGGAGCTATAAAATGACTGGAATCAGCATCCTGAGTATGTTTTGATTAAGATCCATGATGATATTTTGTTATTCCCTGATTATACAACTCCGATGGTGGAGATGTAGCCTAAATGTACCAATTTTCATGAGATAATTTGCTCATGAGAAAATTTAACAAGTCAAAAATGCAATTCTATCAGACCCTAAAAAAGCACAAATTAGAGAATTTACACAGAGATAATGGAGGGCAGACACCTCCTCTGGATGAGCTACCTTTCACTAGAGTATGTGTGGGTCTAATTCCTTTAGAGACAAATGTCAAACAAGTGAAGGCTTATGTCATCAATAACCTACAAAAATATCTCTTCCAAAATGATCAAACTTTTTTTCAGAGGTTGAATCTTTCTATTATCTAAATCAATCCAACTGTCTATTTTATCTTAGTATAAAAGTCCAAGACAATGCTAACTCAGAAGAGAAAATCTACATCAGATGCTGTTTCCAGGCCACTGCTGAAGTGACTGAGAAAAGATATCCATGAAACTTTGCCGTCTGCTTTTCTACCTTGTCAGCTATTTACCATATCTAAGACATGGTATCTCCATCCTCTCTTTCTAAATGCCACCACCTCTCCAGACCTCTACTTACTGGAGTGCCATTGGCATGCACTCATAAGATGTCTGTCTTCCACATGTCACCCCCTACTGAAGTATTTTGCCTCCCCCCAAATTTTAGTCTTCACATCTTCAGTCTTTGGCCACCTGTCTTCTAGTTCCTGGAGATAGTTATCTTTTTATGTCCTGATTTTCCCCACCCACTTGAGATGCAAAGCGTTCTTTAAACTGGGACATTTTTACACTCAAAATCCAATAAATACTAAGTGCAGAGTGTGTGACCAGGCACTGGGATAGACATTTGGCTTTTTGTCTTTGTCATCATTCACAATCTAATATAGGCTCAGATACACTGTTTGAATCCAATATAACACTTGCCAATTAACAAATCAGATATTGTTATAATAATAAAAAAAAGTGGTGTGTGAGAGAAAGATGCCATGTAACAGAGTTTAAGTGGAGGGGTGTTTTTTGGGGGAAAGGAATCATAAAAAGAGGAAAGGGGGGGGGAGATGGACCTCCCGGGACAGGAGTAGCAGGAGAGAGGAAAAGGGGGAGAGAGACAGAGACAGAGAGAGACAGAGACAGAGAGGGAGAAGTATGGGAGGGAGGCAGGGCCCTTTTAAAAGGGAACACAGTGAATGTGCACAGGTAGTGCTCTTAGCAGCTGCAGGTGAGGGTGTATCCTGCTAGAACCCTAAGGACAGGCCAGTACAGATGCCTGAATACTAACAGCCATCAAATCCAATAATATAAAAGCTTGTTACCACCTTGCCTACCAGATCCGCAGACCTTTAAGATATATTATCCACAGAAAACATACCAGGTCCAAATCTCAGACTTCTTCAATTCACTGATGGTCCCTGCTTTGTAACACACTGGGTTCCACCAGCATTAGTTCTAATATGCATCACCAATTACATGGCTAGAGAGGAAAGCAAATGGCAAAGAGTGGTTCCATCAGAGAAATCCCAGGGGGAAAGCATCAGGCATGCACACAAATGATGCAGGGCCCAGGGTGTTTGGTAAGTGTGTGTGTGTGTGTGTGTGTGTGTTGTCATGTGGAGAGGAAAAGCCTTATAACTCATTAGGATCATTAAAGCAGAAGCCCCCAAAGGAGAACAGACATACTGAAATTTGAAGAATGCCAGGGACAAGGGTATTCCAAAGAGAAGGGACAAATGAAAAGGCCCAGGGACAGGCAGCAGTGGCATATCACAGCAGAGGAGAAGGGGGAATACTTGAGGAACAACACTAAGAGCAGATAGACAGATGCTAACAGCCAGACCAAGGAACTTAATAACAAACGGATGGGGTTGAGGCCAGAGTCCCAGTTTGTGACACTTGTATGTACAGAACCTGACACAACGCATGGCCTTCGTAAGTCCAGAAGCCTCTACTCTGGGAAGTGTCAGTAGCAAAGGTAGGCTTTCTCTCTCTCTCTCTCTCTCTCTCTCTCTCTCTCTCTCTCTCTCTCTCTCTCTCTCTCTCTCTCCTCCCTCCCTTCTTCCCTCCATCCTTTCTTGGTCTAGAAGAGATTTATCATACTGAACAATCTGTTTATAGTTCTAGAACTACAAAACCAATGACCCCTTTAAGGACAACAACAATCCACCTCAATGTTCCCAAGACTCAGAAGACTGGAGATGGGTCAGAGACCTTCCACTAACACACACACACACACACACACACACACACACACACACACGCTTCTCTATCTTCCACCCTTTCTTCAAGCAAGCACTGTCCCCTCCATTTGACTTTGTCCTCTGTCTGACACTCCCTAATAGGGATTATCAAGAAGAACACACAATGAAGGAGCCATCCATGGAATCTACACTACCACACACTCAACCTGCCCTTCCCCTCAAAGCTATAATCACCACAAACACCCAACACCCACACATGCAGGAGCACCCCCACACAATCTGTCAGACTACAGAGCCCTAACCCTAAACAGCCTACATTTTCTCAGTGCTAAACCCACAGCTATAATATTTTCTCTTTATTCTTTTACTGAAAAAAATGAAGGCATCCTGGGAAGAAAATGTCAAATGCAATTTGCCTTTGCATTCTGGAGGGAGAAAAGGTGAAAGAAATATTAGCGTGCGGCCAATCTGACCCCACAGTCTTTGCTCTCCCAAGCTAGTGATTTTGCATTCACTTCATACTATTCTAATAGTGCTATATTCTCAAGGCACGCAAAGGTACGTTAAACTTCCAATCAGAACATCTGCCACCTCCCAGGAGCTTACCTTCCACACTTACTTTGATTCCCAATGCACTACCAACTAGAATGTGCTAGGATTTTCCCTGGCCATGCACCACATTGGGAACTTCACAAGGCAAGTGAATATATAAATATATCTGCATTACAGGCCAAAAGAGAAACTACATCTTAGGGCAGAAGCATACAGCACTGACTGCTTCTGCTTATGCACTTCTTGTCCGCAGGAAGAGCACAAACTGATGACCACTAAGAATAAAGATTCTATTTGACCAGGCACATACCCATCACCAGAGTATTTCAGGCGCTACAAGCTCAGGGAAGATTGGGCTAATAGCAAGACCCTGCTTCAAAAGGCCTCAAAAAGCAACAAACAAACAAACAAATAAATAAATAAATAAATGATCTCCACTCCTCTGCAGTTGCTTGCTGCCATATGACTAAGCCCTGGCCGATGAGTTATGAGTGGAAGTGACAAGTGCAATTTCAAGCTGCACTTTTAAAGGTTGGGGTAGCCCCATGGTTTCCCACTTTTAAAAGAGCTGTGTGAAAAGCGGGTTCCTGGAAAGCAGCCCTACTGGGAGCCATCTTAAATAACAGGGACAAGCAATTCCTTAAAACGTGATCCCTATGGAGAAGGGACACAGGACAGTGGTGAGTCTAGGTGTTGAGCAACATCTTAGAACAGAGCTAAGAGCCCAGGTTTTTCATGCAAAAGGGAATCTTACACAGAATCCTCAGCTAGTTTGGATCTTGAACACAAAGCTCTGTTTAGGACCCAGAGAATTTACAAGACAACAGAAACAAGCAGATGAAAATGACACATGTCTAAATGACCAGGACCTCCAGCATAAGAACTACTCCACCACTCCGTCACACTTTCCCCCCTTCAGTCAGTCATGTTGCCAGTCCTAGGAGAGGGATCTTGTATGAAAATACAACTTAGTTGAAACACATGCTCATGCACATATAACACATAGACACTCCTCCCCAGCAGGGGGCCTGGGTTCTAGCCCAGCTCTAGGAATCACTACATATTCTTACACACTCTTCGAATCATCTTTCTTCAACAAAATGGAACTAATTCCTTGCTTGACAAGAGCCCCACAGGTCTATTGTGAAGTACAAGGAAAAAAATAAGATCTCTAAAGACCAGTGTGAAGGTAGAAGATGACAAGTCCTGAGACTGGTGTTTCATTTATATTCCAGCTTTTCAACACATGATGTGGCACTGGTTAGAAAACCAAAGGGTTTAGGCCACGAAGCATTAGCTAAGCACCGCGTTCATAAACACAGCCCAAAGTCTAAACATTGCTAAACTATGGCGTGTAACTCACCACGTCATACATCCCATTCAGCAAAATGTATTTCCCTTTTCTATCAGATGCAGAATCAAACCTTGAAGGGATGTTTATATTTCTTGCCTGCTACATCTATGCATCTATCTGAAGGGCAGGGGAAGAAAGAATGAAATTGAATATGGGAGAGAGGAAGAAAATGTACACTCAGACAAGCTTGACAAGAAATGTATCTCTGAAGAAAGACCTGGAATGATCACCCTGAGTTAAGACTTGTGGCCCACCCAATTCTCCCTCTTTTTAAAGGCTGATCATGTTTTACAAATCATGGTGGGATGGGCCATGGGCTGATGTTTATCAAGCACATTTTAGATGCTGTAGCCTTTAAGACCCTGAGCTGCTTTATGTGTATTCTGCTCTTTAATCCTCTCAATAGACCCCAATGAGCCAGAGTCCCCTCTGTTTTTCTAGATGAGAAATGAAGCTATTTACAAATTCACCTAGAGTATGAGCAGAGGAGTGAAGATTTCAGACCATACAATTTTACTTTAATTTACTTAGCATACATGAGCAGTATCTCACCAGCAATTTAAACAATTAAAATAGGAAAAAAATGCATGCTTACATTCTCTTGGGAAATATGTTCTGATAAAACAAATGTTTCGATGGGAAACAATGTCAGAGCTATTGAGATATACCCATATTGTAGTTCTTTTAAAACAGGAAGAAACAAAGGAATGTACACAGCGAAAGACTACAAGTCCTCCTCCAGGGTCCGAGGCCTCATGTTTGGTGCACAGATTAGTCTATTAGCTATAGGGTAGTAGTGCAGATAGGTTGTTCATTTTTCTTAGACAAGATGGCATCTCCGCTTTATCAGTATTTTTTCATTTCACTCCCTTCACTTTCTTCAACATCTTTGTTGCCTAAAACAGTTCTAGGTAAACCAAAAATGGAAAGCCACATGGCCAATTACAAAACAAACATTTGTTCTTCACCCGTGTCTGGAAGAGCTGTAAGCTTTGCCAGAAACTATTTCCCACAAATTCCTTACAGGAATTGAGGGTCTCTCATTCCCCAGATACATCCTCTCCTACACCTGGCCTAGCAAAGAGGGGAAACTGTGTGTGTTTCTAGAGAGCTTTATGTAGCAGTGTCTTCCCAGATGGAAACATTCCATCCTGCAGGGAAGCTCCTTCAAATAAAAGGTAAACAACCCCAAATAGGCTCAGAAAGTCCCTAAAACTGAACAGATTCACTAGGCTCCTCCCTCCCAATAACAAATAATAGAACAGGCTACAAAGATGATGGAGGGTAGACCAGCTGTCTGGAAGAGGCAGAAACCAGCTGAGCTGTCTGGGAGCCACTGAGATCAACTGGGGCACTCTCCCACTTGCTGAGCTGTCTGTAGGTTATGCAGTAGACACCACGTTCCCAACTTTTGTGAGCTGTCACCCATGCTGGAGTACATTTTGGTGATGCAGTTGTCTTTGAGTACTTTCTGTTCCTATAAGGAACCTCAAGAAAACACATTGGTTCACCAAGTTGGTGGGCTCTGCGGTGAGTAGGCACATGTGTTGCATCTCCCCAGAAAAAAGTCTTGTCACACAACAAAGAGCTGTATAGTGTGACTGGAGAATAAGCAAGCGGCTAGACTGCACAGGCTTACAGACTGGTTCCATGTAATCAGAAAGCCTCCAGCTCTGCAGATCCTGAGCCTTCCAATGTGAACCATCTGAATGGAAGGGCATCCTAAGTGAGCAATACACACAGGACTGCAGTCTGTGAAATAGGGAGGAAAGAAAGGAGTAATGGAGGGGATACAAAATAGCTCAGTAACTATTTATATTGATTACATCTGAAATTATATTTTGGATATTGAGTAAGTAAAACAGTAATAGAATTAATAATTGGAGGCAACTGATTGCTTTTTAATTGGAAGTGGTAGAATAAATTATGATTACGTATGTGCTCCTCATATCATAAAAGTGTTGAAAAGCACTTTTATGGCCACATTTAACATCTTAGAATTCACTCTATGAACAAAGCATGGGACTAGAAGCTTTTAAATGGAGGTCAGACATCATCAGAATTTGACTTTGAAGTCATCACTTTCTACGCACAGAATGGCTGGAAGCAAGCAATGGTTCTGGGTGAAGAGAAGCAAGGACTCTAGAGGGCTCTACAAGCATCCCAGGGAAAGAAGACAGTGGTTAGAACATATATTTTTACCATTCACAGCAGCAGAGTTGGGGAAAGTGAGTAGATACAAAACATACTTAGCAGTGACCTTCCTTACACATGGCAATTGATTGGAAGGGTGTGTATCAGGGCTGTCCCCCAGGGCTCCACTATGTGCAGAGTGGATGGGCCATTCAGCATTAGATTGCTAATATTTATGGCTTATCAAGTATCCTGAGGTTGCAGCAGCCAGCATGCATGAAGTTCTCCTTCAAGAGGCGTGCATCATAGATGCCCTGGGGATGGTGGAATTAGAGCACACTGCTCCAAAGTGCTTTCTTTCTGAAGAGCTCAGAACAACTACCTACAGATTTTGCTAAGCCAAGAAACACTTTGGAATGCTGCCGGAAATGATGATGGTAATTGATGTTAAGTCCAGGAAAGAGGCTGAAAGTGCAGCAAATGGGACCCACTGGGCTGCAAGGGGTGGGGTCTTCGCTATTGGTCCCCCCTTTCTTAGTTTCCTTCCTAGGAAATTTTAGCACAGTGGTGCAGGTGAACAAATTTCACAATCATACCCAGGCTTCAAGGTCAGCTCAGCTCAATGGCCACTGACTAATATTAGCAGACACCTAAGCCCCTGAACTGGAAAAATACTGCCTTTCCTGTAAGAATTGAGTGAAACAGCACAGGCAAAGAACCACTGGACTCCCTAATTTGTTCAGAACGTTCCAGAAACTCAACGGTTTCCCTCTTCTCCAGCCAATATGGAGTCTCCAGAGAGGGCACTGGGTGTAAATGAAACTAGTTCTCAGGTCTCAGGTGAAGAAAGCACAGGAAATCTTATGAAGAAAAGCGGGGCAGACATTTCAGTGTTAACTGTACAGAGAACCGAACACCAGCCCGCGGCTGCCGTGACATCAGAGGCCTGCTCCTTCCAGGGCAAGCATTATCATGAATAATTAAAGCCAAGCTCTGCTTATCAAAATAAATGAACAAAGGAGTCTCAGACAGAGCAGTCCCTGCCCCCACCTTTTAAAGGCTGCTTCAGGAGACCATTTTCCCAGCTCCGGCTCCTCCTCCCAGTCTGAGCATCTTCAGAGCCCTCCTTGTCAATTTGGATAAATTAGCAACCTTCCCCTCCATATGGAGTTTCAGCTATAAATCACAAATATGACTGTAAAATTATATAGCATGGGCCCAGTATAATAATAAACACGTTTATATTTTATAACTGCTGTTTTCTACACATCCAGGCTTCCTGGGCCCCAGTGGTTCCCAAGTACTCCCCATTGGCCCCCATATACAGCAGCCTCTCTTCATGGACAGTGCCCTCCCCTTGTCACACACAAGCTATCTGCCAAATGCCAGCCAGATTGTCTTTGTGACATGGCATCAGGCAGGGAGCTCCATGGGTCCCCAGCCCTCTCTGTAGCAGTACTCACACAAGAATTATCAGGTGACTTTTCAAACCATGTCAAGATGGGCCCTTGACCCACAGACCTCAAAATTTCAGTGGTTTGAGTGTAAATCACATCTGAAAGGACTCGTGTTTGGACAATGTGGTTGTGTATACAAAGATTTAATGCCTCAATAGAGCAATAGCTTTTCAGTTAATTCTAAGTATTGCTTTATTCGCCTCACAAGAGATCAAAAAAGTTTAACAGTGAGCCTGCAGTAATTGATCTAATAAGCTTTGTGCCCATGGCCCTTCTAGATCTCACAATGGCAGTCTCGGGGTCTGTGCAGGGCTTTCCTTGGCTGAAAAGGATTCTTTCCAGTCCTTGGCTTTGATCATTAAACATTCTGGTTTGGGTAGAAGGAGGGACACCAAGGAAAACCACAGAAAAACCTGTGGCAGCAGGGCTGGAAAGGAGGGCATGCGGGTGGGTGAGACAGTCCTCTAAATGCTTAACAGCACATGGCAAACAAGCTAAAATCTATTCTCAAATGGAGATGGGGGGAGGGCAAGCCAATTACGACTTCTTCAGCTTATTTCCTCATCAGGTAGGATGAAATGAAAGGGAGAAATAGATTTGGAAACACAATGATTCATGAAAATAGAGGACCACACAAAGAAAAATCCACAGGCAAATAGTGCTCAGAAGAGTGAGCCCTGAGGGGTAATGTGTGCTATTATTCCCTTTGCCTTCTAGGAATTTGTCTGCTGGTGTTAGTTTCTTTGTTTCCTTCAGATATCTAGAAGACAATGTCAGTGCCCATCATTTTGTGGTTCCTGTACATCTTTTAGACAGGATGGTAAAGAACAGCCCATTCTTCACTGGGTGCTTTCTCTGAATACACAGGAAGAGATCACAGCACACACCAGCCCAAGTTAGTGCTTTTGCTCATTAGTGAACACATAGTTCCTCTATTTCCCATGGCTTCCTCTTCTGACGACATTTAGCTTGTCCACAATGATCTTCAGAAAGCTGGGGGTGGAGAGGGACCAAACAGAATTTTTCCTAATTTCCTATTTTTCATACAAAAATAAAAGCACAGAAACCATACTTTCACACACAGCTAGTAAGAACCTCCGAAAAAAGTAAAATCAGAATGAAAAATTTACAGGAGATCCATTCATACACAGCATCTCCAGCACCTTCATCTGCTTCCCAGCCTTATAACCAAAGATGGTGGCTGTGAGGGGCCAGGGGGAGTTTTCTGATTATACGTCCCGCCACCAGTTCTCTGCTATCAAATACCATTTCAAGAATCCACAACTTACATTTGTTTGCATCTTTCAAACTGGCTTGCAATTGGGAATACCTAAGACTGGGCCTCCCTAATGAAACCCATGAATAGAATATGTAAGACATTGCATTTTCTCAGCTGTTCTGAATTTGTCATCCCTTTCGACAAGATGACACTTCCTATGGTCGCTGGCTTGTGTGTGAGTGAGGCAGAACAGAAACTGGTCGGTCATTTACTTTCTCTAACACAACCAAATGCACTCAGCCTGGGTGCTGTCAGCATTCCCGCAAAGAAACAACAGGCCTCGAAGGGGAACTAGTATGACAAGCTCTGGGACAGTCGCAGGTGATCACATTTAGCGATTTTCTGTTGTTCATTTCATCTGTAAAATGGGTATGAGAATAAGTTATTCATAGGCAGGTAAGATTTAAATGAGAGAATACACTAGAGAGAGAGAAAGAAAGAGGAAGAAAGAGAGAGCTTTGCAAATTACAAAGATTGATGTTAGCGACATTATAGCTTCCATGAGTAATAAAACAATGTAGAAACAGCCAAGCCATTCTCAGACTTGGCACCAAACTGCCTTCTCACCCTCATAGCCAGCCCAAGTCACGATGTCTCAGCTTCTCCTTTCTTTGGCACATCTGCTCTGGGGAACTGGTTAAATAACCATTGCATCTATAGGTCATCAAGATAAATATTACTGATTCCCTACAGGGTCTAAAACTAAGGTCCAATAACAACTGTGATCCAAAACATGACACTTACTATGACCCCACGAGGCCAGCACACTAATGGCAATCTCTCCAAGTGGCAGTGGATAAGCTAATCCGTGTGAAAGCCACAGATGTCACGTACTCAGCCACATTCACATGTATCAGAGCAATACTGTCAGCAGTATTATGTCCAAACAGCAAGAACAGTGCTACACAATTACAATAGCATATTGTCCATTGTATCTGGGGATAGCATGACTGACAATCTTATTTTCTATGCATGTGAATACAGCTAAGAGGGCCAATGCATAATTCACATCTCCTCACAAAATGCACATATAAAGTACATGTGCATTAGACTGCACCACTTAAGTCTTTATCTGAAATAGCACTGTTCCCTCTACAAATTCCAAATGCGTCTAGGATATTCCTTATGGCGCTGTTGCAGATCTCCACAGTGAGTGACAGAAAATGTACTGAAGCGGCAAATCAAATACAATGCAAAGTTTCTCAATAAAAGAAACATTTTGGGGCTGGAAGTACATCTCTCTTATGTCTGCATTGTAAGAGTTCACCTTTTTGATAACAGGGAAGTAGGTATCATAAATCCCCGTGGGCATGCACATGAGCAGACAGGTATAGAAAGACAATACCACATGGCAGTGCTGAGCCTGGTCAGCGAGGCCCACTTCCAGCAAGCTGGAAGCTTGTGTAATTCAAATCTTTGCCTCAGCAAAATCTCAAATTATTACAGGTCAGGAGCCTTCAGCAAAAGCTGTAAGGATGGTGTTTATGAGTGTTAATCTGGACAGGTAAGCATCTAGCAGGTAGGGTGATTTCCTTTACCTCCTGAGGGGGGAAACAGCATATGTTCTAAGTCTCAACAGAAATAATTGGGTATGTAATGCCTCTATTTGGTCCATATTGTCAAAGACCATTAAACAGAAGGGAAGGTCTAGATGATGGTCTTAAGTGGGTAGAAAATATTTTTCAAGTTGTCTATAGCAACTCAGGGAGCAGATGATGAGGCTGTAACAGGCAACCATCTCTCCACCTCAGCTGTGAGGCTGCTCGGTGCACCATGGGATATTTAGCAGACTCTTAGTCTCCATTCGCCAGATGCTAGTATTACCAGTCTCCACCCCCACCAAGATGGGAGATGAAAAGCATCCTCAGACTTTGCCAGATGTCCCCCAAGGGCAAACTCTCCCCCACCCTCAGCTGGGAACCACTGTATTTAGCAACTGATGATCTCACATTTATGGAAAACAGCTGGAATCAGAGGTTTGTTTTCACATGTAGTGGGCTGTTCAGCCATGAAGAGGAGGCCTCAGTTTCCCCTCAAACTGCTGACTTTCCTATTCCTGCCAAATTGTCCTTAGTCTCAGTGCTTAAAAGTGAGGAAAGGTGTCTGAGTAGGTCACTACCCAAGTGAGAAGGTGGCCATGGAAGACAGTAAACGCTTGGTGTCCAGCTGAAAGGCTGAAGGGAGAAGAAGAGTTGAGCTCTACTCCCAAGGACAGGGCTGCACCTGCCCCATGCTGGGGGCTCCCTGGTTCAGATCCCCACAAAGGCACACTATAAGCTAGCATTGATCCTTGCTGGGGAAGTAGTGATTAGATTCTTCTCTCCAGATGTCCCAACTGCCTTACCTGATATAACAGGCATTAGCGTTTTGAAGCATGAGAATTAGAAAGCCAGTTCTAAGACTGGGGAGAATAGAAAAGCTGAAGCAGCTATGTGGTATTCCTCCTTTCTCTAAACCGCAAAGGGTACTTGACTGGGTACCTGCATTTTTAGAAATGGAAATGCCCAAGACAACAAATCTGTTCTCTCATAGGGAACTCAGAAGTTTGTACTGACGTCCACCTGTCACTTTGACTAACCACAATCACCCAAGACTTCCAAGACACCCCACCCCACCACTGCCTTTGAGCTTCCCTGGTCAGAAATACAGTGAGGCCATATTATCATATCTAAGTAATGGACAAAGACAACTAGGGCCCGGCATGACAAATGCTCAGGACTCCTTGGGACTTTTTAATTCACATACTGCTTGAGTCAACTAAGGACACTCAACACACACTTAAAAAATGTTATTCTGGCAATGTGCTACCAACAATGACTAAACCTTCCAATGAGCAACGTTCTCCCCATTGGAATATAAAACCTGTCAAATGATAAAGGAACGTTCTGACTTCTCATAGTGCCACACGAGCAAACAGCTGCATCTTTTCAATGTACAATACTTAGGAGTGATTAAGAACTCAGTGGAAATATCACAGTACCTGCTTTGTGGCATCCTCTATAGGTGAGATTGACTCTTGCTCACTGAATGCAACTAATGACCAACTGGTTTGCTACTTACTGACCTATGGGATATGGCATAGCCTCTCCATCCACCTAGCACAAGGTGGGTCCATCCACTGATTGTAAAGATCTGTTAAACAGAAATGATTTCACAGAGCCTGATCTTGCTTACAATGGAAGGGTCTGCATATGCATCAGGCTTTTCCTGATGCACTTCCAGAAGGGCATGGTGATCTCATTAGGATAGCAAACCAGCAGCAGCCATTAGGGTCAAGCAAGAGTCCCCTTTGCTCACTCTTTCTGTATACAGTCGCACAACATGCTCCAAGTTTTCTCAATAAAACAGCTCCTTCCCAAGGGAGAGAGTACTCTCTTCCAGGGGCCCCAATTTACATAGACTTTCTCAACCGTTTAAAGTGAAATATCCTTGGACCATGACTTCACATCTAAAGACTCCTCCTGGCACTTCCAGTGAGAATTTCAGTAATGATGAAATGGACACTTCTACTTGAACAGGTGATGACAACTATAAAGAACTGTAATTATACTTTTTTACTTTTTTAAAACCTCTTTTAAGAATCCCAGAATTGGCCTCACATTTATTTTGCTTTGTATTTGGCCATTTGCCGTAAGTGATCAAGTTGTGCGGCTGCAACAACATACTGTCCTTAAGCGCAGGATATATGCTGTGCACATCAGAGGAATAAAACCCACAATGCCAAGTCAGCGGGGTCCAGAAGTCTTCCTCTACTACTTTGTAGGAGACAAAACCACCGGGAGAAATCCTATTATGTTTTGGTTCACTTTGTTTTGTACTTTGTGCACTGTGTATCAAGAAGAAGGCTTACAAAAGAATTCTGTCTGTTTAAGAGACAAAGTGGTACTACCCTGGAGATGCTCAAGCTGCTGCTTTGTTAGTGACAGTAATTTTAATGTTTGTGCAGATTCTGCTGGTGCCTCTATCAGATGCCAGTGTATAATGTTCTGCCAGTTTTTTTTTCTCATAAGAAGACCCAATCTATCATTTATGTGATTGGTCTTTAAATGCCTTATTTCTTTTAAACTATACTCATAAGGCATGCAGAGAAAGGAAAGACTTCAAGAGCCTAATGTGTTTTTCAGAGCTAAAGGGTTTAGTGGAGAAAGCAGGACGAGGGGACGCAGGTGCTAGACATTGTGTAGAATTTGCACTTATGCTCCATTAATTGCCAGCATATCTTCCTCTCTCCTTCCCTCCCCTCCCCCATTAAATCCCTCTGGAAAACAGCAGAGCAGCAGGCCCAGACTGGTACCCAGCAGCAACACCAGGAGCAGAAGTAGCCAATTACCCTCCAGAATACAAAGGGGGAGGGGAGGAAATGATGCAGTTACCTAGCAACCAGAAGGAGCAGAAACAGCTGTGTAGCAGGCCCAGGCTGGTACCCAGGCAGAAACAGGATAGCCAATTAGCACACTGTATTTAATGCTGATGTGGTTTCCTAGTAACAAGCTGTACAAGTCTGTCTGTAGAATTCTCTCCCCCACCCCACATTTTCCTCAATCATGCACAGTATTACTATTTGCCCTAATTACTGTTTCTCCTCTGCTTCAAGCAACCATTATTTTGTCCCCAGAGAAATTGGAAGAACTCAGGAAAAAAATCTTCTGTAATGACAGTATTTAGTTTCAAATTCAGTTTAGCTGTAAGCCTTGAAACACTAAACAACAACAACAAAGAATGAAGAAAAAGAAAAGCCAGCAATACTCTCTCTGCCTAAACGTCTAAGGAACCTTTGAAACCTTTTCTACATGCAAGCGTTTGCTTTTGAGTGAAACAAAAGTATTTCTAATACCTCCTATTATTTGCTATGCTCTGCATCTTCGAAGAGGTTGGATCCTCTGTGTACTTGAATTTATTCATATTGATTTTTTGATGCTCTCCTGAACACTAGGAACATAAAATGTCTTATTACCTGTATCAGAGAAGGGAGATGTATCTTTTGTTGCTCTTTCTAAAATACCAATACTGGTTTCAACAGGCTCATGAGCAATTGAGAATTCAATATCAGCAATCATCATTTCCATCATACAAGTTGAGTACAAGTGAAGGACGCTGTATATCCCATTGTAAGGAAGCTACCATCTCCATGTTATCAGTTCATAGACAAGCAATGAATCCCACTAAGGTGACATCAAACTCCATGAACACACAAAATGGAGACAGAAAACTTTTAAATATGACTTTCCTATAGTTATTCTAAAATATGTTTCCTGTTATACTCGATGTTGATATCCAGTGACATATATACCAGAGCAAACCTTTTCCTTGTATTCTATTCATTAGCAAACATTGGCTAGTCCTACTTTGACAATGGCTTAGATACAAGAACAGCACATAGTATCTTTCAGACTTCCCTAATAGGGAAACAAGGAATCCAGAGGAAGATGTCAGAATGCATAACACACCTAACTAGGAAAGAGTTGGAAGAGAGCATCCACTTTCTTGGATGTGACAAAAAGACCGACAGCTTTTATTATCTTTAGCTAATCTGGTGAAACACGTGAAACTTTTGTCCCAATACACTTGGGAATATTTGAAACGTAAGTTCCTGAAAACAGCATGTGCCATCTTCCTGATTTCCATATATTTAGTGTTCATCATGGTGATAAAATGAGGCTCTATTTTGAAGGCAAAAACAACAAAAGAAACCTGAGTATATGTTATAATGGTTTATAACATAAAAGGGGTCCAAATTATAAATCCATTTTATTTTGAAAACACAAACAAAAGAGATCTTACTCAAGATACACTGTGGAGGACAAAGAGGAGAAGCCAGAAGGGCAAAAGAGAAGAGGGCCTACCAAAGAGGCTTGGCTTAGACAGAGCCAGATCTAAGCTTGCGAAGAAATGAACAAGGGGACAGTCCTTGATCTTTCTTTCCTTGAAGGCTTATGGGCTCCAGTTCAGGGTCAATCCCTAGCCACTTATCCCCCAAAGCTTTAACTGTGCTGGAAGAGGAAAGGCAACAGAAATACAGAACAAACCATAGTAAAGTTTTTGTCACTGTATGCATTCCTAAGTAATTCAGGGGGCTTGAGCCCCATTATAAGCCCTGAAGGTCACAGCATTCAGAGCAGTGTTGGAGAACGGGAGCATTTTAAGAAGGGGGAATAACTCCCTACAAGCATGTTAAAAAGTTGCTACTTTTTGACTAATGGTCATGTCTCCACTGCCATTTAGCATGACGATTGTCATGTCCATATACTATTTGTGCATCAGGCTGGCGAGAAGCTCATCTTAGGAAAAGACACAGAGCCCCGAGAGGATGCAGGGATGGAATCATTTCTAATACTTCCACCATGTCTCCCGACATGCTTAAAGGCTTTGAGAATTCTGTAATATCCCACAATTGAGAATTGTTTAAATTAAAAGAAGAAATCATCCTCTTACACTCGGCTACATGTAAGCCACCAATCAATCTTATACACTGCTACAGAAGGGATCCCAATTTAAGGAGGGCTACAGAAGCAACTGGAAAGGGGGACGAGTTCTTCGCCTCAGGTGTCTGGATAAGGAATGAAGAAGAAAGGAACTGGGGTTTGAGGAAACCAGATTGCCCAGGGCCCTCAGTATGCCCTCATTAGGGTAGGGACAGGAACTGCCTGGTTGCGAAGGGTAGGACTTTCTCCCTCTGGAGCACAGATTCCCAAGCAATTCCATTAGCTCCTCAGAACTACTGTGTATGAAAAGCTGGTTTCCCAATGACGCATTGTCCAGGTTTTACCTATAACTTCCACTAGATTCAAATTTAATAAATAGAATGAAACTAACTGACTCAGACAGATGCCCAGGATTTCCCTCAGACATGGAACCTAGACATAAGTATAAACACATATGTGATATGAAGGCAGAGAAAGACAGGGCAGTGGGGAAGGGGTCTAGCAAAAGCATTATTGAACCAACTAGGCTGATCAGGAGAAATATGTCACTCACGCAGAATCTAGACACACACACACACACACACACACACTGATATAGAAGCAGAAGGGAATATATGGTTACATATTGGACCAGTGAGGGGATAGGAAGGGATGAGGAAAGGAAAGGGAACAAGTACTATGAGAATAATATATATATATATACATATATATTATTATATATATTATGATTATACATATATTTCCTCCCTCTAAATAGAAACAGTAACTTAAAAAAAACACAAGAGCTGGGGGTACAGCTCCATCAGCTAAGTGCTTGTTATGCAAACTTACGCCCTGAGTTCCTTCCATCCCAGTACCCATAGAAAAAGCTGTGGTGGAGTGCACGTGAAATCCCAGCCTTGGGGAAGAAGACACAGCAAGATGGGGCCTGCTGACTAGCCAAACTGGTCCAATCAGCCTGCCTCAGGTCACAGGGAGAGATCCTGTCTCAAATCCAAGCCAGGCAGTCCTGAGGTTGTCCTTTGGCGTCTACACACACGTGTACGTGCACCTGTGCACACACATCCCCCAAAGACATGTTTTACAAGAATTTTTTTCATCTGTGATCTTTTCACTTTTTAGAAAGGACTACGTCTAAGTTATCTGTTGTTGTCCTTTGATTGTTTGTAAGGATTCATCTCTTTTTTTTTTTTCCCACTTCCAACATAACCAACGCCATTACTGCTCAACTGCAGGAGGCATAAAATCTACTGCCCACTTCCAGCGAGTTCTCCTGAGAGAATCTTTCCTTCAGCCTCTAATCTAACAATGCTCCACTACGCTTCTCTCAAACCTGCTGCCATCTACACAGGATGGCTGTGATCGCTATGGTTATTAATATGCTTCCCATAACAGAAGATGCCCTACCACCATCCAGGCTGTACTCTCTCATGAGAAAAGGTTCCCAATGGAACATTGTTATGACATTGCATTTTAGGCTTTTGTTCCAGAAGAAACATGTTCTCAGAGATAGGGCGAGGAAGAGCTTCTAGTAGAGTAATAAAATACTGATTAATTTCATGTTTCTTTCTTCTTAGTTCTTTTATTTTAACATACTTATTTACTGTGTGAACACCAATTATCCATTAAAAGGACATCTGGAATAGGCGTCCCACAAAGCCTATATTTATTACTATACTATAATGATAAAATTAATGTGCTTATTGTGTATATGCTGAGTTTAAACCATTCTACCCAACATGTGTTTAGATAAATTTATCTTCATAAATGTTTGGAGCTTTCATATTACTAGATTATCATGTGGCGAAGTCTAGATTTCTCTGAATCATAAAATTCTCCCATCAATTGTCTCCTACCACCTCATTTCACGAATCTTGTTTTCCAACTCCTGAGCATGCTAAATCCAGACTATTAAACGCCCCCCACCTTGTGAACTGAGTGAGCAGTTAACTCTTATTCTACTTTCCATCCCATAATCGAGACCTAATGGGTTTCTCCCTCAACACATGGATAAACGTTATTAGTGGCCATGTGTCTTAGCATCTTAAAGGCCCCTTTAATGTCTTTAAATTGTCCCCATTTCAGTTGCTATTGTGTAAATTCAAAGGAGTCCTATCCAAGGCACTGAGGAAGTTGAAAGTGGGCCAATAGGCCCCCTGCCGTTTGATGCTGAGGTATTTAATTTTATCCTGCTGACACGCCTGACCTTGAATTAGGTCTTCTATTTATATAAATTAGTGTATTATCACATTCCTGTCATTTAAAAACATGAACGGCATTCCCAGAAAGGGAAACGTGACTTCTTAGTCGGGAAATCTTCCATCCCATAGATAAAAGCCCTTTTTTTTCATTCAATGCTCATTCTCCCTTAAAATTCCTCAGAATGGCCTTCCCTCCTCTCTGGTGGTCATTCAGTGGCGCAGCACCTCTCACCTGGGGGCAATATGGCAGTTAATACTGTCAACTTCACAGGATTTAGAGTTGTCGTAGGGTAAAAACCCTCCAGTGTGTCTGTGAGGGCATTTTCTAATGTTCATCGGGTAGAAGACCCACTCTGAATGTGGGCAGCACCACTCCATGATGTGGAGTGCCAGACTGAATAAGAAGGAGATAGTACAAAAATTCAAATTCATTTCTCTCTACTTCTTAACCGCAGTCACAATCGGATCAGCCATCTGACCTGTGTGCCGCCATCTTCCAGCCACGATGGACTGTACCCAGAAACTATGAGCCAAAATATTCTTTTCCCTCCTTAAATAGCTAGGTGTTTTGTCACAGCAACGATAACTTTAAGTAATGTCAGCAATTAATGCTCATTTGAGGAACAAATAAAGGAAGCAAGGCAACGTATTACAAAGGATGAAACCCCACGAGATAGGAAGGAGGTCTAGGTCAAACTGTAATTCTGCCAGTAGGAGGACTAAACAGCCTAGGCTAAGTCATTTTTACCTCTTTGAATCTCAGTTTCCCTATGTGTACTATTTCTTGCTCTTTTTATTCAGCCTGGGGAGTGATTAATATTTGCCATTTTAACACAAACCAGAATATCTGCAAGCAAGTCTCTCCTCAATCTTAAAGTTGAAGATGGTAATGACCATGATAATAGTAGCTAGCTTTGCTGTTTGCTTGTTCTGAGTCCCAGGTAATTAAAGAGAAGTGTACTTAAGGTGCTCCTAACTTGTAACTATTTAAAGACATTTTCATTGTCCATCCATATTTAAATTGTGTTTTCCATTTCCTCTTAAGAACAGATTATAACCAGGGTGGTGGTGGCACACACCTTTAATTCCAGCACCTGGGAGGCAAAGACAAGTAGATATTTGTGAATTTAAGGCCAGCCTGATCTACAAAGAGAGTTCCAGGATAGCCAGAATATTACACAGAGAAACCCTGTCTTGAAAAACAAAACAAAAAATTAAAAAAAATAGATTATGAAAAAAAAATCCTATTTCCCTCTGTCATTAGTTTGAGCATGGAGGTTAAAGCCTCAGATCTGAGCACTGCTTGATTCAAATCCTTCTGGAAGCTGTGTGATGCTGAGAGCCATTTCATTTCCTCATATGTAACACAAGACATGGTCCATGCCATTTAACATGAGAACTGAAGGGATCCATTTGTAAAGGATATAAACAATGCCTGGCACACAGGGGAACTTTAAAGTGTCTGTTGAACAAGTTAAATAAACAAATTACATTCAAATTTTCAAGAACTTTCACTATGTATACTTTATAATCCCTTCTGTTTACCTCCCTGAACACCCACACTTGTCCCTTTGTTTGAGATATTTTTATTCATCTTTTCATTGAAAATAAACTATATCACCTCTTGATGTCAGCTAAAACTGCCCCAACGCAGACTGAAATGCTACAGCAAACTTCACACTTGTGTTCCATCAGCTGCAAAGTGTCCTGTTATATTCACTCCTCAATAGAAAACCTATGCCCTCCTGAGCGCTACCTTCCTGCACCCACCCCACAGAAAGAATTCTCTAAGCAGCACCCAAGAGAGCAGGCTCCTGCCTATCTCCCTCTGGGGTGACCCAGAACCCACCATTTAATCGCTGACCTGTGTCCTTACTTTGTCCACTATTATGAATGTGGACATGCTTTTCTATGAATCGCTAAACAAGAAAGGCCTTCTGGTGTACACAGCACCATTTGCACCTGAATCATCTTTCTTCTGAGAAGACATCAAGAGGAAATGGGGAAAACAGCTTTGTCTCTATGCAGAAGGTGCTGACAGCTTAAGAAAGTGTGTGTGCTTCTGAAAGTGAGAGAGTTCCTTAAACACTGGAAGTGAAGGGTATCAAAATGGAAGGGTATTTCCCTAGTTGTAGGCAGAGGGATGAAGAAGCTATGATCATAGCAAGCCAATGATTGAGAAAGACTATTGCACAGATTGGGGGAGGGGGGCAAAGGTAGGACTTCTGAAACATGGATAAAGCATACGTCAACTTGTACACACATCCCCCCTTCACTCAGACCCTCTCCTCGATGATCTCGTCATCCAGCTCCTGTCTCACCTCGCCTCTCCAGCCTGGATCCTCCTTCCCTAACTTCTCCTTTAATAACCACTGTTTGTACCCAAGTTACCAACTTGAACATCTGTTCCAAAAAAAAAAAAAAAAAAAAAAAGACAGAAAGGAAAAACAAAGCCAACCAACCAACCAAGCAAACAAAACACCCATTGCTTGATATCCTATGGACCTAAAAGTTTGCAGGATTCAGCATCTTCAAAAACAGTCACAGAAGAAAAAAAAAATGCTATCTTTTCCAGCCCAGTAAATCCCATCTATATAAAGACTACATGAATAACATTTTAAAAATTCCTCAATGAGAGCAAATCCACGTCACCAACAATGTATTGTCTTTATATGGAGGAGACAGAGGCTCACACATTTTATTTCATTTCGTTTTGCAACTGTGTCTCCTTTGCAACATATTACCATATAAAAGAGATATGGAAAATATATATAACTCTAGAGAACAAAATGCCAGTCTCTCTCCTTTCTCTGAAATCCTTTCCTTATGGCCTTTCTTTTTCTATCCCCAAAAGCTAGAAGAATAAGAACAATTTCCGCTGACTTGAAGTGAACCGTATCCTTGAATGGCTGGCCTGGATCCATCCATAGTCCACTTTAAAAAACTTCATCGCATCATTTGGTCAGCACTCTGCCCATTGCACTCCTTTTATCAGTGAATAGACCCTTTCCCACCCCAGTTTTCACTACCGTATACCTTTGCCCTTAAGCTTTCACCAGCCCATTTCCTTAATATGGAGGCACTTAGTCTGATTCTACCCTTTGTGCTTTTTTTCACTATTCTTAGTTCATCCACACCACATAAATTATCGCCTTCATTTTCAGTTCCCCATGTGCCCCATTCACACCAATTCCAAATAAATACTTCTGATTCCCATCCATTTAATCCAAATTAATTCATATTCCCTCTCCCATCCTCCATGCCTCTCCCCACTGCCCTTCCTTTGCATCTATTTCTCTTTCTTACAGAACCTACTCCTCTTCTTCTAGCTAAGCTTGTCTTCCAGGACAGTTTACATGTAGCACACTTCTGAGGATGGATGGTGACTGCTTCTTTCACTATCTGAGGAAAGCCATATTCTACATCCTGCCAATTTCCCTCGGCTAGGGCGTGCAGGGCCAGTTTAACCCTGCACCCTGGTGTCCAACAGCATTATCCCTCCCCACCACAAATCAGTCACTGGAGTCACTTGACTGCATGCTGAATATCCTTCCAAAATGTCTGTGTGCAGAAGTGTCCCAGACTTTGTACTTTCTCATCTTGGAATACATGCACACACATAATGAGAAATCTTGGTTATAAGATTCAAGTTCAAAAACAAATTACTTACATCTCATAGACACCTTATACACATAGCCTGAAGGTAATACGTTACATCATTGTTAGTTTACCTGCATTTTGACCATGGTTTGTGTAAAAAGTCAGGCGTGGAATTGTCTACTTGTGGTGTCAAATAGGGATCTCAAAAAACAAAAATTACAGAGGGTCTGCACAGATGACTCAAGTTGGTCAAATACTTTCCACATAAGCATGAGGATCTGGGTTCAGATTTAAAAAAATCAATGAAATGATTCTTAATGATGTTGTGTTATACTCATACATCAGTGCCTTGTCCAGTCGTCATCAGAGAGCTTCCTCTAGCAACAAATAGGAGAGGATGCAGAAACCCACAGCCAGACATTATATAGAGAGTCTAAATAAAAGATCTCTATAATGCTCCTCCCCTCAGAGCTCAGGGGATCCTGAGGAAGAAGGGGAAGAAAGATTGATGGAGTCAGAGGGGGTAGAGGACACCATGAGAACATAGTCTGAAGAATCAACTAAGCAGGGCTCAGAGGGGTTCTCCGAGACTGAAGCAACAAGCACAGTGCTTGTATGGGTCTGCACCAGGTCCCCTGCATGTTAGCTAGGTGTTCTTGTAGAACTCTTAACAGTAGAGCTGGTATGTATGTCTCTGACTCTTTTGCCTGCTCTTGGGACTCTTTTCCTCCTCTTGTGTTGCCTTGTTAAGCCTCCATGTGAGTGTTTTTGCCTTGTCTTAATTGTATCTTGTTTTGTTGTGTTTGCTTTTTGTCTCCCAGAGGCCTGTTCCTTTGTGAAGGAAAGCAAAGGGGGAATGGATCTGAGGGAGGGGGAGGTATCGGGAGGGTGGAAGGAGTGGAGGGATGGGTAACTTTGACCAGGATATATTGTATGAGAAAAGAACCTATTTTCAATAAATAGATAGATAGATATAGATGATAGATAAACGATAGATAGATAGACAGATAGACAGACATATAGATACCCAGTGTGGTCTGTAATCTCAGAGCTGGAGAAGTGGAGACAGAAGGATCCTGAGTGTTCACTGGCCAGACAGCCTAGCCAATCAGTTGAGCTCCATGTTTTCAGTAAGAGACCCTTTCTCAAAAACTAAGAGGGAGAAGAGACTGAGGGAGGTACTGAGTGCTGACTTCTGGCCTCCACAGGTATGTGTGTGCTCATATCACAACCCCATAAACACATACCAAATAAGAGTTTTGGAGTTTGGAACATTTGGACACTCAACCCATCTAGCTAACCGACTCTTTTCTGGTTTACATAAAGCTGTTTCACTCATTTATCACTAACCAATGTCAAGACCAAGAGTCATAACCCAAAATCACCACAACAATAATAATAACAAAACAACTCCACTACTATTGTTAATGAGCTATGATTGTCTGCCAAGTAGACAGCTCATTCAATCTTGGAAGCTAACTATGATGTGGATGTATTTATCCTACTTTTTAGATGAGGAGATGGTGACTCAGAGAAGACAATGTGTACAGGTCATAAGGCTGGAAGTAATTGAGGCAGAACTCAAACCCCAGTGGACTTGACTATACTGCCCTGCTCAACTGCTAGTCAATACCACCTTTCTCCTACTGCACACTGCTTCAGTAAATTTCCTGTGGTGAGGGATCTTGGCATTTAAGTCCATCACAAAGCAAGTGGTTGCAGGTGCTATGCATAGGAAGTTCCACCTTGGTACTCATTCTGAGTAGCCATTTTCAAAGACCAAATCCCCACACAATGCATCAGTCATCAAAGTTACCCTTCTGACACCTGGGGTAACAGGATAGAAAGAAGAGAATGTTCCAGAATCCCCACCCATCTCTTTTCCTCAGAGCTGCCCAGCTTCTACCCAAGAGGCAGCCTGGTTAGTGTCCAATGTTCAGGAAGGTAGCTATCTAAAAGCATGTATTTCACAACCCTGCATATCTCAACATTCTCGCTTCACTCTGCTTTCTTTGGTTTCCTTGGGGGACAGAAGGAGTTGAGTTTAGCTCTGTAGCCTGGGGTTACTGTAGCATCTTGTCATTACTTTCTTCTCTGACTCAACAAAGGAAGAAATAAAAATTAAAATGATTTCAAATAGTCTCAGGAGAGGGACTGACAACAGAAGGAAGCGTTGACTTTAGAGCTGGAACTGGAGAACCTGAGCTCAGGTTTTGAGAGGCATCTGAAGCTGGACCATGAAAGGATTATGTTAGGGAGACCATTCCACAAAGCTAGCAAGAGCCACATGGTGCTTTCAGCTCAGTCCTACGGGTGTAATCCCAAGTCAGGACACAGGAAGCGATGCTAGTCCTCTTCAGTGCATGAGAGTACCACTGAGGTTCAAACTGGTGGCTTCTCCTCACACAGAATGCATTTTCCTTCAGGAAAACTGTTTATGGTCACACAAACAGTGAAAGCAGAGTGACCTTTGGAGCAATATTGTTGTTGGGTAGCTTGGTTGTGTTGTTAGACAGGGTTCTTACTATATAGCCCTGACTAGGCTGGTAACCACTTATCTAGACCAGACTAGCCTAGAACTCACAGAGCTCCACTTGCCGCTTCCTCCTGAGTCCTGGGATTGAAAGGCCTACATCACCATATCTGGCCCCAAGCATTTCTCTTACCTCACAGGCCACCACCTACTTTACCCTGAGAACATTCTTACTCTCTCTTATACCTTTGGAGATTCTCCTTAAACAGTATACAAGAACTATACAAGTGATGCACAACCCGCTTACAAACCACCAATCCCAGTAAGAAGAGACATCTCCTTAAGCTCCAACCCCGAAACTTAAAAAAAAAAAAAAAAAGACAGTCTTAAGGAAAATGCCAATCACCCTCTTTTCTGTGTGAACCTGTCATTTCCAAATGATCCCACTGCCCCAAAGACCAATATGATTCCTTGGGATCAGCACAGAAACCCTGAGTGAAATATACAGTCCCCTCCCCCAACCACCACCCTTCCCACACACACAGCCATGTAATCACTTTAGCAACTTCTCGGTAACAAGCTCATTAAAAAGCAATTCTGCCATCTCTCCATAAAGCACGCGCCAGAGAACAATGCAAAAGAGGAGATGCCAATTAATTATAGGATGATCACATCTAATGAACTCTGAAACCCTCCTGCTGTTGGTGACTTTGATAAAAAATCAGGGTTGCTGGGAAAAGGGTGACTAGGGACACCCTAGCTACCTTGTGTAACTGTGGATGCTTTCAACTGTACCTCTTCAACTTCTAATGTGGATCAAATCTGCAGAGCCACACTCACAAAACAATGGCAAACAATGGCCAGCGTGGAGGGACTGGGAATGTCACACATGTCTGTGCATCTCACCATCAGAGCCCCCTTCCTTCAGCCTCAGAATTGCCTGGTTTTCTGCAGGGGTTGGCCTTGCCTCTGAAACCAGCCCCCTCAGGCAGGCAGTGGAAAATCCATGTCCTGTTATGGGAGAACCTAAGACCCTAGTGTCAGAAGTGAGTCTTTGACTTCCCTGGCCAGCCCTCCTGCCCCGTGTGCCCTCCTAGTGAGCATGAAGGCGACCTCTTATAAGGGAAGCCATCCCACCACAGGGGGAACGCGCAAAAGAGGAAGAAAGACCTGCGGCCAACTTGTACCACTACCTGTGTGAGTCCTCTGGTGAGCCTTTAAGTGGGAGCTTTTTGTATAAACTTTCCGACACCCGTTAAACTGGCAGCGGTGGACCCTCTTCTTGTTTTCAGGGCATGTGTCAGCCCCTACCCCTCCTTGCTCACTGTCGCTCTGTCCACTCTTAACTGCTCCAGCTGGTGTCACGGCTGCCGCCGCAGCCACCCCTCCCACCTTCACTGAGCTGAGGGAAGCCTTCTTGGCCACCAGTTTCAACGTCACTGTGCCATCCACGGCTGAGAGAGTCTGTGAGGTTTTGACCAGATGGCGGCTGAGCTCAGGGGATGAGGGGGGCGTTAATGAGGTCACTGCGTTGAGCTGGGCCTGGTTGACGGCTGTGTAGCTGTCTAGAGAAGAGCTGGTTGGCTGGAGGCTGAGGCAGGTCTCAGATAGCAACTTGTCCCGAGAGAGCAAAATGTCCACTGCAGAGCTCTTCTCGCAGATGGTGGCTTCCACTGGGAGCAGCAGGGGGTCTAAGCGCCGGAAGCTTTCCTCAATGCACGGGGGAGGAGAGGCGTGGAGGAAACAGTCCAAGTCCTCTCCAAAGGTCTCGGAGATCCGTCGGGGTTCTGTCTGGAGGTAGCGTTCCAACTCAAGGCATGTCTGTGGGGGAAGAAAGAAGAGAAGTAACCATCAGAGGCAAAGGACACCAGGAGGCAAATGGGAATGGATAAAGGCTTTCAAGGCCAATGTCTGAAAACGCTCTTGCCTATCAGTCTGATGCCTAAGTATTTACTCTGAGTACTTCTGAAGAGTTGGGCAGGGCCACATGATGACTTCAGCTACTGTAGCAGACAGAAAACTGGAGCCCCAGAGGACTATCCACACCCGTAAAATCCATAGACTCTCAACACCCAAATCACAGGTTTCCATAAATTCATCATCTAAGATGCTCCAAGCACCCCTAGGATTTGCCAAGGAAGCAAGATCAAAGATTGCTCATGGTACCATTTTAGTGTTCAAGACAGACAGTTTACAAAGCTAAGTCAACTTTCCAAATTGATCTGCGCAGAAAACCATGTGTAATCAGAGGCAACTTCTGGAGCCATCGGCCAGAGGCAGCCCTGACTTGGGCCTGGATTCTGTGACCACAAGGAATGAATATCATTCTACAGAATGCCTATTATAAAATCTTGGAGACGTAAGACAAAACCTCTACTCTCCATAGTACATTATAACAAATGCGATTGCTCTCCACTGTGTGGCAAGAAGAATGGCTCTCATTTGATTGCATGTCATCTCTGACTATCCAGGAAAAATAACTTCCAAGACAGCAATTAAGGTACTAGGTGTGGTGATGCACACTTTTAATTCCAGCACTCAGGGATAGGAGGCAGCCAAACCTGAGTCCCTGGCCAGCCTGGCCTTGGCAGTGAAGGAAAGAGCTATCAAAGAGAGAAGATTATGAAGCATAGTATAAAACTTTCATGTGGTAAATAGGTGCTAACAATTTTAGTTTTAGCAAGTCTTAATCCTAGGTGTTCCTAAGTCCTTGCAAGATGGTAGGAGCACTTTCACAGCAAAAATAAGTTTGTACTCCAAAGTTCTCCTCAACTTTCCTCCTCCAAACTCTTCCATCAAATGACACTCACCTCACTTCCACTCTGCCTCCTAAAGGCTTCAAGAGAGAAATGCTAATGGCAACTCAAAATATGACTCGTTCCAGATTTGCTGCCTCCACAGCGGTTCTATTCAACCAGTGTTCTGGCTGTAGGAACTTACTCTGTTCAGAACATATTCTGATGACAATACCTAGTCATGCTGTGTCTGTCAAGGATTTTACTTTGGTAACATTGAAACCAACTATTGTTTTTAGTCAGACCAGGCAAGTCTTTGTATTTCTGAATAAGAAACAGATTTACAACTAAAAATCAGCTTTAGGTTTCACAGCTGGTGCTTGAGAAGAACTAACAAATAAATGGTTGCCATAGTCATTCAACATTCCCATTATAAGTATTCATACAACTGCCATGCTTGAAGCAAGGCTCAGGGATTTCTATCATACAGGGTGTGGTCGTAAGATTAATGTGATGTAGGTGTGGAGTAAACAGTCATAAGCTAAAAGTGGCACAAATTCACAAAGCAAGGTGATGGCAAGTGTGTTTATAAGGGATTGAGGGGTCAGTGAGGAAGGAACTTTCCATTGTCTGAGGTGGGGTGCTCATCAAGGAAGGCTTACTTGAAAACTGAGTTCTGATGTTTTACTTGCCAGCCAAGTAAGTATCTGGCTCAATTCTTGCAGGTATTTTACATTAGAAACAAGTGACCTGATGCTGCCACCTTCTCGGGTCTAGAATTTGCTTTACCCCCCTGAACCCTTTTCTGAACTCTATGTCTGAACATTTTCCCCCTTTCTTTCTCCACCTAATTGCTGTGGATTGTTACCTTCTTTCTAGTGTTGAAGCCCTCAGTCATCACTCTAGTGGGGTCACTTCTGTGTTATAAAATCCTAATCTTGAAACTGTTAAGCTCCTGCTTCCCCATTTACACTATTTCCCATCAAGTACAGTGCCGGGCACCCAACAAGTACACGATGTTTATCAAAGATGCAACTACTATTGCTTTGGTCATTCTCTCTCTTCCACCTTTCAAAAGTTAGTTACCCCAGAAACTCCCCCACCCTTCACACCTAGTGAATATTAATCAAAACAAACAAAAAAAACCTGGAACATAACTGTATAGTTCCCCTGCTCTCATGTAGTTGTCATCAAAATCTATTTGCTTCTCTTACCTCTCTAGCACCTTCATGTAGATTTTTTCTAGTATGCTCATTATTTTATGATAGTTTCAGAAGAGGTACCCAGCATTACTGGGAGCAAGTAAACGTCCAGATATTTGGAGATTTTTCTAGATCGCTTATCCTGTTTCCTGATTTTATTTCTTTGTGATCAAATAACACATTATAGATATCAAGCCTTTTAAATTTACTGAGGTTTACATTACAGCCCAGCATATGGCTCATCTTGCTGAGGCAGGAAGTTTTAGAAATGGCCACTAAGACATGGCATTGAGTATAGAATCAGAATGCTTCTTGCCCTTTTGCCCAAAGAGGACAACTAGAGTTTTGAGACTCAGATATGTTCCAGGCAAAAATCAGCTAAGTCATGGGCTATTGAATACCCTGGGCATAGTTAGCTCTCTGTCTCCCGTGTAAGGATTAATGTTACACACCTAGTTGTTATGTCTACAGATGGAGCTTTACTATACCGTGTCTATTTATATATTTTGCAATTCAAAGACGTGAAATAAATGGATTGCTAAGAGGCTCAGATCTCTTCGTACTGTAAGTTCTGAGGAGCTGGAATATTTTAACCACATTTAGATACTATTGTAAAAGGATTTAAAAAAAATAGTATTCCCAGTATGCCAGGCTTTGCCTCCCTTGAGTCCTTACACTAGAAACATGGAAATATCAAAATCTGTAAAATCTGAGCTACTTCACAAAGGCTGTAATTTGGAGGATATCCTCCATGAATGTCAATCGGAAGGTGCAGAAAACCCCATAAAGTCACTATCGAGGGATTTCTATCTTGAGAAATCCATTCTCAGTAATTTCTCTTAGAAATAAAACTGAGAGAGGCCGGGCATTGGTGGCGCACGCCTTTAATCCCAGCACAGGCAGGTGGATCTCTGAGTTCGAGGCCAGCCTGATCTCCAGAGAGAGTGCCAGGATAGGCTCCAAAGCTACATAGAGAAACCCTGTCTCGAAAAACCAAAATAAAAAAAGAAATAAATAAATAAAACTGAGATAAAAGACATGTTTTCAGCCAGAACTTAGGATGAAGAGTTTAAAGAATTTATTGTCGAGTATAGAAACTAAAATGCTGTGAGTAAACAGAATGTTATGACGAGATTACATCTAAGACAAACAGTTCATTTGCAATGTCATTTGTAAATATCTGTCACACTGCCTTAACCAATGGTTTTAATGTTTAATCAGAAATTAGGCACTACTATGTGCTCATGCATTTTAATATATATTAGTTCTCCATACCTATACAGGTCTACACAGAAATAAATGTGTATATGATGTACAAGTATACACACTGGTATCACCTAACTCTGTCCACTGGGAAAGCTTAAAGGTAAAGATATCCCAATAGCAATGGCACAAGGGCTTTGGTTCCTAAATATGATTATCCAGCAAAGAGAGGCAGGGCTCACTAGAAAAAGCACTTGTTTCATGGACTGGGGTAAATCTGTATGCTAAGCCTGAAATATCTTGTAATCCCAGAAGACATGGAAACATAAAGGACTGCTCATAATGGAAGTTGGGTGCAGAAAAGACATCATACTTCAAACTTAACCGAAGTCTTCAATAGCCAGATATGCACAATGAGGGGGAAATTTGATTCTGATAATGGATTATAACCCAAATAAATGAGAACCCCACACTACCATAAACAAATGATTAAGTAAATAATTGGAGAGGAAAGATCAGTTTTTCCTTATATAAAATTAGAATTTATATGGAGAAATGTTGACAGTAATAAAAAACCACCATGAGGCAAACAACAAAGCAATAAAGTAAGACTAATCAAAGAAGGCTCAAGTGAAGAGATGAAAACATAAGAAACATGGTATTTGTCCTCTCAAAGTATCTCCCAACCAGATGTTAAATCCAAAGACAAAAATGGTAACTTCCCAGTGGGGAAAGCTGACAGATACCACTTGAACCATTCATTGTTCATAGTTAACACACTACTGACAAGTCATATTGAAAACATGCACCCCTGTATGATATGCTCAATGGGGCATTACATTATTCTTCGGTATTCCTACCAAAGATACACAGACTCAGTCTACTTATGAGAAAGTATTAGACAAACCCAAATCCATTACAAAACAACTGGCCAGTTACAAATGTCATGGTTACAAACTACAAAGCAAGGTTGAAAAGATGTCACAGAACTACAAGAGACAATATGATATGACATGTAAATATAATGGATCTTAGACCAATACAATTTTGGGAAAATAATGGAATTCAAATAAAGTATATAAATTAGCGAATGGTGTTTTTCGAAATGATAATTTCCTGGCAATGATAATTATAGTATATTTAGGTATATTGGAGGGACAGGGGAGAATAAAATAGAGTAAACATCAGCAAGCTAGTAATATCTCTAGGCTATACATTTGAATAGAGCTCATATGCTTCTCTCTATCCCAATGACACTTCAGCCACCAAACTCTGAGTCTGGGTCAGCGGATGTCACTTTAATGACACAAATTATGCCTGTCTGTTATCTCACCTTGGTGACAGAGGCTTCTCGAAGCCTGACTTAACAACACATTGTAAGGCTTGATCCCTTGCATCAGCCTGAATCCTGAACAAACCATTAATTTTGGCAAAGGGGAAGAATGTCCCCAAGTGCTAAGTGATTTTCTTATGTATTTAGGAGTCACAGATGAACTCCATGAAGACTGTGACATCCCAATTTGGAGATGAATAGCTTCTTCGCCCAGTCTCCTAATAAACCTGAAACTGCCTCCCAAATGCTCACCCTAAAAGCTCCTTTATGACTCGCTTCATGCTTTCACAACCTTTTGCTTATTGAAACAAGCTTGTTAAAGGTAATAATCCAAGACCTGGCTTTAGAGAAAGGAAGAAAGAAAACAGGCTGGTGACATGGCTCTGAGGGGAGGGGGAGGTGCCATTCCTGATGATCTGATTTCTAAGTTTGATTCCTAGAACCCACTTGTGGAAGGAGTGAACTGATCTCCACATGGGCACAGTGACATGAACCTCCCTTCTCTGTCTCTCTCTCACACCACACAAATAAACACATGGTAAAGAAAAATCATTTTAAAAAGATTTCAAACCCACTACTGCCATACTCTCTGCTTCTATGACAAGTTCCAGAAACCAAAGTCAAAGGAGAACAAGAAAATTCCAGTCTTGCAGCACACAAGCCTATCAAAACCCCCCTCCCACTGGCAGTAAACAGTTACTGTCATGGTTTCAAGAGAAATGTGAAACACTTGGTTATATGATGCCAAAGTCACCAAACGGCTTTTGTTCCTTCCACTCATGCCTACTGTATCACAAAGTACACCAAACCTACCATTCCAGAGGGTAAACCGTTACCCTCTCCCAAGGCACCTCCCTGAAGGGTTTTTCTCACTCACTTTTCCTTCTTCCTTTCCCTCAAGTCCACTTGCTTGATGCAATCTTTCACCTTCCCTCCCACTAATCGTTCTTCACTCCAATCTCAGCATGGAGTCTATCTCCCACAGGAAGCCATGGTCTACAAAACATGGCGCTGAGAAAATGTGCTGATTGCCAAATGTTGAAAGACACTCCTCCCCAAGCCTGGGCAATGAAACATATCTGCAGAATGAATCAAAGTGTGGACAGATTGGCAGGATGTCTGGATGCTTAAGATTATGATCTTAAAAGCAAGAAGTACAGGCTGTAGGCTAGGCTCCCCGGGTCTACTCCCTTTCAAACCTTTTGGGGCATAAAAGTTTTCATGTTTATTTTTTTATTTCAATTTGAACACGAGACAAAGCTATAGGCAGAATATTTTTGATACTATTTAATAATTGTAGCATAACAAGTAATCTGGAGTCTTTGGATCTATGTGCATTCAAATTAGCAAGTTAAATTAAAAAAAAACAGAGGAAAAGTAATTGCATTTTGCTAATGATTTTTTTTTCTGGAATAATGCAAAGTCAAAGAAATAAAAGGCCAGTAATCAATACCTAATTTGCTAATCAATCAATGGTCATTTGTGGTCCTTTTGGCAGTTGTTCTTTATCACAATCATCCCACTTGTCCCACCTAAAAGGGTCAAGAGTTAAGCCTACACAGAGGTAAGACAATTTTAGGAAAATCATACAGATGCAAAAATGAGAAATGCAGCCTGCCAGTTTTTGGAAGCTGTAAAGCTGTGCTTCCTCTCAGATCCAACTTTGACCTGCTGTTGCTGCTGCTGATACTAATGAGTGGTGATGATGACGCTCCTGGCAAGGAAGGGGTGAACTTTTATTCCAAGCAAGAATGTTCACCCAGGTAATTACACACAGGTGAACTGCACTTGGCTGCCCATGGGAACCTCTTTCTGCCAATTATTATATGCGGTTTCGCCACGTGCTTTTAACCATGGTGCCATAGTCCCTAAAGAGCCTCACAGAGAGAAAGAGGGGAACCAACCTCTTGCTTTCTCCAGGGAGGGCCCTAAAGCTCACTTTTTGTGTGTGTGCTTTGAAATCTTCAGAAACATCCCAGAATGGAAATTCAGCATGATACCAAACAAGCTACTGATGGAAGGGAAATTGGGGTCTTGTGGACATTTTCTAAAACATTCTTCCTGGTGGATATGTTTATACTTAAACTTTTTAGAAAAAAAAAAAGGACTCATCCAACTCGTGTCATCCAACTCGTGTAATCAACAAAAATATTTATAAAGATTGATATGGCTAGGAACTTCATGGCTTTGTTCTCTTCAAAGAATGACAGGATCAAAGATGCTGATATATTCCTACTCTTAAAATTAGGTCAAAATTGGAAGACAGAAAAGGGACCAGAGAGGTTTGGTACCATTTTTCTCAGTGGTTAGATGAGAAGAGCCACCATGGACAAAGCCGGTAAGCCTGTGGGAGAACTTTAGCTTTCAAGCATTTGAATTCATTTGAAAGTCGGTTGAGAAGGAGCATAGCCACATTGAGCATACCTCAGGACAGAAAAGTCATATGAACCAGTGTCACTAATCCACCTCCTATAGCTTAGAAAGTCAGTCCCAAGACAATTGTCACCTTTTCTTGATTTTTATCACCAGCACATTAAGGTAAAAGTTAGAAAAGAAAGAATTCTGCTAAAAATTCGAGTAAGCAAGAATGCAGTATAAGTAAAAATCTCTTACTGCATGTTTTAGCTATTAGGTTAAAAACAACAACAGCAACAACACATCAACGGCACACTACATAGGTACAACAGCATTACACACTGCTTCCAGAACTGCTGAACTCCACAAAACAACCAGGGCACTATAGGCAATGCAAGATCACATTCTTCCTGACTCTTTCTCACATCAACTGGTTGCTAGAGCTGAAACCAAATTAAAACATCTCCCTCTAGTAATTTGTAAATTCTGAGAGACAATGCTGTGAAAATTAATTTAATTCTAAACAAACATGAAAGTTAGGAAATTTATATCAAAACCTCTTCAAGGGCTTCTCCTCCCCAAATGGTTTCTAATATACAAAGAAAATATTTGTATATTTTTTCCTTGGGTAAGCCAGGAAGGAAAGAGATGCAATTAAAAGCTTGGGAAGAGAATGGTGTCATGTACTTTCCCTGGGTACATGATATGCAGCATCCTCAAATATCCCTTTCATCTTCCAAGGGATCTTTAGTTGTAATGCATAAAGCACATCGTCCAAACAAAACCAAATTAAACACTAAAGTCACACAACTCATGCAAAGCTGAGCTTGGGGTCCTTGATGGAAGACTAGGTTTTCCTCCTTCCTCAACTTGGAATGTCTTTCCCCTGCTCTTAACATCAGTTCTTAAGTTAATAGCACCAACTAGGAACAAGTTGGACCAAGCACAGACAGAACTCTAAACAAGGTTCTTCATTGTTTTTCCAGGTCTCACTTCTCAGAACACCTGGAAACATGTCTGAAGACAGTCTGAGGTGAAATGTATTTGAAGACAATTTGAAGTTCAGAGGTCAACAGTTAGTGCTCAGAAAGGTTGCTCACTGTTCCTTAAGCATGGAACAAAACTAAATTCCAGCTTTGGGATTTAGATACCATTGCTCTTGAACAGCTAGATAGAGAAGACGCTTTGTTTCCTCTATCCATCTCTTCCAACCAAGCCACCACTCAGGATCAAGGAGGTGGAAGTACCATTTGCTACTTAGTAGCCCCAAAATAAGTCTCAGTAGATGTCCCACTTTTGCTTGTTATTACATGCTCGTGGACAAATAAAACTTAAGAAGAGTCAAAGAAAATGACCCCCATATACTGCCGTCAAGCTCAATGATCTAGATCTGAAAATTAAACAAGGCGACTCCCTATGGGATAGCCCGGAAGGAAAAGTCTGTTAGCTGGTGACAATGCTAAGCAGTTCCTGTTCGGAAAAGAGGGCTTCTCAGAGCCCATGGGCCTAGTAGAATGCCTCTTTTCCCACTGACGGTGTCCCAAGAACAACGATGAGCTTGAAGGGTGTTCAGCTTCACCATTAATTTTCCATAAAGAGCAGTTTTCTTGACGAGCGCTTGTGTCAGGCAAGGCCTGATGCTTCAGAAACCTGTAATTATTCTTGGCTCCCCACCCCCCACAGCCTCTGCACCTGTGTCAGTTCATGGCACCAGCTGGTCATGTCTTGCCTCCTGCCTCTTACGAGAGGGGAAGGGGGGGGGGCACATCATTGAAAATCCAAACTCACGATACTCACTTCCTCCAAAATGCAAAAACAAAACAAAAAATTTAAACTCACCAATCTCAATCCCTTCCCCCAACGTGCCTTGCCAAAAGAAACAAATAAACATTAATTGGCTAGAGAGCTCTCATTCAAACTAAAATTACTGAAAAACACAGTCACAGAGAAAGGTCTGACAAGGGGTTATTAATCCTGTTTTAGAGCTCACTTGTACATACCCCACCCTTGTATAAACGTTGTATACACACTCACACACCCTCCACACACTCCCTGGGCCCCCTTTACTCCTCTCAGCAGCCAGGATGGGAACATGCAGAAACAATGACATCATCTCCCCTTCCTCTCCCACAGCCTGATGCAGGCTACTGGGATTTTTTTTTTTTTTTTAAGTAAACTTAATTCACTGACTCTCTCCTAGAACCCTGTTACATCCTTCTCAGTTGGTTAATTAAATATGCCCTTCCACAATACACACACACACACACACACACACACACACACACACACACACACACACACACAATTACTTCTTTTACTGGAAGCACTGTAGCACACAGGTACAGCGCTCTCTCTTCTCCCTCTCACAGCTTGAATTTCCTAAGAACAACAGGTTCAAAGCCCACTGGGGCCCTCAGTGGCAGATGCAATCTAGTGGTTGATGATCACAGAGGACAGTTTGAAAATACAGCTTCCAGGAACCTCTGGTGCAGAATACTACAAACAATGCAGGGTACAAGAAGAGTGCTGTACTCCTCAGACCAGGGAAAATGGCAGCCAAGGGCACAATGAAAGCAAGCCCTGAGCTGCTTTTTCTTGCTCCGGACAGTTGTGATTTTGTGTAATTGTATGCCCGTAGAATTGATTTCGTAAAATATTTAAGATGGCCGCATGATGGAGCAACCTTAACCTCTCTGAGCTCAGTGTTCTCATCTCCTGGTAGAATGGACTGAACTTCTAAAATATGCACAGCCCTTGAAATAGTAATAGACAGACTGAAAGTTCGACCTGCATGTGGAGAGCAGGGTCAGAAGCACGAGACAGGGCTCATTGTCGATACCGTGCTGAAGGGAAGGGGTTTAGAGAGCCTAGGTGGTGTCATGAGACCTGCCTCCAAACAGGAACTCCGAGCCTGGAACACTCAATAATCCTGTTTAGAGAATGCTACAATCTTGTGTTTCCTGCCTCCACGTGGCCATTGGCCTCATCAGTATCTAAAATGTAAACTTAGCTAGTGTGGGCCCATTCCTGACTTGTGACCTGCCTTCTGCATTTATTTAATGAGTGAATGGGTGGGTAGGTGAGTGAATGAGTGAAGTTACCGTAGTTTCAACTGAAAAACCATCACTGATCACAATTCTGGGGAGGTAGGAGTGTGATAAATGCAAAAATGCTTCACTGAAAAAAAAAAAAAAAAAAAAACCCGCAAGAGGCAGGGTGGTCATCCCTGTTCATATTTCCTACGAAGCTTTAGCTGTAAGCATCATGTCTCTTTCAGGGCTTTAGAGGATAAGTTTATATGTTTACAATACAGAATAAATCTCATATTCCAAGCTGAGAGGCAATTCTATTTCATGGGGTAGCCCTGAGAGTGTGTGCCTGAGTGGAAGGAAAATCCATTTCCTTCACAGAATTGCCACCCCCTGCTTCTCTTGCCTCTAGAAAACACCAAGAAAGAGAAGCAGTGTGGACAAGCAGACACCAAGCTCTTGTTGCTTTCGTTGTGTTTGTTTGTTCTGTTGTTGTTCCCCACCCCAGCCCCACTGATAAAAAGAACTCGAGCCTGAGAATCTGGTTCAGGATTTACTTTTGCCACCCCATCCCTCAGCTTTCCCCAAGCAAGGCTTCACTTGCTTCTCTACAAAACACGTGACCCACATGTTCAAAGCCCCCCCCCCCCCCAGTGCTCCAGCTTCCGCTGGTGACTCACCAGTGGCCTGACACCTCCTCACTTCTTTCCTATGGCCTACTGACCTGCCTTTCTCCCACCCACTTCCCTCTCTTTCACTCATCACAAACCTTAGGCAGACACATCTCCAAGACCAAGTGCCTCTCCAAGTCCTAGTAACTGCCTTCCTACTACCCAGAATGTGGGCTCCCGGGTTACCGCCTCAGCACGGTTTCAATCTGTCATGTTTCAGTTCATTGTTACCTACATAGACAGGCCTTCTTTGACTTGCCTAGACAAACCAGTCCCAAATACCCCATCCATTCATCTCCATGCTACCTTGTTTTACTTGTAGATTAGTGTCTACGAAGTCCTGGACTGCTCTCAACTCTTATTTACCTGTCTATCTTTTCCTACAAGAACAGTAGTTCCAGAGACTACAGGCTGTAATGTACCAATGAATCTCAAGCACCCAGCAAAATGTCTTTTAAAAGCTGCCCCCACCCCTGGCCAACATTCTAGTTGAATGAATAAATGAAGTTATGTCTCAACTGGGAATTTTAGATAACACTTGAGGTGATCTCTCAAGCCAGGAAATCCATCCCCAAATACTGTCATATTGATCTGAAGGCTCCATCATTTCACCTAGAAGGTATCTGCTGATTCATACCCATCAAACAGGAAGGAGGCAGCCTCTCCTGAAGACAAAGCCTCCTTGGCTGCTCACCCTTGCCCATTCCAGACAGATGCAAACACCTGCCTGTTTCTTCTCAGCCATCTATATTGCATCATGTACTCCAAGTGCCACTCCGATGAAGAAAAGCAACCCCTCTCAGCACCTGCATGATGGGTGCTTATTAACTGTTGTCCTGAGGGAACAGGATAACGACAGTGAGAGGCTCAACCCATTCTATATCATTTATTCCCATTTCTGCCACCTAATGGGATGTCCATGACAAAGGCAACTCTGGCCATTGTTCTTCCAAGCATGACGCTCATAACAATCTGGTCTTAAGGATTACAGCCATATATCCAAGAAACCTCAAAGAAGTCCTCCTGTAGAAAAATCCATTCAAACCTATAAGTCTCCAGGAACTACTGTTTTCTGCCATTTAGGGTTCTTCCACTGGCATGGTCCTTCGAAATTCTTTTGTTGGCCCATTTGTCCATCTTTCCCAGAATTTCCAAACACAGAAGAATTTCCTTCCAAATTTTACATAAAAAGATATCTCTACTGAGAGGTACTATTTATTTCAGGTCATTATTTCATGGGTACGGGCTCTCAAACATTGGAAGTAAGCCAAAATTCAATTAACAGGGGATGGTGTTTGAACCAGCAAGAGCTGAAGGTGAAAATATTGAACAGTATCTATACAGGATTCCCTTGACTGTATGTGTTTGCATGCACACCACTGACAGCAAGTGTATATTCTTTTTAATGTATTTCAGATGCTTCTTCCTAAAGCTGTCATTGTTCTGGGTCACAAAGCTGTTCCCTTTCTGATTCATTATGTTAGACACTACGAATCTTTCTCGGGCTGCCCTGGGAGAAGATAAAAGAGAAAAGGAGAGATGGTTTTCCACCATGTAAGGAAAAGGAGAGTTGTGTGTGGCCCATTTCTGAACCACGTGAAGCTGGCACAGGTTTCAAATTAACAATTCAACCCATCTTGACAGGAAGTCTCAACTGCGGAGACCCTGAAGTTTGGATGGCAGTCGCTCTGGCACCTCACTTAGCCTTAGACGGCTTGACTGACGCTGGATGACATGCACTTTTGAGCACACCAGACTCCCACTGAAGAAGAGACACCAATTTGAATCGTCACTGCCATTCCCTCTCCCCTTTGTTCCTGTCTGAACCAATTTCCATAGAGTTTCAGAGAAATCATCAGCCCATGCAAAGGGGAACTCCCAAAGGGACGAGAACTACATTAGCTGTGTAAGGGGGAAAATCTAATTTCCAATCCAGTTGCTTTGTTGTTTCAACCTCCAAGGAAGGTTGCTATGTAGGCACAACCCAAATTAAGTTTTAAAACATTACCATGATAAAAAATTAATAATAAAAAACTCCCATGGGTGGTGGGGGGATGGCCCTTGGTACAAATCTCCTCATACAATGAAGGTCAGTGCCTCTGGAATTTGTGGGTGGTCTGAACCTTGAGGTCTCAATCATTTCAGCCAATAAAATGGTTAAGAACATGCATAACCATTGAGTCTGCAGCACAGGACACTTAACGTTTATAGTGAACAAATTCTTAGTCAAAGGCCGTATACATATAAGAATTCTTAAGTTACTTTGTTGACATACCTCGCAGAAACGTATTACAATGGTCCCCATTACAGATTTCTTTTTGGTATGACAAGATAAGCCAACGTGATTTCTTAGTGCCCCACTTACTGGAATAAAGCTCATGGCAAGACACCAGGGTGACTACATCATTAATTAACCTGAACCACATACCGGAACATCACTGCTAATAAAACTCGCCTATAAAGAAAACTTATTTTCTCTACTGAAAGTCCTGGAATGTGGGCCCCAGCAGAGCCACTGCCTTAATTAAGGGGAATTTTGATGTTTTGTATCTGTGTACGTCTGTCACTGCCACAAGGTTGGCTACATTTGGTTTGATCTTCAATGACTTCAGTTCTTCTTTGCATGTGACTTATTTTCTTGAAAAAACAAAAATGACATCTATACTCTCAGCATTTGTTAATGTCCCTGTGAATGGAAAGATGACTTTTGCTTAAAGGAGACTATATAGGGGATTCTTAAAAGCATACTGTGAGATGACAACCCATGATTTACTGAGTCAGAAACCTTACATTTCTCTAAACAAGACAAAAAACCAAGCTGGCAGATAAGGAACCAAGTCCTAACTAGAACACAGCAAGAAACTAGGACTCTTCAAATTCAATCCATAGGAAACGAATGGCAATTTTTTTTTCTTCAAACAGAAGTCATGTTCTGGAAACCATCTAAAACTGCTTATCAGTAGTTTTCATAGTCTCACACCTGGGAGTCCCCTTGTGAGGTCCTATAGGCTGCAAGGATCAAAATTCCAATTTATAGGGAACATGACCTAGTTTTTAAAAAAATGGTATTTCAACAATTAAACAGTTAAACCACCAATAAAACCAGAAATATAATCGAAGGTTTTTGGCAAATAATAGCTAGTTCAACAATTCTGGTCCAACCTTGGCCCTTCCACCTGGGTCTCAGGTACTGTCTAAAATTACAACCCATGTTCATCCCTCAGAAATTTTTGAGGAATCAGAATTGAGGAAGTGGGATCTTCTAAATCGGAAAAACCACCAGATCCCGAACTTCACTTAAGCTTTTGACTACATTTTTCTCTCATTTCTGATAGAACTGGATGGATGGCCTTGGTTCAGAAAACACCCCATTATTATGTGATGTCTCAGTCTTCCATGGCTACTCCAAACTTCAGTGAAACTGCTGAAGCCAAATGAGATTTAGTCATTCTCATCTCTCAACTTCCAGCATAATTTGCTGAGATGTAAAGAAATGAAACTAGTGTAAAATTTTAACGTGTGGCCAGAGAAAACTTACAGAGTATACTGAAGGCCTCATTTTATTTATTTGATCGTTGCCAGATAGATGCAAACTACAATGCATATTAAAGGAGGGATCTGAGCCTGCTAGCCAACACTTTTAAAATATTTCCTGATTTAAATAGAATTTTTTTTTAATCAATGAAACACAGCATTTCCCCCCACATTGCCCTTCAAAATGGTGGCTCTTGGCTCCTTTTCCTTTTCTTTCTCCCCTTTTTAACACTGTGTTGATCACGTAAGAGTGTGTGTGTGTGTGCGTGAGAGACAGAGAGAGAGAGAGACAGAGACAGAGACAGAGACAGAGACAGAGAATGTGAACATGCCATGGCAGACGTGTAGAGGCCTGAAGGCAACGTATAGGAAGGAGCTAATGAGCTGGTTCTGCCCTTCTACCATTTGAGCCCTAGAGACTGAACTCAGGACATCAAGCTTGGCAGCAAGCACTTTTACTCACTAAACCATCTCACTGGCCCTCTTGACTCATTTTTAACACCAATATCATTAATCATTCATCTATTTTGTCCAAGAATCAAATAGAAAAGGCAGCTAGCAAAAAGAAACACCGGAAAAGAACAGGAAGAGGAGGAAAGGGGCTGGAGAGGTGAGGTGGTTTAGCACTTAAGAGATCTTCTGGAGAACCTGAGTTCTGTTCCCAGTACCCATCTTGAGTGGCTCACAACTACCTGTGAGTCCAGCTCCAGGTATTCTGTTGCCCTCTTCTGGTCTCCTGGGGCATCCCTTCTTGTATGAATGTTTCTGGCCCGGCAGGGTTCCACTGTACTTGCACACAGAGACTTATATTAATTATTAAACTGTTGGCCAATGACTAGGGCTTCTTATTGGCTAGCTCTGTCTTAATTATTAACCCATAACTACTAATCTATGTATTTCCACATGATCTTGACCTACTGGAGAATGCCAGACCTGCAACTCCTTTGTCTGCTACATGGCAACTGACTCTGGTGGGCTCTCCTGCCTACCATTCCCAGAATTCTCCTCTTCAACTAATCCCTCCTATCTTCCTGCCTCATTGGCCATCGGCCAAACAGTGTTTTATTCATCAACCAATAAAAGAAACATATATACAGAAGGACAACCCCCATCAATCCCCTCCAACACACACACACACACACACACACACACACACACACACACACACACACACAGAAATCTTTAAAAGAACAAAGAAAGGCAGGGGTGCAGGAGAGACCGCTCACCTGTTTGTTCACTGGTGAAGAGTGCACACTGCTCTTTCAGAGAGCACAAATTTGGTTCTCAGCAACCCTGTCATGAAGCTGACATCATAACTTGAGATTCAGGAGGATCCAGGCCTCTGACCTCTGAGGGCACTTACACTGAAGGGCACACACATGCCCCTACACAGATACACATGTGTACACATAAACAAAACAATAAAAATAAGACTGTAAAAATATTTTTTAAGGAAGAGCAGGAGAAAAGGGAGCAGTGCAAAGCAGAACAGCAAGTCTCTCCCTTTGGTGTAAAAATCCTGGCTTCCAACGTAAAGATCCATCAAACATTTGACTTTGCTTCCTACCTGGAATGTAAACATTGAGTCTGTAGCGTTTGTGTGTAGTCATTTGGTAGTAACAGACTACATGAAAAAGAGACACTGTAGATGAAGTTGAGTGTGGTTCAGATCTGGACGGTGGTAAAATCATCTTTGTTACTAACTTCGGGGGAAGGGACAACCAGTCTGTCCAGAGGAGCAAGGTCTTTCAACCGCAGCACATTTTAAATCATGTAAAACCCAGGGCAATGCGGGGTGAAGAAGAATTCGGACCAAAGTCAAGAGAACTTCTTCCAGATCCCTTAACTTAATTAACTGTGTGTCCTTGAGTCACCCTATCCTTATTCCTTAGTTTCTTTACCAAGAAACTAAAGGTGTTAATAAAAATGGACTAGCTATACACAATCCTTCTCAATACCATGAAAATCCTCTGACTGTAAATATAATAAACTTCTCATGGTCAAATCTTGCCTGTCTGCAAGAAGCTAGTCACAAAGGAGATGGATTTACCACTCTGATCCCTCTACATATAAAAGTGCCGAGCTTCCAGGAATCTTAACTATAGACTTGAAACTACAGTGTCTACCCCATCTCACAGACACAGTCCAACTTTTACACAGTGGCAGACAGCATTATTTCTGTGGATTGCTACCTGTAGGCATTAAATCCTCTTCCTGATAGATCAGTAGTTCTCAAATACAAACAGGGCCAAGGAATACAAGGGATAAGATGGATCTGTGAAAGGAATAAGACAGTGGAGGGGCGGGGTAGGGACTGTGTGGTAAACTGGTTGGCACACACCATCTAAAAGAGAGTACATGGTTTCAGTTTGCTGGTATCATGGAGGAAATGAAGGCCCAATGCTGACTCAAGAAGCCTCAAATCCAAGAAGGTTATCTGAAATCTCCTAAATGTTTAAACTATTAAAAATTAGAGTGTATGAGATTAGCAGATGGCCCACTGAAGCCACACTGAGGCTTCCATTCCAAAACAAAGTGAAGAGAAATGAAATTCAGGCACATGGGTGCACTTCTTTCCTGCTATCGGCTTTGGCTCTTAGGGTAGCCACTGAAAAGGAAGACCTGAGCCACTCTCCCCCATATTCTGAGGAAATACCCTTTTGGAGGAGAGACACGCTGGAAGGAACGCCGAACAGTGGAACAAGCAGCAGTACCGTTGACTTCTGGTTAATGCGCTTACTCCGCACCCCCGTCTATGATCCCTTTCTTACAAAGCATCTCAGCAAAGGAGGGTGAACTACAGAGATGGTAGCCTGCAATGTCATGCAGGAACCATGACAACTCAGAGCAACCTTGAAGCTTTAAAACTTTTGGGTTAAACAAGGTGTGTGGCACAACTGGTAATTGTTCAGTAAAATAAATTTTACATAAAACCATTTTCATATTTAATAAAATTATTTATTCATGAACTAGATGACTGTACTTCAATATCACATGTTTTCTGGTATACTCCTTTTTTTAGAAATAATTTCACATGTACACTTTGCATACTGACAACTCTCACCTCTCACCCCTCTACCATACCCCTTGCCACAAATTTCTCTGTCATGTTCATTCTATTTGTTTTGTTTTGTGAACCACCAGGATAAACTAGGGCCATATGTGTCTGAGGGTTTGGAGCTATCTCTTGGAGCCTGGTGGGCTCAGCAGACATAATTAATTCTCCTTCAACTGAAAGAAGATGTTTAAAGATTTTGATTAGTACAGCCATGTTTATTTCTCATTGCACGTTCTTCTGTGAGGTGACTGAGTGAGACTCCCTGATAGGTAGGACTGTTCTGTAGACTAAGAAGAAAGAAGGTTCTGGTAAGATGGTAAACTGTGTCTGTCTGACTTGTTGGTCTTTGAGTGGCAGGAACTGTATCTTTTCCTGCTCTGAAATTAACTCAACACTCTCTTCCTGAATTTCTACTTTATATCAGGCACTGTTGGAGACTTCTGGCGATTCTGGAGCTCAGTACTTAATTGTAGATTGCCCATGGTATATTATACTGGTGTTTGTAACACTATTATCTCAGCCAGTGTCCTTTCTCATGCCCCTGGTTAGCTATCCAGGTCCAGCCAGGACATCTGGCTATGGAGCTGGGGCTGTGTTTGTGATTAGAAATACAAACAATGGAAGGCGATTTAGCATATGTGTAACTAGTACCTGGGATAGATGCATTGCTATGGCAACACAGAAAAAGAACCAATGCATTCTTCCTCAAGAGGTCAGTGAAAATAGAGTGACAGAGTCACACTGGACGTAGACCTTGACAGAGAGCATTTACAGACTGAAGGACAGAACAATGACATTCTTAAAGTATAAGCCATATGAGTGAGGGCCTCAAAGCTACACTGTGTGTTTGGGAAAAGATGTCCCATCCAGGGGGTTCTGATGCGCATGGTACACGATCAGGAACAGTGAGAAATGTACCAGCAAGGCCCAGAAAAGGCCAAGGGCTTTCAGCTGCAGGTCACATGGCTAGTCTGCTCTGGTTCAGCTTTCCTGGGGCCCTCACTGAAAGGCCCTGGCAGCTGCTCTAGATAGTCGGTGCCAACTCAGGGAAGTGGTATTTCTGAAGCTATAGGTCTTCACAGAGTCTTCTCAGGCATTGCTTTTTCAGATTTATACTCCCAATGTAAAGCACTCACAACAAACCACAAAATAGAATCAAAACACAGTAAGAAGTCAATACAGTTACCCCTCCTATCCCCAAAGTTTTAAGAAAAGGTTCCTAAATTAAACACAGCCTCCAATGAGCTAAGAAAGTCTCCCCACCAAATAACTATCAGTGAGCCATTGACCTGATCATAAGATTTAACGTATCTATACATTTATATATCTGTATCTATATATCTATATTTACACATATATACAGGCACACACACATACATAGTGGAAGGGGCATTGAAATTTGATAATGAGAAAAATATGTCCTCTACAAAATGATTTTTCTTACATTGAAATACTTTCCTTTAAAACCCTCAAAAAGTCTTTGTCAAAGATCCAACCAAAGGTTCATGGCCTGAGCATGTTTTTCTCTGCTGTAGCCTCTCACTGTGGATGTTTTTCTGGCTTTCTAAGCAAAGAGGAAACCTCTCCCATTCCTGTAGGCTGGACTTTGTGACCCAACTGTGGCAGCCAATGGCACTCATTGCTCCCAGGGGCCCTTCTCCAGAAGCAGGTGGCAATCTAGGTCTAGGTCTAGGGCACCTGGTTATGAAGGAAGGGCTCTGTTTGCTACAGCTCAGGTTCAATGCTGGTCACCTAGGAAGGGCTCCAGAGGCAAGGCTCCCTCATTCAGGATACAGTGCTCAGGCACTCCAGGCTGCAGCTTCCAGGCTGACAACAAAAGCTCCAGAGCTGGACAGAGTTGGAAGCCGCTCACTGCATGCTCCAGGCCCAGCCCCCACATACTCCCCTATGACTGCAGCTGGCAAAAATCAATACAGCAGTATTATGGACTTGCAATATCATGAGAGAAGGCTTCACCACAGCCTAGGTAGCAGGAGGGAGGGGCTGTCAGACCCAGAGAGGATGCTGTCTACCCATTAAAAGCTACCAATGCCCAGGAAGCAGGGACCCTGAAGGAACAACAGAGGAACCCAGGATTCTCTTAAAAATAAATTTCTCCTGGTCCAAGTATTGTCACAGTGCACCAAGAACAGCTACACCAAGCAAAGTCTAGACTGCAAAGAGCTAGTATCTGGTAGCTTCTTGAATGCCAATGAGGGAAAAATCATGCCAGGGGCTAAGGCAAAAGTTTGAAGCGTATCACACAAGCATGGCATCCATTCATTTACAGTCATAAATTCCTAAAATAACCCACTGTCACTAAATTTCCACTTGGATTTGAGTCACTTTCGAGCACCAAAATGAATAGATTCCTTTTTTTTCAACGGGGACAAAAGGTAGAGGAGATACACTAAACCTGCACTAAGATGTTGGCATCACCATACTTGAGTCCCTTCCACTTTGCCTAGGACTCTCACCCAAGTGGTCACTATTCTCTCTGTTAGGTCTCATGACCCAACCCAAATACCTCCATCACCAGATCAAAGGCAACATCAAAGCTCATAATACCCAGTGAAATGAGATTCCTCATTTCTGCCTTCATGTGAAAGTGTGTGCTGTCTCCTGACATCAGGCCTCGGCAGTACTGGAGCCTGCCTGCAAATGGCAAACTATCATTAAAGGTAAACACAGCAAGTTTTCAGATCCATATTCAATTCATATCCTTCCTCCATACAGACCAAGCAAATGCCTCATTTCTATGAAGTTGGGGCCTCCTTCAGCTTCTCAGATCCTAGATTTTGATTCTGAATAGACGTTTGACCATTCCCCATTGTAAAGCAAACACAGGTTCAGTCTATCTGATGAAAGCAGAATGCTAGAGGCTAATTTTTAGAATAACTTCCCTACATCAGACATTAAAACCTACTCAAACACTTTATCTAAAATGGAGTGGTATTTGTAATATAGTCTGATGGCCTCTTTAAATAATTTCTAGATTGTTTCTAACACCTTTTATGGTGTAAGTGCTTTGGAACTAGCTGCCACACCACGTTGTTTAGCAAAGAAGGACATGAAAGGAAAAAAAAGACTGTGCACATGTTAAGATACAGACATTACTGTCTACCAAGTTTTGACTCATAGTTGGAATGGATACAAAGGGCTACCATACAGAAAATATAGAGGGTGACAAGATCTTTGTTTAGCAACAGGCAAACTCCAATTAAACTCAGAGAAGGAAAATTATATAACCTAAGGAGATTCAAAATAATGAAACATAGGTGTTCAAAAGTTATTGCAAGAATTATCAAATATCTGTTCCATTTTTAGAGTCTTTCAAAGTTGTAACTATAAACATCTGAGGAAAGTTCTGGTAAACCAGTTTTAGGAAGATGGGTAGGAAAATTCCTTGGCTATGTCAGAGGTGTCTGTGAACACCATCCACTCTTGGCAGCCCATTCCTCTCCTCCTGTCTCAGTGATACTTCACTCTTCCATATTTATTTTCTTTTCTTCTTATTCCACTTCTAGGCACCATGGGAGCAGGGACAATGTCCCTTTGGTTCACTATAGCATCCTCAACACACAGCACAGAGCTTAACTCTATCCTTAAGGGAAGAGATGGGAGAATAAGAGGGGGGAGGAATTAAATAGAAGAAGGGATGAAAGAAACCCAAGGAGGGAAGCTGAGTTACAGCTGTCGATTAGGCAGTCTCCCCTTTCTTGTCAGGCATCCACTGGTTTATAAGGAATGAGTATGACCATTCTCATATGTATCACTCACTGTTGGTGGATGAGGGAGTCTTCCAACAAGGCCAGTTGACTTCAGGACTAGGAATAACTGCTCTGATGTAACACAACAAAGAACAGGCAAGTAGCAGGTGGGTAAGTAAAAGGCTGAGAAGCCAGGGGCTCTTGTCTTCTCATTGCTCTATTTATACTACCTGCCCACTAAGGTTCCTGGTAAATACTTCTTTCATTTTCTTTCAGGCAAAGCTTTTCTTTAAATAAATTCCCTTTAACTAGCTCCATTCTGCCACTCTCCAATACTAAGAGGAAATATTCCCTCTAGCCCTCCTCCTGAGCAAGACCAATGTCTGCTGGTATTGCTTTCTTCTTCCCTTAGCTCCCCCAAAGCCCCTGAGTTCCCTTCACACCCCCTGGAAAGTTCTGTCTTCTTGTAGTCTCCATTATCTTATGAGAGACCTTTCCTTTTCCAATGATTCCATGAGACCTTCACTGACACAAGGAAATTCTTTTAAGGTACCCTGGAACCCAGTCGCCCAGGGTTCCTTTCACTCCCCTTACTCACTGCTGCCCAAAACAAATGAAAAAGAAAAAGGAAATAGGTTAATGCATGGCTCACCTGTCATTTCCCTACCCACCCTCTACCTCTCCCTGGAGAGCTGTCTTCTACCTGATTCTACTGAAGCCCAGGTAGGACAGAGGCGATAATAGACATCTGCCCACTGGTGGCTCAACCCAGGGCAAGAAGTGGTTAGAGATATGGAGGCTAGATCAAGACTGCACCTGCTGGGTCTACACGAAGCATCATCACACAGGAAAACATAACTGGTCCATCACTCCGTTACCTAGACTTCTCTTTAAAAACTGGAAAAGTAATGACCCCACAGGAAGGTCAAAAGCATTTAAACAGAGCAGAAAGTTATAACTAGTCAAAGCTTCCCTTTCCTGAGATCCTCTTATACCTCATCCCTTCCCCCAAACTGTCAATAGGGGTTTTCCTACGTTTTAGATGGAAAGTTTATGCACATCAGCATCCACATCAGATAGTTTTATTACTTCTGTTCTTGTTTATAGAAGGAAAATGCCTGGCTTTCCATTTTATCAGCTGAAAGGTGCAGAGGCCCAAGCAGAGCAGAGCTCCACCCTCACCCCAGCCTCCAGCCCTTATCTCTCATAAAGGCATGGTTTCCCTGGGCATCTCTCCTACCTCACCCACACTGCTAAGAGATGCCTCAAAATAAAACAAGTCTCAGGAGGGGTGTGTAGGCCTCATTGGAGGGAGCTGGTAAAGGACGCATAGGTCTCTGTACTCTTTTTTCTTTTTTTCAAATTCTCATGAGTCTATAATTATTTCAAAATAAAAAGTCTTCAAAACTGAAGCAAGTCCATCTTCTAAGGGGAAAGGCACAGTGAGGGGCTCCTAATGGAGGAAGAAGGGGACCTACTTAAGGAGAGCAAAGATTTGGAAGACAAATATCACCACCTCTGGCCTGGCTACTTCTATGGTCCCTGAGCCAGGGTCCCTGGGACAACACCAGCCAGTTTCTAAATTATTTTAGGACACGTGATTTTTTTTTTTTAGAACAAAACAGTTTCAACTGTTATAGTTAAGAGCTTGGAATGCTGCTACTTGGTCTGAACCATTTAACATATTTTAAGCAGTTGAGTCCTTTTAACCCTCTCTCTGAAACCAAAGTTACACTTTCAACGTACACAAATATTTAAGTTTACAGAGAAAGGTACATCTCTCCAGATGAACAGTCTGTCAAGCTCCAATCTCAAGCATTTTATGACCACACTTCCCTGCAAACCATATTGGTGGCAAAAATCTAGCGGCATGCTCAAGTATTCAGTTACATTCCTGACCCCAGAATAAAACTGCTTCTGTGGGAAATTAAGCCAAATGTATGCCCCAACAAATCCCTACAGAAGTGGGTCAGCAGGGTGAGGACTATCCCTGCCCAATTTCACCTCCTCAGAAAAAAATGAGAGCCTGGACTGCTTCAGAGACCCTCATCGGCTCTACCTAAAGTCTGTCTACTCAAAGCAGACAGACCAAGAAAGTCTTGATAGATGGTACCACTGCACAATGTCACCCTGAAATGCAAACTTTCACTTCAAAGGGACATGGAGGCACAAAATTACACAAGCCAAAATGATAGATGGACTAAACACCCAGTGGCCCAGTGGTTGGGCCCAGCCCATAATGCTTATTTGAACTCACAGTATTTTTGTTCTGCCTATGTTTTAGAGAGAAAATGAACAGGGAACTATAATCCTTAAACTCCCGCTGTTTTCTTGCTGTGTGTTGTTTTGTTTTAGCTTGTCTTGAAATCTGAGATCTGTCAGCAGATTCTGTATCCCTCACAGCAGCACCTGGCTAGAATTGAATGGTGGTTTCCCCTTTAAATGGGGCAAACACTATACTTCCTAGAGCCCATGGTCCCATCTCTCCATTAACTTCCACTCTGCCAGCCTCTCGCCATGGCTCCAGCACTCTTTCCATTTGCTAATGCTCCATCACCCTTCCATCCCCAATCTGTTCTCCCTTTTCTAAACTCAGTGCTCTTAGCATGTGCTACATACCCAGTCTTCACTTGCCCCCCTAATGTCTTGCTTACAACCACAAGAAAAAAAAAAAGAAAAGAAATGCCCCAGCACCCTTCTCGCTCTACCTACAGCATGTGCACTTTTCTAAGCTATTAAGGGCTGACATCAGCTTTCTCCCAGGTACCATAGGAAACAGGATTCTGTGAGATGGCTCGCTGGGTAAAAGCACTTTGTGTACAAACCTGGCATGACAACCAGAGACCAAAATCCTAAAACCCAGGTAAAGAGGGAAGGAGAGAACTCACTCCACAAAGTTGTCTGATGACCCACACAGTCATTTTCTCTCTGTCTCTCTGTCTCTCTGTCTCTCTGTCTCTCTCTCTGTCTCTCTGTCTCTCTCTCTCTCTCTTTCACACACACACACACACTCACAAATAATAATGATGATGATAATAATAATAATAATAATAATAATAATAATAATAATAAAGCTTAGAAACATCGTAAAAAAAATAAGAAACCAGTGGAACATGCTTTGGTTGCAGGACACTGAGACATCAATCTCAAAATAAAAAGGAAGTTCCTCTTGCCAGCTAGCTTTCATAGTGCCAGAAGGTGTTATGCAGACAACTGGGAGAGAAAAAAATCATCAATGGACTTACCCAGTGGTGGACCCTACAAGTAATAAAACCCTGTCCAGCAAGATGCACCCATTGGTGGCACAGCAATTATGGAAGTAACCAGCCACTTTCTGATGGCATTTGAGGACCGATACTGTAAATGTGGCCAAATGCCCATATCTGGGGAGGTCACAGACCTTAACAGAGAATCTGCTGGTGGTGTTTGGGTAAATGTTCATGTTGTCGGACTGCCTTCCAAATATGTGTTTATACCCATAGACTAGGTAGCTCTGAATTTTCGTCAGAAGAGCTTCTTTTTCACTGGGCAGCAGTTAACACAGAGACTTAAATACCTGATCAAAGAGCTGAAAATAAGTGACTGTTGAGTGCTGTCATAGTTAGCTTCAGCTGTCAACTTGTCACAACTCTATAGTCACCTGAGAAGAGAGAACCTGAAGACTAATTATTCAAATCAGATTGGCCTGTGGAAATCAATGTGAAGTCCTTTTTCTTTATTGCTAGTTGGTATAGGAGGACCCAGTCCACTGTAGGAGGTGTAACACCTAGGCAGGTAGGTCTATATAAGAAAGGAAACTGAGCAAGCAAGGGAGCAAGCTAGTAAGCAGCATTCCTTCATGGTCTCTGCTTCAGTTCCTACTTCTAGGCTCCTGCTGTGAGTGACAAGATTTCCCTTGATGATGGAGTATAATCTGTAAGCCAAACAAACCATTTCCAAGTTGGTTCTGGTCAGTATTTTATTACAGCAATAAAAAGCAAACTAGGCCAAGTGCAGAGCCCTAAGTTGATATAGATAAGTGTGTGTGTGTGTGTGTGTGTGTGTGTGTGTGTGTGTGTGTGTGTACATACATCAACACCCCAAGACTCAGAATACCATGGGGATGGAGAAGAAGGAATGTAGGAGCCGGAGGATGGAGAGAAATGCTGTGGAATGCCAACTCCTGGACATGGCAGGACTGACATTCTCATGCACTGATATGGTTATCTGCAAAAGATCAAGCCAATCAGAATTACAATGTAGGAGGGAAGTGTTTACCAGACACCCAACCATAGCTAAAGAGCTATTGGCAGTTGATGGCAGGGAGAGTCAATTTTCTTCTGGGGTATGGCCCCTGGTAGGTTGTCCATGCTCCTGTGTGTGGTCTCACATGCATGTATATACAGACAATACAAATTGAACTCACTGAGTTACTGGTGGGGGGGGGGGAATAGGGCATGAAAGTGGGAAGGGATGCATGTGGGGAGAGACCTGAGAGGAAGTAAATTGATCAAGACATGAAACTGACAAAAATACATTAAAAGATTACTAAGAATTGGTGGAATTTTCTTGTCTGTGATGGGTATTAAATGATTTCTGAAGAGAGAAAAAAATAAACCATGTTAAAAGCAACACTCCATTCAAAGACATCACTCTCTCCATGAGCATTGTCATTGGTTATGTTCTTTGGGGTACCAGACTAACATGATAAAAGGGGTTCCCAGGGATACCTGCCTATGCCTGCCCTTCTAGAAGATCTGTAAACTATCCAAGAATGCATGGACAAGCTCTCCTATAGCACTGTCCACTGTAGATACAGTATTCTTGCTATGCACTGGTGACAAGAGGACAGAAAGTCTCTCACAGAGACCCAGAAGTGGCATCACTTCCCAGTGCTTGGGGACACAGAATGAAAATGTCCTTAATAACTGACACTTGACTCCCAAAGCCTTGTCAGCATGAGCCTCATCGGTGAAGACTTCATGGGGGTTGGCCAGCCCAGTCAATGTGGACGTGACATCCTTTCTTACCTGCAGTAACTCCATCCAAGGTCAATGTCCTCCTATCAGAAAACTCGTGCTCCCTTCCTACCTTCAGTTACTGCCACCAAGGTCATCTCTGGCTGAGACAGGAGGCCGAGCTCATCGCACACAGCCACATGCAACTCTGTGCCTCCCTTCCAGGTAGTAGAAACTTACAAGACTCCAGAGGAACCAGCCTCTGAGGTCCCAGTAAGTCCAGGACTTCCTATGCAGGTAAGTCCCCACCTTCCCGTCACAGAACAGCATGTGACGGTACATTGTTAATGAGTCACTTAGCCACACAGATCCACTTTCAGAAAGAGAGCTCTCACTTCCACCCCCAAACCTAGCCGTTCATCACTTCTGCATACCACTTCTACCAGACAAAACTTGGACACACGCACATGCGCACTCACAATTGTTTTTAAAACATGTCAACATATTTTAATGATTAAAAATGTGGTTTAAAGGTCAATAAGAAACATTAGTTCAAAGCTTGAAACCAAAGTCTCCCCGACCACAGCCCAGAAAACGGTAGTACAGGATGCCGTGTGGTGGTCTAGGAAGTGCTCATGTCCATGTGTCATTTGATTGCTGCAATCCTATTGTTTCAAGGCCTGCACTGCAGATGGGAAAATAGAGTTTGATGATTTGTTTTGGTTTATCCTTACAACAATTTGAATCCCTCAAATTTTCCATGCCACCACCACTTCAGTCTCATCCGCCATCACACACTTCTAGCAAATCAGCGAACCCGCCGGTGGCAACATTCCTCCCTAGAGCTGCATGTCTTTGAAAAGATGTTACTAGTGTTAGAGCTTGGCCCCATTTCCAGTGGCCTCATACATTGTCCCAGTCACACCACTGTCACCTATATTAGTTCTGTCTTATGCTGGTTCCTCATTTGTCAGACCTGAATCAGTGATCTCTCACTAGCTTGGGTCGGCTGTTTCTGTGAGATGATGGGAGAGACTTAGACTTTCTAGGGGAGGCCTTACGCTCTACAAGGAGCAGATGGGAGGTGAGGAGGGGGAGTGGCGGGAGGGGGAGGAGAAGAGGGAGGAGGAACTGGGATGTAAAAAATAAATTAATAAAAAAAAACAAAACAAAAATTTTATTAAAAATGTCTGTTAATGTGGGACAATCATGAAAGAAAAAGAACTGTTATGAACTTTTAACTGAATGTCTGCCAATCAGATGCCCTGGATCTCTAACCTGTTCTCTTCGTGTAAAACAGTAGCAATAGTGTTAGTAATATAATCAAAAGAAAAGAAAGAGGGAACATGGGAGGGAAGGATGGAGAGGTTAAAGGCAGGAGCTACTCCAATGCTGACTTTGCTTGCATTAGAAGGATGGAGCGAAAGCTGAAACAAGAATAAAACTGTCTCCCAAGGTGGTTCTGTGTTATTTAGCACGATGCTCACAAAGTCCCTTGGAGTGCAACTTACCCTCCCCTAAGCACTGGCCTAAGTATGTCACAGCCAATCCACACCATGCATTCTGCTAATATGTAAATGTGTTTACATGACTGCCACGAGGGCTCACAATTCTTGGGAGACCAATCCTGGCTCAGTTAGGTTATCAGCAAATTGAGAGGGAGGAGAAGAGATGCTTATGAAATGTATAGAGCACTCAAAGTTCTCATCTTTAAAACTGGGTTTCGTGGCACAAAGGCTGGAGGAAAAAGTCATCAGGCACATCTTGGGTAGAACAAATGATCTACATTCTGTTTCTGTTTTGCAGCTACCTTTCAAGCCTGTAGCCTGGCTATCTTTATTCCTTTTCTCTTCTTTCCTTTTCTCTTTCCTTCCTAGAAATATTTTCTGCAACATTTTAATAGTAGTTCATTTTCACAATAATATAAATGGCACTTGGATTTGAAAACTTGTTCAAACACACACAGAGGGAGGGAGGAAGAGGGAAAAGGAGAGAGAGAGACAGAGACAGAGACAGAGACCGACCTTGAGTCACCACTTAGCAATCAGGCATTTTTAGAAAAGAAAAAAAGTAATTAAGAGATTGGAAAAAAGAAGGGGGAACACTTCATATTAAGTAAGTCAAAAGGGTTACAAATGACCCTGAAAAAAAATCCCATCTGGCAACAAAAGTGATACCCTTAGTAATATAAGGAAGCCAATGTAAAAGAATAATTCCTTTAAGCATCCCTAATGTAGAATAGCATCCTGAAAGCACTAGAAAATGAAGGCCAAGTGCCTTGCTGGCAATTTCTGAATGCCAGTGGTAGGAAGAGAGCAAGGCACTTGTGTCTCGGAAAGTACAGTATTATAATACAGGGACTTTTTACACAAAGAGCATCACTTCTTTAAGTCCCACAAGGTCAACTTCCACAAAAAAAAAAAAAAAAAAAAAATCAGCTAAAGTGGTCAGCAGAATTCTGTTCATGTTTCTACATCAGGGTTTTGACAACAAAATTTTTGTTGTTATTGTTAATGAGCAAGTAATGTCTGCTGAGAAAAAAAAGAATTTTGACAGTTTTTTAAGTTTATTTAATAAATTTCATTTAATTTTAATTTTCAGTATAGATAGCACTAAAGGGGTTGAGGAGTTTGGGGGGTTTTATTTTGTTTTATTCTCTCTCTCCCTCCCTCCGTGTGTGTGTGTGTGTGTGTGTGTGTGTGTGTGTGTGTGTGTGTTTAATTCCATTTTATTCCCATTTAGAACAAGAAGAGGCTGCCCGGCTCAGGAAACTCAGAGTCAGTTTCTTTCCAAGTTGGAAAATGTTTCGGACACCAATAAAGAATGAATCCTGGAGCAACTGTTCAGCCAGGCGGGGGAGGGGCAAGACAGATGGTCTTTTCCACCCCAGATTTCCATGATCTACAACAGAACCTGGATGACCAGGAAAAAGTGAGATGCAATTTGGAAATTGCCTTATAAAATAGAATTAGTCCCAAAGAAAGGCATTCAACAAGATGGGAGAGGTTGAAACAGAAATTAAAATGGATCCCGAGTGAACGCACAAAGCCATCCATGCAGCTTTGAAAGAGTGATGGAGAAGTCAGGACTGTCCCCAAACAGGAGCTGTTGGGGGGTGACGGGGCCTCAGATTGCTGCTAGTCTACTGATCACAAATGTAGGGGGATGGGAACATCAGCGACAAGGTTAACCGAAGAGGATGCCATCCTGTGGGAAACCATCGAAGGCATAAAGAAGACTGAAACATGCATGCTAGCCAAATAAGACACAGCTTCAAACCAGTGGAGTTTCAGACTTTCCTGTTTGTGTGTCTGACAATCTAGCTCCTGTCTCTACCTCCACAGTACACATTAGGAAACAGAGAACAGAAAAACTCTGTTTTCAGAGGAGAAACACAGAGGGAAAGCTGTACATGGCAGGGGCAAATCCTGGAACCATGTTGCACGTGGATTCGAAGTTAAGCAGAAAATAAATTCATAAATAAATAGATAACATTAGGGAAAAAGTCCTCTTCTGGTTTGTGTATACTTAGTTCACGTGTTTCACTGTTTCAAGAACAAATTAAATTATTCTCTAGTTAAATGAGTTATTGAGGATGGGGATGGGAGAAAGGGGAATTTGTGCTAAAAAGAAAAATAACTCCAGTGGTCAAGTCTGGCATTCAATTAAAAAATACCCCTTAAAACCAAACCTGCCCCAAAATACCAAAAACCAAGACCAAAACAAACAACAACAGAATCTCTGTCCAATCTATAGCTAAGCTTCCAAAAGTAGTCCTAGATAATGGTATGGTAAAGGAAGCCCAAGATTTTCATTGTACAGACAGAAAAAGTGAGGCTCACACACTTCACTGTGTATCTGCTATAAAATGAGCAATTTAATATCTAGGGCTCACAGTTCCTTCCAGCTGTTATTCAAAAGAAAAATCTAAAAGGGAAGCAACCAGGGGAACTGAGGAAACCTTCAGGGAGCTCATCACCCTCACTGGACAATGGAACTTTCCTGGTTTCTCTGGGAAACTGTGGTCAGTATGTAGAATAAATGAAAAAATAATAAAAAAAAGAAAAGAAAGAAAACAAGAGATACAAAATCTACTGAAGGAAGGAACACAGTCTACACACCAGGCTGGCTTCTGCAACATAAACCTCTCCATAGGTGCTGAACCAAACCTTAAATTCCAAGATATAATCTTTGAGTTTTATAGCAGCGTATTGCAGCCATGCCCCCTCCCCGACAGAAAACCCCCAACATGAACAAGCATATCAAATGATTGCTTTTCAGAGGCCTATTCACAAACACCCCACTTTATCACAGAAAGAATATTCCTCCTGTATGTGAGTGCTTCCATTATGTCTTATTTGAAGGAGGAAAATGAAATAAAATTCCTATCTGAGATATTTATAGATCTCATAAAACCTGATTTGTTCTCATAAGCTGCTGTAAGCTCAGTCATCAGGTGAGCTGGAAATGGGAGGTGTGGTAACTAGCACTGTATTATGTTATATGTGCCTAATTCTGGCTCCAAGAAGAAGGCGGAGGGGAGAATGCACACTGGAAAAACTCAGAAGTAAGTTATAAATAAGATAGGTGCAAAAGGAAGGGAAACAGTTGGATATTTGCATGAACAAGCCAAGAAAATTCCAAGGATGTCACTCAGGGTCCAATTTCTGGGGTCAATGCATTCCTTTTCCCAGTTTTAAGTACTAGGAGCACTGGTTGAGTGACTGCTATAATGCCCTATGCTGTGTAACAGGGCCAACTCTTAGGAATTAATAACTCCATCCCAGATAAGAAGCATGAGTTGGCAGTGAGCTTCTTGAGGTTCCAGCTAAGCCTCTATGTAATTTGTGTAGGACAAAACAGTGGAACCTTGAGGAGCACCTGGACCATGCAGAGAGGAGAAAACCAAGGTTCAAAAAGCAAGGTACAGGCTGTTCCATAGACCAGTGACAGGTCCAGTGGTACCATATCTTTGACTTGTGCCTTTATGTCTCCTACCAAACTAGGAGTCAGTATACATACAAAAACTGGAAGCATTGATGTGGACACTGCCAAACCACTTTCATGACATGTGATTTTAGGCAAGCCACTACATGTCTAAATCCACTGGGACTCCATCTGTAAAGTGGGATAAGCAGGCTGTGTGTCACATGGTTGTGTAGAAGCTAGGATGAAATGATACATATCGTATACTCAAAGCACAGGAGATAATATTTAGAACGTATCTGATATATATGGTATTATTTTGATGCTTTTTATGATATCAGAATAGTAATCAGATGCAAGGAGGAAAGACAACAAGCATATCTACCACTGCTTTTGCAACTTGTTTACTTTGCAGCCACAGTAAGATAACTTGCTTAATCATCTCCACCTCAATTTTCTTACCTGAGTAGGAAATTCTGTAATATTTCCCTGCTTCCTAGTTACAGGACAAATGTGTCAACGGCAAGAGGCCATGAGCCCATCTGAACTTTTAAATTCAACATACCTGCTTGTTAAATGCCCATAAACAAATGTGAAACTCTTTATCGTGGATCAAATAATCTCTTAGACATTATTAAAGAACATAAGAGTCTTGAGTCTCAGGGGAAGCCTTACAGTTAAGGGTTAACAACTTTTGAATGCAGAATTCAGTGTGACTCAAGGCAGACATTGAGCAGGCTATCCTATGGATCACAGGTGAACTGTTATATACACAGTCTCCTCACAGAAGACCTCCAATGCTATAGGAGGAGCTGTGACCCATGAGCAGGAACCAAGGTCCCTGGATGAATAGAACACAAAGGCTCAAATGTTAGAGCTAGGTAGTATATATTTCCACTCCTTTGTAGATTGAGCAAATCTGCTGCCTCTCCAAAAAATGAGCACCAAGACTATGACCACTCCATTGAATTCTGCTCACTTGGCCTTGGAGGGCAGATGTGAGTGGGGTCTAGAGCAGGTGGACATTCCCTCACAGGGCAATTGCTCCATGGCTAATTGCCATTTTCACAGCTTGGTTGAGCTTTCCAAAAAGCATCCTTCAACTCAGAGCCCTAAGCTTCTCCTGGAGGTTTCTCTTGCCAACCAGACCCCTTCAAAGACAGTTTACAGATAAAAAGGACAAAGCTACAGGAGATAAAATTTTGCAAACATCACAGTTTGAGAAAGATGCATTTCTAAGGCCTCTTTATGAATATCACCACATGGCCCCAGCCATTACCACAGGAGCTGAGCCCTCCATGGATTCCGAGGCTGCCTCTTTGCCCGAATGGCCTCAGCAGTAATTTTTCTGCAGTTTATTTCTGTTCCTCTTACGAGAAGAATGACTCCTTTGATTTTTTTTCCCCATAAAACAGAGTCTACTTTCAAACAGTGTGGTCAGTAAGAAAAATGGAGAAGTGGTCCCTAATGCCTGTCTGTACCATCTGACAGGCAGGTGTACAGGCACACATGTATTCCTTTAAAACCAAGGCACAGACTGAGCTAAGTGGAGAACCCTGACTGCAGACATACCAGGGATAAATGATCTGAAATGTCACTTAACTGGATACTGATGCTCAACACCACAAAGCTTCCAGAAATGGAATCTGACCAGGTTAAGCAAACTTGGGGTGGGTCATAGGAAACGTGAGCCAACCAGAATTGCCTCAGACATACCAAGTTTGGAAAAACAAAATAAGAAGAGTAGAACAACCCTTGGGCAGCTACTCCTAACAAAACTCAACATTGCAACGCTTCACCAAAGCTGAATGAGGAATATTGAACAGCTCTGTTCTGCTTTGTTAGAAACATCCGGCAATCTTATATTTGAATTGTACAAGGAATAAAATGCTCTAATGTAAGGATTAGGTGCTTGTGACTGATAGTTAACCCTTTGTGAATCAATGGCTCAAATCCAAGGATACATACTAGAATCATCTAGAAGCCTGACAGATGTAGAGGCCTCACTGAGTCCCTCCAAATGGGACACGACTTACTTGGTCTGTGTAACTGAGAACCACTGTTAAAAACTTACATCTTAAACCACAACCACAACAAGCATTCAAGTAACTATGGAATATCTCCTGGACTCACTGAAATCGAGCAGGTTAAATATTAATGGGTAACTGTCAAAATCATAATTAAGGCACAACTCTGTTTTAAGAAATACAACCTAAGTAGAAAATAGTATAAGAAGAAAATTCACAAGGAAATAAAGAGTTGGACATAAATTTTTAAAAGAAAAATAGTAGCAGTTGTTATTGACTAAGGACAAGGGAGACAGGTGGGTGGTTTCTTGGGAAATATAACAACCATCTGAAAGTTGAAGGATATGGAATTTAGACAAAGAGTATTTTGGAAGGGAAAGACGTAGAAAAGAAGGTAAGAGAAAAAAATCCCAAATTAAAAAAAAAACAAAGGCAGATAAAGCCCACTCACCTCATTTGAATGGCACTTGCTACTCTGAAGAGCAGGGGGAATTTGCTAATGTTATGTGGGCCTGGTCTTGGAACAACTTGACACTTCAAAGTTTTAAACCTATTTTATGTGTAATATGGAGGCACTAGAATCTTGAAAGCTTACCACAGAAGGTGACTGAGATCCAAAGACAATTACAGAGCAGTGACAAAAGGGGCCAAAAGTTGAAAGCAAGCGCTAACATACCAAAGCCAAAATGGGATATTTAACATTAATTTAATGTATCAACTCATAAGATTTTTCAGTCTAGAACTTGTTATCACAGAGTATACAGAGAGCAGTGAAAGATGACTGGTGAGTCGAAGCTAGATCACGAGAAGGGTTACCACATTCACAAAAGAAACAGGAAAGATGGGATAGGAAAAGTCAGAGCTTTGGCAATGTAAACAACCTGAAAACCCTTGTAGTACATCTCTAATCTCTAATGCAAAAATGAAGAGCAGAGAACAGAACAGAACATAGCTCTGAGAAAGTAAGGAAGACTTTAACTGGGGAGGGAGGGTACTAAGAAATTTCAGCTTCTAAGCAAAAAGAACCATGGGGTGAGCTCCAAGAGTGAATTCCTCCCATTAGAACTCACAGGGAGTGTGAAGAGGTAGACAGGCAAAAAGAGGACCCTGGACACTGGAATGAGAGAACAGCTGTACAAATGCCCATATTCTGTTTGTGAGACTGAATTTCTTCTCATTAGAAAGGATAACTTTATGCAACATTCCAGCCCTACATCCATCCAAATTTCCAGAAAATTTAAAACACCTCAGAAAAGACTTTCATGAACTGGGCCATGAACACGTTTCTGTAGTCCCTTGGTTGGCAAGGTGTCACAGGGCCATTTCACAGTTGCTGCTTTCTGTATCAACCCCAGGTTTGTCTTTTATCCAGCCGCTGAAGACCTGTATCTGGATGTAACTCCCCACCAATTTGTTACTACTTAAATGATAACACTTTCTGTAAGAGTGGCATTATTACTGTGAGGCTCTTGCCTCTCCTCCACATGAAAAGAACATGTTTTTCTTTTATTTATTTTTAAAAATCACTATACATTATTTGAGAGTGTGAGAAGGATTAAGATAAGCAAATTTTCCCTAAAATATTCTATGGTTTGTTCTAGGGTCAAGGCAATGCTGTGTGTGTGTGTGTGTGTGTGTGTGTGTGTGTGTGTGTGTGTGTGTGTGTTGTTTTTGTTCTAGTTCCCAAGGTAAAAGGAAGATTTTTTTTCTTATGTCTCTTTGGAATAGTAGAAGGAGAAATAAGCTAAAGTATATTCATAAGCAGTTATTTGAAACTTACTCAGGTGTCTGAGTCCTAGGGTCTGGAGTCATCAGTGCTAATGAACCTGAAGAGGCAATACCTACCTCCTTTGGCTTCAACAATTTACAGTGATTCAACCCCAGTACTTCTGAGTTGAGCACACCAGAACTCCTTTCAGGATCTGAAATTATCAGACTTTCAAATTCTCAGCTTTGTTACAAGCTAGAGGAGAGGCCAGGCTTTCAAGATGACTCTCAGGAAATGTTAATGAATCCAAATTCAGAAATAGATATTACACGTGGCTCTACATTAATTATATTAATTACATCAAGTCATTTCCGAATGACACACAGACATAGATGACATTTCCTGGACATTACGAACATGTGAAGTCACACTGTTGGTCACTGACCCCCAACAAGCTCACCCACAATAGCAACTCTCAAACCTGGTTTAAATAAACAAGTCCATGGGTGAAAACAGACAGGTACAGACCAGTGTTCAAAAACTCCACTGAAGAGTTCATTTTATTTAATGTTAAACATGTTCTCTCCTGGAGTGAAGCTGCTGTGGAGCCAAATCTGCATCCTACTCAACTTGGCATGACTCAAACACAACGGTTTGCATAAAGAAGGTCGCAAGAAATGAAACATTTACCATGGAATTGGTTTTAATATAGTTTTACATATACAGAGAATATTTTATTAAAAGCCAAGTCCCACACAGCATCACTGGGTCTATTACCAGCTCAATTAGGAATGCTTGCCCCCTGGAGTTGGAGGTCACTTGCATTTCAAGCAGGTGGACATTTGGGATTCATTTCCCCAAGGTGGCTGCTGACTCAGCTGTAGCATGCACAAAAAGGATGTGGCAGGCTGAGCTCCTATGATGGAAAGCAGGACAAACAGACTGCAGACTACCAGACCACGTTCTAAAGCTCACACCAAATGACAAGCCAGGATCTTTGGCCCAAGGCAGTAGAAATGACTATATTGCAAAGTAAAGGAAAGCAGGGGCAACTGTGGAGAGCAGGGTCAGGACGACTTGGGTAAACACACATCTTAAAAATGGCAATACTTTATTTGGGGGATTCATCAATGAGATTTAATAAGAGTATTTTCTCTTGAGGATGTTCTAAAATGGGCATATAATGTAGGGGAAAATAATATTTTCTAGCTGTAGAGTTTTCTGGTTCCTTCCTCAGCAGAGTTGGCTAAGACATTTTCACCTGTTTACACTAAGCAAGCACTTAGATGATTCCAGAGAACAAAGAGACTGGCAGGACTTGAAGTCTCTACCCTCACCATCCTGGTGTTTTTCATGTTAAATTGGGGAGCTGTCCTAAACTTTCAGCAAATCCCAACTCCAACACGAATGCTAGCTATAGCAAGTGAGCCAACATCAGGGAGGCACTGTATACATTCACCAGTAATAGGTCCATTGAAGGTGACTAAAAACTCCAGATGGGAACATCTACCAACTCACTGGCCAAATACCAGAGCAGGTATCCTCCCACCATGAGCTAGCTGGAATTGGACAAAGTAAGTTTGTAGTGCCTATACTGAAACAGCTAAAATAAGTGGGATTCTGTAAAGGGAGAATTTGAAGAGTCACAAGAGAATGGCTATTAAAAGCTCCATTCCAACCCTCTCTAAACTATTGCCATTTAAGTGGAGAAGCAAATTAGCCTCAATAGGCATTTCTTTCTATCTAGAAGGGGGCAGGGAGAGAAGAGCCACATTGGAACACTTAAGGTCTCCAATATGCCCATCCATAAATCATCTCAGGACAAAGCTGTCACTCTGTATCTTCTACTTTGCCTTTTAAATGGATGGGACCCCAACATTCCTCTCTCCTTGCAGTGGTGAGTAGGGGTGTGAGAGGCATGGAGAACAAAGAATGGCGATTTCCTTTTCTCTTACTAAGGACAGGTGTAGTAGCAATTTCTGCCTTGAGATTGCTGTTTACTTTAAAATACCAAACTGCAAACAGGTAGACTGAGTGATTATGTGTGAGAGTCCCTAAACCCACATGAAGATGTGTCTATTAAAAGAACATAAAATGAATCTACTAAAGAAAGGCTCAGTGTGTGATTGATGGCATTCACATGTGCTCTCATTTTTAAAGCCACATGTATTTAGTGACTGCATCTTTATAAAGAAAATCTTCATAATCAGGGCAGTTCTGGTTTTTTTTCTACCAAGACACTGTTTCAAATAAAGAAATTGATTTACAGTAACTGACGAACATACAAATCACATAGAAAAAAAAAAGCCAGCTATTTTATCCTTTCAACGTGGTTGCCAAGGCTCCTTTGTGTCTACAAATTTCTCAGGGTGGTGCTATTGCCAAGAAATTCTAATTCATGATAAGGTTTTCTGCAAATTGGGACAGTGACAAACCTGCGGATAGACAGATCCTGCAGTTTGCTTTGTCTTGCTGTTTGAGATAGCACCTGGCCACCCAGGCATGTGGAAGGCAATGCAAGGGCAAGATCACACAGAGGCAATGTGGCTCACAGACCAAATCCCAGCTCCAGTACCATGAGGCTGTTCTTGGAAGGCAACCATTTCTGTAGGTTCTCCCCTAGAGATGCCTCATACCAAAAGCCCTCATAAAAAGTGTTTCAGGATGCCTGAAACCAAGATGAAATTGCAGAGTTATGGGGACACTTTAGTCCTTACAGAAGCCAAGTATGCCATTAGTTTAAAACAATGGGGGAAAGGAGGAGGAGGGAAGAATGTTCTATGATTTATTTATTTGTTTCCAGTAGCAGTGGAAAATTTTCTCCAAGCAAAAGGGAGGCCTGAAATTGACCCCATTTGCCATTTATGAATCAGCATTAACAATAAGCATAATTCCATAAGAGTTTTCAAGTAAACATGCCATGCTTCCCAATGACATGTAGCAAAGTTAAGTGCAAATAATACTCATTATCATTACGTGGACTGTCCTCATGAAATAGCATGCCGGGAATAAGGAATCAATAAAAATTCTAAGTCTCCGTAGACTCTGGAAGAAAATGAAGGTGCTCTATGAAATGCTTCTTATGTTCTGAGTCAGCAGTCGGCTCAAAGGGTCCGACTTCATGAATATATCTCGCTTTACCGTCAAATGGTTCCCTAAAATCTACTCTAGCATCTGTCCTACCCTTGACTGTTTGCAACTTCTGTTCAAAGAGCTTCTGAAATACCTCCTGCAAGTTTTCAGAGAGCTTGAGGCTGGCAGCCTTCAGAGTTCTGTCAGCTGACTCCCATAAAATAGCGGACCACATAAGCCCATAAGCATGGTATGATTTACAGTAAGAGGATGGACAGAAGTGATCTTACCCCGCCAAGTGCTTAAGCACACAGTTACGGTCCAGAGATGGAGAGCTGTTGATTTTGGGTGTCTGTTTGGGATTTTAATTACAGCAAGAATAATTCTGGAAGTTGGATATCACTGCCTAAGAATCCATGTCAAAGTGACAGGAAGTAGTCCTGTCACAATCAGTGTCTTTGTCACTGGCTCACCGACACAGGAAACTATCCAGGAGCCTGAGTTTGAAACAAAGTCGACAAATAGCCCCTCCTCAATTTTCCAATTCACAGATGTTCTTGGATTTATCAACCAAAACTATTCTCTAGAAACCAAATTAGATTATCAGGACCCCCCCCCCCAACACATACACACACACACACACACACACACACACACACACACACACACACACGCGCGCGCGCGTGCCCGAGGCCAGGTGTATTGCTCACTTTAAGAAAAACATCTAATAACAATTCCTTACTTGACCTCTAAAATCTGGTTACCACAGAGCATCATGGGGAAGCCTCCTCCTGCCTGGGGTTTCTGTAGCAACCTTCTTGAGCTGTTTTGAGCAAAGGAGTCTCAACATTTCACCATCTGGTTAATTGTGAACTAACAGTTGCATAAAACCACCACTACCCCTTAGACTCAGAAGCAAGGGGCTATGGGCACAGGGGGGAAGGAAGAGATAAAGGCTAAAGGTTTTGTCATCAGCATGAACTCAGGTCCTGGTTACCTTTATACAGAGTAGCTGTGCACAGAGTCCTGAGCAGAGAGCGCCACAAGTTATGTTTCCATGTGGACTTGGAAAAGGGTTTTAAGATGAGAAAAGATGGAGACAGTTGAGGCAGGGCATAAGAAAGAGGATGGAAGTGAGAATTCCTTTGCCTGGTGATAAAAAAAAGATTAAAATAAAAAACAAAACTAAGCTAGAGGTTTCTAGAGGGGGGAGGAGGGGTTGGCAGAGGGAGGAGGAGGAGGGGGAGAGGAAGAACAGAGCTGGCTTCTGGGGAAACAATAGCTCTAATACATCCCCTAATTGTCAAGCCAATGATGTTTCCTTGAAACTGTACCTTCTGGATTCTCTAGGCAGATCTAGAGATCTAGAAAAGCAGGTTTCCTCTACAGAGTCGTCCCCCCCCCCCATCACCCCCACCCCAGGAGCAGGCTTTAATACCTTGAAAACTTAAACCAAAACAAAGTTGTGTGATTCATCTAGAGGGAACGTTGTAACAAATAAAGCCAACTTTCTTCCCTCCAACACTGCTTAACAGTTAGTCACAAACAAGGGCTGCCTGGGGCAGGCTGACTAAATCAACAGATTCCCTTCCCTAACCAGTCTAGACGGATGTTAATATGCAACTGATTCCACACCAATGGGCTGACAGTGTGAAAAGAAGACTGTTTAAAAAATGAAATTCTGGCAACATTTTAGCTTTCTTCATATGCAAAATATAAAGGAAGAAAGGGATGTGGTGAGAACCTTCATGAGATGTCGTCTTGTTAAGGAAAGGAACGGATATGTTAAAGAAACGTGTGCACTATGGCTGTGTGTTTAGCAAAGGACAGCATCCGCCACCGTCTTTCAGTCTTCCGACTGGAATACATGCTCTGCACAGACACACAGACAACAGGCAGCCAATACCTGGAGGAAAACTCGGAGCTTCTAGCCAAGCGAGAACAACTAGTAACAATGCCATGGTCTGAAAAGCGAACGCTTTGCCACTGGCTCCGTATACCATGAGCTAAACATCTCTTCCTAAAGCAGCAACTGTTACATCCCAGCCTCAAGCTGGCAGATCCTGCTTTGGATCCTGGCAGAGGAAACTCAGCCGTTCATTAGCCTTAACAAGCTGCTGTCACTGAGCAGAGAAGTTACATGAGCAGCCACACACCAAGGATCTCACAGCCCTCCCCAAGGGCAAGTGGTTTTTCTCCTGGATGGACTGTACAAGTTCACACTCCTGACGTTCAGATCCGGACGGTCTTCCTGGACTTTCCACCGTACACACTGTAGAGTTTTTAAACACCCATCGTGTCCCCTTTCCCACATCGCCCTGCCCCCACCTACCACCATCTTTCCTGCAGAATGTCCCCTCAGCAGCTCCTAATCGCTGCTGGAAAAACCACTGTTTCCGCAGCAGACCCAGCACTTTCCACTGACCAGCACTTTCTTTTTTCCACTTCACAAAGCCCAGTGAACTTGTCCCCAGTCAGGCTTCCATCTCCCTTCCATGCCAAGCCAACTTGGCACCAGTACCCTTCAGCATCCTAGGAGTTTCTTAACTAGTCCTCTAAGACAAAGTCGGAAGCACGGAGCACACACACCACCCTTTGTCCAAGGTAGTGCTAACCTGAGAGGCACCTCAAACAAAAAAGAAAAACAAGGGCACAGTATTGGCTGATCTTTCTGGAGGCGTTAGCTGGGGAAACCTACAATGCACTGTCAGTCTAAGACAGACACATCTTCCCATCTTCCTTGTACATGTCCTTAAGCATCTTTTGTCACCCGGCGTCTCTTCTTACAGCTCACCTTCTAATCTAAATATCATGCTCCTGTTCTTTATTGACACTCGCTAAATAACTGGGGGAAACACTCCGTGCCCCCCCCCGCCCGCCCCCACTGACGGTCCTCAGAGCCAGCTGAAATAGATGAACCTGATTTAAGTACCAAGAAGGTCAGAACTCCTGGATTTAGGAACGTGGCATCCTGTCAACCATTGCTCAACCACCTTCCCACCCGGCTCCTCCAAACCCCAGAAGTTCGCCAGCAGGTCTCTGCTGGGGGACAGTGAGCTCGACAACGTGTGCGCAAGGATGTGTGTTGGTGACAGAAACACAGGCAGCTAGGACCGGCTCAGCTCAGCACACCAAGGGGTTAGGGATGGGTGGAGAGGTAAGCGCATATGATTGTTTCAGAAAACATTTTAAACAACACAGAGACAAAAATAAATTAAGAAAATAAGAAAAAAATTAAAATTCAACTCAAAGCCCACACCAACGCAGCCCCTGCGTCTCCGCCGCCGCAACACGATTTACACAAGTAATTTAAATCATTCACCTGCTGCCAGGTCTCCTCCAGGGATGGCAAAGCTGAGAAGTAGCCGGTGTCGTGGACAAGTTGTAGCTCCTGGAATATACTATAACTAGCCAACACGTCCATGCTGCTGCTGCCGGGCAAAACCGGAGGAGAAACCCTCCCCCGAGCTCAGCTGGGTCTGTTTGTTTGTCAGTCTGTCTGGCTCACCCCCCAAGAAGGCAGACATCCAGTGGCCCTTTTGTTTTGTTTTGTTTCAGTCAACTAAAAAAAGGAGAGAGAGAAAAAAATCAATGCAGGAGAGAGGGAGAGAGGAGGCGAGAGAGGAGCGAGTGAGCGGGGTGGATGGAGAGAGGGATCCAGCGTGTACAGTGCAGATGACTGCCAGGAAAAGGGGACTTCACGGGAGTAACAATTCCCTTCCAGGGCTCTAATCACTCCAGCTCGTGGATCAGGAAGGGGGACGCACACTCACTGACACGAAGCTGCCATCTATATCTGCAGCGCTGTTCGCTCCTAATGCAATCTTTGCTCTTTATTTTGGGAGGTTGCATTTTTTTCTCGCGATCGCTTCTCTCCCCCCCACCCCTTCCCTTCCCTCCCCACCCCAACCCCATCCTCGCTAGTTTGTAGTCCCCCCCACACACTTGTCTCCTCCTCCTGCTCTTCCCCCTCCCCAAACTCCCTCCCTCCTCCCGGCTCTGCGCGCAGCCGTGGGATCTCGGAGGAGGGCGTCCATTAGGCCGCGTGTGACCATGTAAGGTAAACAGGGGGCTCATGAAGTCACTGAGGACCAATGCGGCACTCGGAGCGAGCCCTGGGGCGGGGCCCAGCCCCGACGGCGGCCTCCGATTGGCGCTGTAAGGATCTCCCTGCTGCCTTACAAGGCGGTGCAAAGCAAGCTATTTTTAGAGGGCTATATAAGGGGGCTGAGGCGGCCGCCGAGCAGCCGGGGAGCTCGAGCGCGCCGGGGAGGGCCGCTGCGACACTAGCGCTGGCTCCCGGGACGCCGGGGCAACCGGTCTCGGCTGCGCTCTGGCCTCCGACCCTCGCTGACGGACTCTCCCGAGCCGTTGGTGTCCGGACCCCGTGCGGATCCGAGAAACGGGTCGCCGCGGCGGCCGATCGGGAGATGCGATCCCCGGTGCTGGGTTGGGATGCCTCCTGCGGGAGCAGCCGGTTGAGCGGCGGCGCATCCGTCTGGGGCAAGTGGCTCTTTGCACACTCGGTCTCCACGCCAAGCATGGGGAAGAGGGCTGCGAGGGAGAGGCCAAGCTCAGGGCAGCATCACATACCCAAAAGTAAACCTCAAAAGCCCCTTCCGAATTCCCCACAGGGTGCAGAAGTGAAGCGCCAGAGGAGGAAGTGCCTCACAATGGCAGAGAACAAAGGCGAGCTGCACAGATACGCGGCCTGCGCCCGCCCCCGACGCTGCACGTTATCCCCGCCCCGGCCCGCGCGCCTCCGTGCGCGCCGCCGATCGCCTACCCCCCCCCCCCTCCGGTTCATCTGACCCGAACCCTAGCCCTGGCTCCGGGACTGGTGCCCGACATCCTTGAGTGTGCGGAAAAGAGAATAGATGGAGCCTGAGTGGAATTAGGGTGCACACTGGAGCGGGCAGCTAGCTAGCCGGTCCTTACACGAGGTTTATCCAGTAGCTTCCTGGGGTCGGGCAGACAGAGCTGGGATGGTGCAGGGCTCTAGAGATGTAGAGATTCTGCAAAGTCGGAGATGGAAACCTGCGCAGTGCACGTGGTTAAGAGTTGCCCAATTGCTTGACCTTAAATGGCTAGTGTGGCACAAGCTTCTCCAAAATACACCGAAAGCTGGACTACTTTCGGAATGACTGCAGAATTCGGCCCTTAGAGACAAGAAACTTCCTTGTACCTTCAGTGGTACAAGGAAGAAGACACGATTTTACTAACTCCATACCTTTCCCGTGGTTGATAACAATGTTCCCCATTCTCCAAAGAAAATTAAACAAATTACAAAGATGGAAGAAAAGCTGATTTATTTACTCTTCAGTGCCAGAGGCTCTGTTGGTCAAAGTAACAAAGTTAATTGTATAATTGATGTCTTGCTTGCAAGAACGCTACTACTGATGGGCTGCATGACTTAAGCAAATGGCAGAGTCAGGCTTCTGCCTACCCATCATGGGAACAAGAATGCAAATCTCTGCCTTTATTTGTCAAAAGAGACAAAATACTGTTTACAATTCACCTAGTATAGTATGGCACTATTAGAGGTACTAAATGTTAGCTGTCACTGTCTCCAGACTTTAAGCAAGGAAATTAAATAGTATCTGAACTAATAGGCTTCCTAGGGAACAGACCAGGGTCTTGGAAAAGAAAGCAAGGTAGCAAGCCCTTTCATTAATTTGTTAGGCGCTCTCACCCCAACACTATCTTATGATAGGGTTTGGGCAGAAATCCATTTAGAGAGCCTAGTGCCAAAGATGTATTAGTGAGTAGTAAGCGAAGAAAAAGAACTTGGATACAGGAGGCAAACATCAAGGCAAGATCACATAATTTGCTGTTTAAGGCCCAAGGGAATTTAATTTTTGTATTTTTACTATTACTGCTTTTGTTTGGTTGGTTTGGTTTGAGACAGGGTTTCTCTGTGTAGTCATGGCTGTCCTGGAACTCACTTTGTAGAGCAGGCTGGCCTCAAACTCACAGATCTGCCTGCCTCTGCCTCCTGAGTGCTCCACCACACCTAGCTTATTACCATCTTTGAACAAAATATATGTTAACTTTTGAAGGTTTTGTAAACAGTTATCACACATTATACTCTATGTACAGAATGTCTGTGTCTTTTAACCCTCAGGACAACTCCAACATAAGGATTCTCATTATTCTAACTTAATGGATGAAGGTCTCCTGGCTTAGTATATAAATTGACCATGGTCAGATAGGCAGGAAGTGACCTGGCAGAGCTTCAAGTCTGTGAGTGCTGGACTTAAAAGATTTCTGTATGAGGCTTTGCTTGGCAAAACATTGGGTTTCTTGGTTTTAAGTTAAGGTATGTTTATAAAAATTGCTCTAGCGGGTTGGAGGACTGCCATTGAAGCTTTCTCCATGTAACTTTTAGGCACCCGACCTACAAAAAAATGTTCAACGAAGTTTTACAAAGTAAATCTTACAAATAACATTTTGAGTTCTTTTTCAAAATATTATAGAGCATTCAAGAATTTGTTCTAAGAGATGTATGCAACAATGTAGTCCAAAAGGTATGCTGTCAACATTCATCATACTTAGAAACTTTGCTTTTTTTCATTTTAATTAAATTCACTCCCCTTTCCTCCCTTCAACTCCTCCCATGCCCTGCCTTCAAATTATGGCCTCTTTTTCTTTGTTATTGTTACATTTATATATGTATATATGTGTGTATGTGTAGTAAGTATATATATAATATATAAATATAACCCAATCAGTCCATTTAGTGTTGCTCACACATGGTTTTAGGGCTGACCAATTGGTACTGGCTAACCAACAGGAAGCTCATTCCTGGAGAAAACTGTTTCTCCTCTTCTCAGCATACTTTAGTTGCCTGCATTCGTTGTCTAGGGGTGGGACCCTGTGAGATTTCCCCCTTCCCTGTTAGCGTGTCTTTTGGTGTTGTGCTTGTTCAAGTCCTGAGGCCTTGTGGGTGATGCTCCCTGTCATTTCTAGGAGACACAACCTCACAACAGATTTCCTGGTCCATACTCTTTCTACCTATTTTTCTTTGGTGTTTGCTGAGCCTTGGGGGCAGGAGGTTTGTTGTAGATGTAGCAACTGAAGCTGGGCATCTCGAGATTCTCTGTTCTCTGAATATTGACAAGTTGTGGTTTTCTGTTATGGTGTCTGTCTGTTGTAACAGGACATTCCTTTGATGAGGGGTGACAGCTTCATTCACCTGTAGGTGTAAGGACAAGTTGACCTAATAAAGTAGCAGTAGTAGGTTCTCCTCTAAGTTTCATGACCTCACTAGCCCTGGGTAGTTGGCTAGATTTCCATTACCAGGCATGGGTTCCCTTTTGTTGGGGTACCTTAAGCCAATTACAGAGCTGTTGGTTACCACCAAGATATGACTGCCACTAGGGTTACCATGCCATGGTGATGGTTGTGGTTTATAGGCATCCCTGCTGGATAGGGTTGCTTGCCTCTCTTGGACACTTTTATAGTGCCTTCCAGTGCTATGAAATCTAATTCAGAGAGGAGTCTTTCAGATCAGAACTAGCTTGAGTCCTCTGGGCCCAACCTCACATGTTTTCTGCGATAGAGACCTAGCATCAACCTCTGGCAGGCCACCAATGTCAACAGAAATAACCTATATTGTTTTGGAAGCCTCTTAGACTCCACTGACCAACTACTCACAACAGGTTTTCTTGTATATTGGGTTTTATTAGGTTTTTTTTTTTAATAGCCTAGAAATGCTAGTTTCACATTGCAAAATCACATGTAAAGTATCCCAGTATACAAAATAATCAACAGATTAATATCAAAAGGGAACAAAAATAACCTGCACTTTTCTGACTCCCATATTGAATGCCTTTGCAGTATCTGACGTCTGACAGTTGTTCACATCAGGCCTTTACTACTGCAGTGTATTGATCTGTTTGAAGATGATACTGAAGTTCAGAGAATGTGTGTGTTTCGCTCATTGTTCCATGTCTATTAAGTGCCAAAAGCTAATTCAGATATAGATGTCCCTCCAAGTTGACTCCAAAATCTCTCTCCTATGTAAACAATGTCTTGGGAAACACTGATGATAGTATTTCCAGTAATAATGGCAGTGTGTGGTGGTGCATACCTTCAATTTCAACATTTGGGAGGTAGAGGTAGCCTAGTCTCTGTGTGTTTCAGGCTACACAGTGAGACTCTGCCTTAAATAAACAAATAAAATACTTTGGAAGTGATACTAGAGGGAATACCCAAGGGTAAATAATATTAACCCTATGAATTCAGAAATGACAATATTTTGATGAAAATAAAAATTTAATATATGAGGATGGAGAAATGGCTCAGTGGTTAAGAGTGCTTGCTGCTTTTGTAGAGGACCCAGCTTTGATTCCTAGCACCCACATGGTGGCTTAAAACCATCTGTAACTCCACTTCCAGGAGATCTGATGCCCCCTTCTGACCACTGCAGGCATCAGGCACACAAGTGGTGTACATACATATGTGCAGACAAAACACTCATACAAATAAGTAAATCTTAAAAACATTTTAATTGAATGTATAGGTAAGACATGGTTTGGATCTGAATGTCTGTAGGGTCTTAGCTCAACCACAGAAGACTGAGCTGGGTCCAAGGAAGGGTAAGTGTGCCACATGCAGGCTCCTCGGCCTCCCAGGATCCCAGAGACAGTCAGGCACAGCGGGGAATCTAGTCAAGCAGGAACTCATTTATTACCACATAGCAAGCATCTTTTAAAGCAAAAACAACGCAGAGTTATGAGGAAGCAGGAAAACAGCCAGCCAATGGTTTTAAAGGTCAACCTCTCGTGTGCCTAGGCATCCTATGCTTAATCCAGCGATCATAAGCTGTCCACAGTGACCTCATCTGGTTCAATCTTGGTAGCCAACTACCTTTTCTTGTAAACAACTCAGGATTCGCCCATCTTACTTCTCCTCAGTGCCATCTTTGTAGCTCATATGCTCTATAAATGTCCCCCACAGGCTTGTGTTTTGAATTTTTGATTCCCCAGTTGGTGGTGCTGCTCTAGAGGTTATGGAGCCTTTAAAAGTTGAAGTCTGATTGTCCAAAGTATGTAGCAAGTGGTGAGAACCTTAAAGATGTTCCTGCCTGGGTCTGGACCTTCTCTTTTTGCTTCACTGTCCATTAGATGTGACCATTCTCTTCATGATCCTGCAGCCACAGACAGAGGACTCCCCATGCCTTCCCTGATGTGATGAACTTCAGCCTTCCAACACCATAAGCCCATATGAGCCTTTTCTCCCTTAAGTTGTTCATGAGCCTTGGACCACACCACGATGACATGAAAGTAGCTGATACAGACACGTCACTCATAGGTGTAACTAGGGTGTGCATTGCCACCAGGTAAGTTCAGCTTCATTAATATATGAATGCCATATCCTGCTGTGCTTAAGACTGGTAGAGCTTCCACAAGGGAAATCTACCACAAACAGAGACTGAATTTCATATATATATATGAAATATATATTAAAGGTTTGTTTGGAATTTTATTGAAAACTAAAACTCAATGTTAAACACAGGTAGCAATAAGTGGACTCAGTGGGTTTTAAAACCAAGATGGAATGGGGAAGGAATGGTGGTAGGGAAGATAAGAGAGAAATTGTAGGAGGGAAAAAGGGGGGATGTATTTAATTAAAACATGTTGTACTTATGTGTAAAATTCTTCAAAAAGTAATTAGAAAAACTTCAGTCTTAAGACACCTATGTAGTACTGAGCAAAAAAAAAAAAATGTGTTTTTGTACAGTTTCATGCTAATTATGGAATGAGTTAGAAATACATCACAATTTTATTCACTTGATTTTGCCTGTGAAATACGAAGCACCTGTCTGGGGCTGAACGCACTGTCTCAAGGAATGACACTGTGTTGGCTGAGTAGTTTGAGTTGAAAATGAAACAAGATCTTCTGAGTTAGCTTGGCTTCTCCTTACTCCCCCGAAGTTGTGACCAAAAAACTGGATTCTTGTCCTCCAAAGTGACCCATAGCAAGTAAGGATGTCACCCTATGACTTCACAAGGTCTCCCCTGAGATCGTCATGTTGCAAGTATCCCACCCACACTGGCAGAAACATTTGAGCAGTAGGCATTGCTTATATCCTCAGTTTGTCACTGTACATCGCATGTCCTTTGTTCAATCAGATTTCCTCGCAACTGCCCATTCTTCATCAAAAAAGCACACACACACACACACACACACACACACAAATGGAGTTTTCCTTGGATCCTCATTTCTGAAGAACCTTGTCTCACACATAATTTTAACTTTGTTTAATTCAATAAATAAGATGTGCATTCTCTTCTCAGCCAGTCTTTTGCTATCAGTGTATAGGGAATAAACCTTACAATGGGAGGGAGGAACTACTCAACTCCTGAGTCACTTTGTCTAATATTAGACTTTTACAGCATAATCAAAGAGAGGATCATTACGTAAAAATGTGAGACTTCATAGATATCTTGGAAGGTCTCATTTCTTTCATATTTGAAATATTATTTTCCGACACAACAGTATAGTCACCTTGCCTATTGATTTTATCTTCATTTTGAGTTTAACTCTAAGGTCCTCATTTGCCAGTGGCTTTCCTGACCTCACTTTCATTGGCATTAGGAACTCTTACACCTCTTGTAAGATCTGCAGTTTCGTTCCGGCGCGAAGGTCACGGACAAGATGGTACCCCCGGTTCAGGTCTCTCACTGATCAAGCTCGGCCGATACTCAGCCCGGGTCCTCTGGTCCTCGGCATGGCCTAAAACCGCTAAACGCTACAGTTACCTAAAACCCCGGGCAGAAGAGGAGAGGAGGGTGGCAGCGGAGGAAAAGAAGAGACTAGATGAGCTGAAACGGATCGAGAGAGAACTGGCAGAAGGTGACACCATACTCAAGTGATGTAGAGCCCATGAGCTTGCCTATCTTTAGCCGCTGAGGATGAATAAAACTTTGTCGTGTAATGGAAAAAAAAAAAAAAAGATCTGCAGTTTCACTTTGTAACAGAATTGAATGTATTTGTATTATATTGCCTTTGTCTTCCTGGGGAAGGGAGAACATTGAGGAGGAACATTTGAAAGAGGGACCAACTTACAGATGATCTTATCTTTAATAAATACTTTCCATGCATGGATATATCACAATGAAACTCATTAATATGTCTTATTAATATACATTGATAATTGTAATAAAAATTTAAAAACTACTTTCAAGTATTCATGACTTCCTTCCCTTCACACTCTTATTAAAATGAAGTGTGAAATTAGGGGGCATTCTGTGGTTGTATCATGTAAGCGAGTGTCTGACAAGAGGTGGATTAAAAACTGAGAAGACAGGTTTAAATGTTGAAGATTGAAATGGAAGAGAGAGAAGAGAGGAGAAAGTTGTCCCTGTGAATCAAAGTTGAGAAAAATTCAACTTTATCTGGCCTCTTGTATTAGTTATTTTTCTGTTGCTGTAACAAAACACCATGACCAAGAAGAATACTTATAGAAGAGTTTATTTTTGGCTTACAGTTCCAGAGAGTTGGAATTCATGATGGCAGGGACAGCATGGCAGCAAGAGACAGGCGTGATGGCAGGAGCACACAGCAGGGAGTTCACATCTTGAACTGTAAGCAAAAAACAGAGAGGGTGTGCCTGAAGTAGGGTGAAGCATTAAGCTCTCAGGATCCAACCCCACTGGCATACTTCCTCCAGCACGGCCTCAGAAATACCTCATTCAAATCACCACACAAATCTAGAATAAGATTTCTAGAGATTAAATATCTCTCTTTGTTTTCATTACATGCTTACCTTCTACTCATACTTTGGCATCTCACTTGCTCAGCCTGTAGAGAAAAACATGTGCCTCTTTAAAGAAGTGGCCACTGTGACCATCATGATTGCTAACGTCAATTAAAATTGTTTATAAATAAAATTCTGTTTATCCCCTCTGAGTTTAGTTAGCATGGACCTCACTCTCTGTGTGGGTTCAGCCTAGAGACACTGACATGTTGAGGAACCTGAACACGATCGGCTTAAAAAAAAAAAAAATGGTCTTGGTTGAATTAACCAAGGACTCTTAGCAAATATTAGCAAATAGCCTACTGACGCCGCTTCAAGCTATGCCCCAATCTTTCTGTTTTTAGTGTTTCAGAATTCTGTGGGTAATAGTTTAATAGAACATTTATTTTAATATGAACTGTCAAAGCCAACCAAGAATATTGAGGCTTGTGTTGTATTGGGCCAAACAAATTGGGTAAAAGGATGACTAGGGCATTACCAGTAGTAGACATGGGCTAGGGAGTCAATTTGCTTTCCCTTTAACTTGAGTGACCTATTGCTTAAGAAAATTTCATGGGTCATGATGAAAAAATTCAAGAAACTCGGGGATTCAGAGAAAGCCCATTGTCAAGATTAGCCAGCCCAGGCTTTATGTTTAGATGCTTAATGCCATCTTTATGGCATGATTCCTATGGAAATCAATATCATCAGTTACTTTTCCAGTTCGAAAAACTAGACCTTAGGAGCACTAATGAAGAATGAACAGAGTCATTGAAGTTCAACTACTCATTCCATTTATATTCAGTAAAACACTCAGTCCAACTTAACATATTGTGCTAAGGGTATAGGATGAAACTAACATGGTAAATGCAGATGTATCACCGGTGTTAGACAGTAGTTAGACAATTCCTAGACTCCGTCTTAGGAGTTCCACAGGGCACTGGAAGCAGCTGCTCTATGCTTTATTAGATTCATCACTAACTTCTGTAGCATTCCTTCCATTAGGCACTCAGTTCCCTCAATCCCGGCAGGCACAGGGTTAAGCCTCTATGACTAGGCCTGGTGGGCTGATTTTCATCTAGGGACAGTATCAGAGGACCTTAAAGGGTTTCTGAGCAAAGATTTAAAGAAAGAAACCAGCAGGAAATGAGAAGATTTTTCTAAATGATAAAAAGTGACTTTTGCTGTAGACGGATAGAAACGCCTAGACAGTTATAAAGGTGGCGATAAATTAAGCTTCTGTGTTTCAGGAATTGTTTCCTTCTGTGAACATGAGGCAGTTTTATATTTTACCCTGACATTTTTTGTTGTTGTTGTGACATGTTGAATACAACACAATGTTATTATTAATATATTAAATATCAATGTCACTTTTATTGGGATATTATCATTTTTCTTTTAAGTGCTCCATTTCCAAAGGGTTCTGTAGGCTGTTGATGGTAGTTAACGGCAGAATGCATCTCGGATTTTGTAATGGAAATCAATGGGAAAATAAGATTGATTTGATAGAAAGTCTCTGTACTGCAAACTTTGCTGACAGTGACCATTTCTTAAGTGAAGGATACCTATTCCACAAGTGCCTGATGATGAGTTTTTATGTGTATGATGGATCTGAGTAATTTGGAAGATTAATAATGTCAGCAGCAGGTTTTTGCTGACTGGTGGCTCATTTGAATTCTACTGAATTTTCTTTACCAAGGGTGCTTTTATGAATGGGTAGAAAAGGCCACAGTTCTTAATGGTGGTCACTGCTCTTCTCACGAGTAGTCAGGCAAACACTGCTGCACTCTCCCCAGCAGTCTCAACAGAGACATGATGGTTCAATGCCCACCTGTGTCTGTTCCCAGTGCTCAACCAACTCTCCTTGCTAGTTACAATGGTCAAGGGTTACTTTAGGTCAATGTGGTCATGTTTTACCTTGGGCAGTCATTTCATTTTCACTTATGACAAATGCTCTTTGCCCACATTGCATCCAAGTTGGCATGTCACTACTTGGGAAGCCAAAGCTTCCCATTTCACAAAGACCAAAAACAGTGCAACCCAGAAAGAGTCCTCTCTGTACCCAGTCATCCAAATGTGAGGCCACCTGATCTCCCTGTGCCACAGATTACTGCCCTCATTGTTTTTCTGAAGTACCAGTTCTCACAATTGGAGGAATGGTTGCTTTAGACCAGTTCCTTTGTTCAGCTGTTCTTTTCTGCACACTTGTTGTATCACAACCCTTTTGAGAACAATCCTACAGAGAATTTCCTACCAGCTGTAGAAACATACATATTACTGTTTATATAATTTATTAAATTTGGGGCTGGATAAATGAGTTGGTGGGTAATACATTGGTTCACAAGCTTGAGGACAGGAGTTTACATCCACAACACCCACTTAAGCACCAAGTGGGCACTGAAACCCACCTGTAACCCCACTGCTCAGAAGGCAGAGATAAAAGTATCACTGTTGTAGGCCGGCTAACTACACTGGCTGAGTCAGTGAGCTTTGGGTTCAAGTGAGAGAGACTGTCTCATTATATAATGTAGAGAGTAATCAAGGAAGACATACAATGTCGACCTCTGATCTCTCTCTGTACATAGACTTACTTGTGAGTGTGTGTGTGTGTGTGTGTGTGTGTGTGTGTGTGTGTGTGTGTGTGTGTACATTACAGCTGTACATGCAAAAATAAATTTATAACTTTTTCAATAAAATATGTAAGTAAAAGTTTTAAATGAGAGTCCCCCTTCTCTGATAGTATTTGGACATTGTACCAGTTTCTGTCAAGTTGGCTAAACCAGAGGAAATGTTACTTCAAATGATGTCAAATGGACTTCAAGATAATAAAAGTTTTAAGATTTCTAGAAAAGGGGCTGGAGAGATGGCTCAGAAGTTAAGAGCCATCTTCCAGAGGTCATGAATTCAATTCCCAGTAACCACATGGTGGCTCACAACCATCTGTAATGAGATCCAGTGCCTTCTTCTGGGATGCAGGCACATCTGCAGGCAGAATACTGTATAATACATAATAAATAAAACCTTTAAAAAGGATTTCTAGAAAAATCTCTGTGTTGTTGATTTTTGTTTGTTTGTTTTTTCAAGACAAGGTTTCTCTGTGGCTTTAGAGGCCGTCCTGGAACTAGCTCTTGTAGACCAGGCTGGTCTCGAACTCACATAGATCCGCCTGCCTCTGCCTCCCGAGTGCTGGGATTAAAGGCGTGTGCCACCACCGCCCGGCATGTGCTGTTGATTTTTGATGTGGGTTTTGAAGCTCTGGATTCAGCCAACCACAGAGCAGAGATGCATTCGTATACACAGAGAAGTGTGTCCTCAATATGCATAAACATTTTTCTTTAGTTATTCTCTAAGCAATACAGTGTGACAAGTATTTACACAGCATTTACATCATATTAAATATTATGAATAAGCAATAGATGATTTAAAGTACATAGGAGTATGTGTGGAAGTTATATGCAAACACTCTACCACTTCATATAAGGGCCTCGAGCATTGGGGGATTTTAGTATTCAGTAAGTGAATTTTTCTGTATATATGAATAGTACCTATACTATGTTTAATGTATAATATTCAGTATGTGTGTTGTTGTTTTCCTTTTTTAAGACAGGCTATTCTCCTTTTATGGTTCAGGCTAGCCTGAAGCTCACTATATAGTCCAAGCTGACCTCAAACATGTGATTCTCCTGAGTTCTGGGATTACTGGCATGTGCCACCACACCCAACCTCTCTCTACGTATATCATGAGATAATGGATGTTTCTATGAACCAGCTACAATGCTGACAAGAAAGTTAACTTCAGACTTCTTCCCACATGTCAGGAGGTAAGATGTCTTAGTACTAAATGACCTTTCAATATCACTTGGGCTAGAAAGAGATCTACTTCACAAGTTTTATAGTTAGCATTTGGTAACCTTGAATTTCCCTTTTCTGATTTGCCCTTACCATGGCAACCTCCTAGTCTGTGATTTCATTTTCAGAGTGGACTGACTTATACAAGATTGCCCTTGGTAACACTTGGATAAACACATGGTATCAATTTTTATTTATTTTTCATACTTGCCTATTATTTTCTACCTCCAGAGATTCATATGAATAAATACAATAAACACAAAATCTTTAATACAAAACCTATTCATATTTAAATTAAAGACAAAAATCAAATATAAAGGGAAAAAGAAAAAATAAATGTAATTGGTTCCCATTATCATTCTAGCTAGGTCTCCCATTAAATACTGATCACCACTGTGATTTTTTATACATAAATTAGTGCCTTGTAAATTTGCTTTGTGAAGCTATGTCCCTAGAGCACAAAAATCTCACCTCTGTGAATTTAGTCATTGGTTTTTATACTGAGGGAAAACTGTGCTACAAGGTTTTTCACTTCTGATGAGGCCACTACCCAGATTTTCTCATTCAAAGCTATATAATTTTAATTACTCGGAAGTAACTGATAGTCTGTCCTGTCAAGCACTAGGATGGGGATTAGGTCTACAAGGATGCTTGTGATTCTTCCCATTTCACAACTGACATGTTAGTCGGAGACAGATCTAAATGAAAACTAAGGAGAGGAACACAGCTGAGAAGATTATTAGAGCAGATTCCTCCCTCTGTAAAACAACCAAAATGCTAGGAGAAATGGATATGGGCAAAATCATAGCTGCGTTGCCAAGATAATAAGAAATTCTTGGGTGGAAATCTACATGCAGGTTGGATTCCACATGGCTTTTACAGTGAGTAACCTGAAACTCCATGTTCCCAGCCCCAGCTTTTAGAAAGTGTTTCCACACCATGGTGAGGCTCAGTGTGCTTCCAGCAAAGGTAGAACAGGTGGTGTTAGATGAGAAATTTCAGCAATTTCAAAAGGCTGGGGATTTGAATCAGGCATGATGGTGCACACCTCTAATTCCGGGACACGGGATGTTGAGATGGGTGATTGGCAAGCTCCAGATCAGTGTGGGCTCCATAGTAAGACCCTGTCTGAGAACCAAGAGACAGAGCTCAGTGTTGGAACATATATTTAGCATGTGCAAGATACTGATTTTTTTCTAGCATTGTAGGGTGATGTAGAAGGCAGGGAGGGAGCATCAATATTGGCATGGCAAGTGCCTCGGGTGAGGGGACAGTAGACAGCAACCCTAGATGACCCTTTCCAAAGGAAAGACTTTGAGTGTCATAGCTGACTGGAGTAAGCTTCTTAGTCACTTCTAAGATTAAGATGACATCTATCTGACATCTCACATCTTCACGATGGATGTGTATCTATCTTTCACTCCAATATGTCCTTTTCCTTTCCCGAACAACCCCTAAAGGCCACACTGGCAGTTACCAAATCTTCCCAAACATTTCTTTTTAAGATATGTATCTATGGACTGGAGAGATGGCTCATCAGTTAAGAGTACTTGCTGCTCTTTCAGGGAACCTGGGTTCAGTTCCCAGAACCCACATGGGAACTCACGACCTCCAGGTCCAGAGATTATGATGCCCTTTTCTGATCTCCTCAGACACTGCACACAAGTGATGCATATATGCACATATTCAGGCAAAAACACGTGTACATAAAATACTCACTTTTCACTGCCCACTTCAAAGAATATGTAGTGGAATTCTAACTGTATTTCCAACAGTTTAGGGTCAGTGTTGGATTCTGTACTTCTATTAAGGTAATTTCAACTTAATTTTCACAAGTATATCTTAAGTTAACATATATTAAATAGAATCTGCTAAAAACCCGTGAGACGTGTGCTGATATCAAAACAGTCTCATTCTTTATTTGTTATTCTGCCCCCATAGGACTTTCTTTCTGTTCTCATTAAATGCCACTTTTTAATTTCTTTTATGTTTCCTGCATGTCAAAAGTCTTTTTAGGTTCTTAATTTTACAGTCTAACACATTGGTATCCTTCCTAACTCCTTATCACTTAGGCTTACAAAATGGGTAGGCCTGATAATTATAGTCAGTACACACAGGCTTGCTATGCACTTTGTCCTGTGGAAGGGTTTGACACACACTATCCTGTGCCTATCTTGGCATTAGAGGCACAGAATAACATGAAGCACAACCCCACCCATTGTCCATCTGTTTAAAATAGTGAAACACAGAAAGGTGAAACAAACCACATAGGCTGCCTAGTTCCCAGGTGATAAGGCTAGTGAGCTAAATGGAAAGCACCCCTACCTTGCCACAACTTGTAATTGCCTGTGCTTACCCTGTTGGGACTCTGTGAGTGATATATCTAGATGACGCTAGTTTGTTGGAGCCTTCCAAAAAACTGTTCTTACACTGAGCTCAAATCTGCCTTTCTATAAAGCACTGGGATGATTTATCATACCTTGTACAACTCATCATCCTTCCAACAATGATACCATGTGTATCATTTACAAATTTCTGACAAGCAACTTAAGGGATACACCCAGTTTATTTTGCTTCACAGTTTAAGGAGCTAGGGTCCAATGTGGAAGGGTGGATATGTGGCAGGCAGTGAATCCTGTCCTCTCCTCCTTGAATCCTGATAGGACAGGAAGCTAAGTGCAGATGGACCAGCCTAGTGAGCCACTTCTTCAGAAAGACTCCACCTCCTAAAGATCTCACACCATTCTAAAACAGCAGCATCAGCTTGGGGGCTAAGTATCCAGGCACAGTCATATCCAGACCACAGCATCAGCACCATGATCTGCTACCCTGGCCGTGTTGCTTAGAAATACTGTGCCCACAGTCCTGCCTGTACCCAGGTCATCACTCAGGAAGCATCAGCATGCTGTTTGGCCTGACTCCAACTTCAAACATAGATGTTGATCCCTGGAGATTATTGCTTATCTTTCTGAGTCCATGCACTCTATAAGTTTAGTTGTAAATCCTAGAATTTTTAAAGAAATGATGTCAAAATAAAAATACAATCCTGACTTAGGAGATTTTGGTGGGCCTCCAAGCAGGCTGTTATAAGAATTCCCACAGAGTTCAGGAAATAGGGTCTTTACCTTAGGTCTGTCTCCAGAATCCCCCAAGTATTATCATTTAATGATTTTTAAATGACGTGAGACACACTCTGTTGTAACGTTCCAGGCTAATCTATACCATTTGTCTGTAATTGTTCTCTGCTGTGTGTCTCTCGTCCAACTTTCCCACAGTCTTTTATAGGCTGAGAGTTTGTTGAGGAAACCTGCGGGCTACTCAGGTCAGGATCTCGACAGTCCTCTGTGTGTTTTTGTGCTGAGGAGGGTCAATCCCAGCGGGTCCTCAGAATTTCAGTTTGGAAAGCTCTGGGTCCCTGGCTGGCTTCCCTTTGGATATCAGGACGGGCTTTGCTGGTCCAAGTATGGCCTTTAGACATGCACCACCAGAAAACTGGGCAACACAGAATGTCATCCCCATCTAGACCTACAGAGCTGCAAAGTGCTTTTGAATAAAAGCCCAGGCTACACACAAGTTAGAGAAGGGGTGGGGGTGGGGGTGGGGGAGAGCTCAGTGAATTCCATACTAGATTATGCAAATGTGAGGACCTCAGTTTCAATCCTCTACATCCATGCAAAAACTTGGGAGGGTGTGTGTGCTGGCCAGTTTTATGTCAACTCGACACAAGCTAGAATCATTTGAAAGGAGGGAAGCTCAACTGAAATAATGCCTCCATAAGATTTGACTGTAGGGCATTTTATTAATTAGTAATGATGGAAACATGCTCAGCCCATTGCAAGCAGTGCTATCCCTGGACTGGTGGTCCTGGGTTCTGTAAGAAAGCAGGTTTAACAAGCCAGTAAGCAGCTCTCATCTATGGACTCTGCATCAGCTCCTGCCTCCAGGATCCCTCCCTACTTGAGTTCCTGCCCTCACTGCCCTCACTGTTGATAATGATACAGCACTGCAGGTGAAATAAACCTTTTCCTGCCAAGTTGCTTTTGATCATGGTGTCTCATCGTAGCAATACTGACCATAACTAAGACAATTTGGTACCAGGAGTAGGGTATTTCTATGGTAGACCTGACAGTGTTGTTTTGGGGAGGATTCTGGAAGGACTTTAGAACTTTGGGCTAGGAAACCATTGAGTACTCAAAGCTCAGTGGGCTATTCTATAGGAGTTTTATAAGATGAGAATGTTGCCATATGAATGCCTGGCATCTGGGCTACCACCCGAGGCCACATTGGTGTCCAAGGACCATGCTGTCACCGGGACCACACCAATCTGAGTGGCTGCCACTCGGGAACATGGTGACATCCAAGCCTGAGCTGCTGCCAAAGGCCATGTCTGGGTCAGTGTTCTACCATAGCTGGGGTCTGTGGCCCCTGTTACCACTGGAGACTATGGGAGAGCTGGCCCTGGTTGCCTGGGCACCTCAGAGCTGGTCCCGCTCCTCACCATGAGCCTCTATGGGAAAACTACACCGATCCCCACCAGAGAACTGGCCCCAGTGGCGTGGGTGTGGGAGAGCTGGCCCAATCCTCAAATGGTCCTGGGAGAACTGGCCATGAGCAAGGGAAAAGCTGCCACCATCCCTCACCATGCATGTAGGAATGCTGAAGAACTGGAAAGCTGACTCCATCTCTTGCCTGAGGGGGTGGTCCTGGTGGAGGCCCAGACGGACCAACTCAGCTACCATTCAGGCTCACATCCAGCACTCAGGGTTAACCCACCCCAACATCTACTCCATCTCTGACCTGCCTGAACAAGTGAAGAGACTGGTCCTGTGGAACCATAATCAAAGGATCTTACGACTCAGGGAAACAGCAGGACATCTGAGAGAGGTTTGGGTGAGGGTCCAGTATTGATGGTATGTTGTGCATTACCCTACAAGGACACCCCTTGGGGGTAGGGGGCAAAAAGATGCAGCTCCCGGAGTCAGCGAGCAACACAACATGCTGCAGACTGGTTTATTCAGGAAGTTAGACCTGCCTTTATACCTGCTCCCAAGGTCCCATTGGCTCAGGCGCTGACTCTGCTGTATGTCCTTTTACCATTGGTGTTTCCAGGTCAGGTGTCTCTCTGGCAGCGCCTCTGGGCTTTAAGGCAGGCTTGGCGGCTTTGCTTAGGGAGAAAGTGCCTGAGCGCATGTGGGCTGGTGGGGGCATGGTGACTGCGGCTTGGATAGGCTGGGCGCAGTTTCTCCTGTAATGAATGGTGTACCAAGCCAACAACTCATTGCAGTGAACATTAGCAAGTAAAGCTGTTTGGACCTCCCTGGGCACTATGACAAATGAATGTATAATGGAGAGGCAGGAAAGACAGAGGAGCAAAGTGTTTTGTTTTTTCTTTTAAAAAAACATTTTTTTAAAAAAAAATTCTTGTGTGAGGGGCGTGGAGGATAGAAGAATGGAGGGCAGACATGGAAGAACTAGGAAATGAGTGGAACTGGGGTGCATGATATGAAATTGCCTCTCCAAATCAGTAATAAGTATATTGATAAAAATAAAAAAGTCTTTTTTTTTTTTTTTTAAGATGAGACTGTTGGAAGCAGTGCAGACAATGGAGGCTGGGCTTGTTAAGTTTTTGTATGAAGAATCTGTGGTGTCTGATCAGCTGGAGCTGAAGCATCTCCTGTGATTAGCAAGAGACCAGAACCACTGACGTAAAACCTTTGCTTTTCTGGGATAATCGATGCTGGTCAGCTGGAGCTGAGAAATTAGTGGTGATTAAGAAGACACCCACAAATCAGGCAGTGGTAGTGCAAGCCTTTAATCCCAGGGCTCAGGAGTCAGAGGCAGGTAGATCTCTATGAGTTCGAGGGCAGCCTGGTCTACAAAGTGAGTTCCACACAACTAGAGCTGTTACACAGAGAAACCCTGTCGGTGGGAGCGTGGGGGAAGACCATCATCATTACTGGGAAATCATTTAGGAAGTGTTTCTTCCGGGTCAGCACACAGAAGCTGTGTTTCGGAAGAGGCCAAGGTTGCACCTCATGCTGGCAGCCAAACTGGGTAGTGTAAAAGTCAGACATGTATTACTGGTTTTGAAGTCATGAAGAAATCATGGAGAAACTGAGGCTTGACACTGAGGGAAACTGAAGAGGGTCTAGGAGAGCCTATTGGTGACAGTGTAACCCAGTTGTACCAAGGGACCCCAGCATTTTGGAGATGCTGGTACCCATGGGATGACCTCCGAGACCAGTAGCAGTGGTGGCATGGAGCCTGCCCGTGCTTAGATGACAAGCTGGTTGTGTTGTAGAGGGCAGAACTGGAGAAGTGACCCAAGCCCTTTGGAGCCCGGGATATAGTAAGAGGATCCCAAACATTAGACACTGAGTTATTCACACAACTGGACTTCAATTTTGCTTTGATTTCATTGGGACTGTGCTCTGGTTCTTCTCTCTTGAAATAAGAAAGTAGCTAACTTACTTTTTTTAATTTTTATTTTAGAGGAGCCCGCAGTTGAGAGACTTTGAACTTTTAAAGATATTTTGGAATATTACAAAGACTTTGGATTTTAAAAGAGACTGAATATTTTAAATAGACTGAATTTTTAAGTGTTTGAATTTTTAAAGGCTGTGGGACTTTTCAAATTTGGAGTGTTTATGTTGTAACATTGATATTCATATGTAATCTTGGGGATGAACAAGACAGAAAAAGTTATGTCTTAACAGTGATATGTTTGTGTGTCAAGCTGACAAGCGGTCAATTGTGCTGGCTAGTTTTGTGTCAACTTGACAGAGTTATCATAAAGGAGGGAACTTCAACTGAGGAAATATCTCAATAAGAATGGGCTATAGGGAGAAATGTGGTACATTTACACAATGGAGTACTTCTCAGTGGAAAAAACAATGGAATCTTGAAATTTGCAGGAAAATGGATGGAACTAGAAGAAACCATTCTAAGCGAGGTAACCCAGTCACAAAAAGACAAACATGATATGTATTCACTCATATGTGGATTTTAGACATAGAGTGAAGGATTACCAGCCGACCAACCCACACTGCCAGAGAAGCTAGGAAACAAGGAGGACTCTTAGAGAGACATGCATGGTCCCCTGGAGAAGGGGGAAGGGTCAAGATCCCCTGAGCAAATTGAGAGCACAGGAAGTGAGGGGAGGGAGCTATGAGAAAGAGAAGGGAAGAAGAGGAAGGATGCAGAGGTCATGAGGGAGCAGAAAGGTTGAGTCAGGGGAAGAATAGAAGAAAGGATATGTGACAGGTAGGGTTTTAGTTGGGGGGGTGGTAGGGGAGGATGAGAGGGAGAAGGGAACTGGGATTGTCAGGTAAAACAATCTTGTTTCTAATTCAAATAAAAAATCTGGAAAAAAATGGGCTATAGGGCATTTTCTTAATAAGTGATTGGTGCGAGAGGGCCCAGTTCATTGTCTGTAGGGCCATCCCTGATCTGAGGGTCCTGGCTTCTACAAGAAAACAGGCTGAGCAAGACAATAAGCAGCAGCTCTCTTCCATGTCCTTTGCTGCATCTGTTCCTGCCTCCAGGTTCCTGCCCTGCTTGCTTTTATTGAGGAACTTTTACATGGGACTATGAGTGAAAAATCTCTACCTTCCCAAGTTGGTTTTGGTTATGGTGTCTCATCACACCAATAGTATCCCAAACTAGGACACTGTGACACACTCTTATAATCATAGTATTCTCCAGGAGGAGACGGGGGTTGCCTGGGAAAGCTGGATAGCTAGGCTTGCTGAAACTGCAAAGATCTGGGTTTGGCAAAAGACCCTGCTCCAGCAAATAAAATGGAGAAGTGTCACCATAAAAAAAAAGACACCAGATGTCAAACTCTGGCTTCCACTCTTAAATGAACACACACACACACACACACACATACACACACACACACATACACACACACACACACACACACACACACACACACACACACACACACATGCAAAGCATACATGCAAAATCACATACATGTCAAAAAGAGAAATATCATTTCAATTGGGGTTCCTTGACACCCTCTTTCTGAACTTGTATGTAAGCAGCATTATGAAGCTCCAAGACAACACCCTCACCTGCTTATTCCTCTTGACTCTGAGAGTAAGGGCTTGTTTTCATTTCCCAAACGATGCCTCTTTGGGGGCAAGAATTAGATTTTAGGGAGCTACTGTTCCTGTTCCATTGCCTCAACTTCTGAGAAAAGTCTCATTTTTTCCATCTTAGCTATCGGATCTGAGAATCTTCATAACCCCCTTTCAGCTGAATAAACAGCACTTCCAAAAGCAACACTCTTATCTGCCACTATACTTGGTCCTCAGGATAGTTCCTGATATTGCTAGCCTTTGAGTACTAAGAGCAGACATGGTATTCCCGTTTGTAATAACTTAGATGTTACGTACCAATCTATGTGGTGGGCATGGCAAAGGAAGCCCCGTGCACTTTCTACTGCACAACTTGAGCTCCAAGGTTATTTCAAATTTCTACTCCATGCTGGAGGATGCCCTGACTACCCTGCATCCACTTCCCAAGTGCAAAACTGAACTCCCCAGCTTCTCTAGATAGAAGAGGTCCAGGGCTATAGTTCTGGCCAATAAGATTCAAGTGGGAATCTTCTGGGATGCTTTGGAAAAACACCAAAATGGGGCAGGTTAACCAACAGTAGTAACATTTCATTGCTTCTCTCTGAAGGCTGAAATTGAGCAGATTGCTTCCATCTTAGTGAGAGGAGCCTCAGTTCCAGGCCTCTCAAATTGGCTTTGTGTTCACTGGGCAGTCTCCCATCATGCACGTCTCTGTATCCACATCTCTTCTTTTCATGAGAACACCAGTCATATCGATTCAGGTGCACCCAGGTGACCCCATTTTAATTTGATTGCTACCAAGATCATGCCTCCAAAGACATCTGCACTTGAGGTACGGGGGGCAAAAACTGCACCAGGTCCTTTTAGAAGGGATTACAACTCAAGCATAACGCTAGGGGACATTCCCATTCTGGGTAGACTTCTGGTTTCCTTGAGATGGGGGCAGCTGTCTAATGACTTCCTTCTGCCTTTCCTATCTCCCTCACTTAGCTGGAGCAGACTAACCCTATTTTGGTTATGAAGGGACAACCAAGAGAACCCAGGTTCGAACAAATGAAAAGAACCACTGCCTGGATACCTTATTGTACTAGAAAAATAACCCTGTGTACCAAATGACACTACAGTTAGGTTTCCTATTACTCTAGCCTAATATCCTCCTAGTACAATATCAGTTGCTTTTATATAAAATGTTTGGTACCAGGTTATGTCTACAGATGATTTCCACTGAGAGGGCGGTTGAAAGAATTGAGTACTGAAAGTAGCATCCCTTGCCTGCTTCTGTGGCACATACTGGAGGGCACACACTGAAGAGGATGAGTCAGAAGAATCATGAGCTCAAAGGCAGCCCTAAGTGTACCACACCCTTTAGAATTCTTTTTTTTTCCTTTTTCTTTTTTTAATTTAAATGAGAAACAAGTTTGTTTTACATGTCAATCCCAGTTCCCTCCCCTCCTCCCCTGCTCCCCACTAACCCCCTATCCCATTCCATTTCTGATCCCAGGCGGGAGGGGCGAGGGATGAGGGGGTTGAGGCCTTCTATGGGGGATCTTTAAAGTCTGTCATATCATTTGGATTAGGGCCTAGACCCTCCTTGTGTATCTAGGCTGAGAGAGTATCCCTCTATGTGGAGTGGGCTCCTAAAGTCCATTGTGTACTAGGGATAAATACTGATCCACTTCCAGAGGCCCCATAGATTAACCAGTCCTCCAAACTGACTTCCTCCTTCAGGGGGGTCTGGAACAGTCCTGTGCTGGTTTCCCAACTATCAGTCTGGGACCCATGAGCTCCCCATTGTTCAGGTCAGCTGTTTCTGTGGGTTTCTCCAGCCTGGTCTTGACCCCTTTGCTCATCACTTCTCCCTCTCTGTAACTGAATTCCAGTTCAGTTCAGTGTTTAGCTGTGCATGTCTGCTTCTGCTTCCATTAGCTACCAAATGAAGGCTCTAGGATGGCATATAAGGTAGTCATCAATCCCATTATTGGGGAAGGGCATTTAAGGTAGCCTCTCCACTATTGCTTAGATTGCTAGTTGGGGGTCAACCTTGTAGATCTCTGGACATATTTTCCTAGTGCCAGCATTCTCTTTAAATACTGGCCATTATAGAATGGCTCCCAGTATTATAGTATCTCTTGTATTGCTCCCCTCTATTCTTCCCCTGACTCAATCTTCCTGCTCTCTCATATCCTCCTCACCCCTACTCTTCTCCCCTTCTCATTCTCCTAGCTCCCTCTCCCCTCCCCCATGCTCCCAATTAGCTCAGGAGATCTTATCCCTTTCCTCTTCTCTGGGGGGTCCATGTATGTCTCTCTAAGAGTCCTCCTTGTTTCCTAGCTTCTCTGGTGGTGTGCACTGTAGGCTGGTAATCCTTTACTCCATGTCTAAAACCCATATATGAGTGAGTACATACCATGTTTTTCTTTTTGTGACTGGGTACCTCACTCAGGATGGTTTCTTCTAGTTCCATCCATTTGCCTTCGAATTTCAAGATTCCATTGTTTTTGATTTTTTGTTGTTTTTTTCTGCTGAGTAGTACTCCATTGTATAAATGTACCACATTTTCTCCATCCATTGTTCAGTTGAGGGGCATCTAAGTTGCTTTGAGGCTGCTATGAACATGGTTGAACAGATGTCCTTGTTGTATGAATGTGCTTCTTTTGGGTATATGCCTAAGAGTGGAATTTCTAGATCTTGTGGTAGACTGATTCACATTTTCCTGAGCAACCATCATACTGATTACCAAAGTGACTATACAAGTTGGCACTCCCACCAGCAGTGGAGGAGTGTTCCCCTTTCTCCACGTCCTCTCCAGCATAAACTGTCATTGGTGTTTTTGATTTTAGCCATTGTGATAGGAGCAATATAGTATCTCAGAGTTGTTTTGATTTGCATTTCCCTTGTGGCTAAGGATGTTGAGCCTCTCAAGTGTCTTTCAGCCATTTTAGATTCATCTATTGAAAATTCTCTATTTAGTTTTGCACCCCATTTTTTAATTGGATTGTTTGATGTTTTGGTGGCTAGTTTCTTTAGTTCATTGCATATTTTGGAAATCAGCCCTCTGTCAGATGTGGGGTTGAAGATCTTTTCCTATTCTTTGGGCTGCCATTTTGTCTTGTTGACTGTTTCCTTTGCCTTATAGAAGCTTCTCAGTTTCAGGAGGTCCCATTTATCAATTGTTGATCTCAGTGTCTGTGGTGTTATGTTCAGGAAGCAGTCTCCTGTACCATTCATTCAAGGGTACCTCCTACTTTCTCTTCTAAGATGTCCAGTGTAGCTGGATCATATTTAGGTCTTTGATCCATTTGGAATTAAGTTTTTGTGCAGGGCGATAGATATGGATCTATCTGCAGTCTTCTACACTTCAGCATCCAGTTATGCCAGCATCATTTGTTGAAGATGCTTTCTTTTTTCCATTGTATAATTTTAGCTTCTTTGTCAAAAATCAGGAGTTCATAGGTGTGTGGGTCTATATCAGGGTTTTCAATTCCATTCCATTGGTCTCCTTTCGAACTCTTTAAATATGTCTAAAACAAACAGCAGTGCTGGGGTCTGGCTGCAAACTGCCATCCAGCTGCTTTGGAGGTAGTTCTTTTTCATTTGTTTTTGAACACTTCCAAAGTGTTTCATCAGGAGAGACTCATGGCCATAGGCAGTCATGATGGAGCCCTAAAAAAATGGGAGAGCATACAGACAGAGAGCATCTCTGCATAGCATGATGGGGTCCTTGAAGGGAAGAGACCTCAGTACCAGAGAGTTGGAGTGTGTATTGCACTTCCTGATTATTTTGGGGTGCATGTGAGGGAGAATAAGTAGCACACAATGTATCCTAGGCCTTGTGACCTAGCCCACTGCTAGGACTCACAAGACAGGAAGGCACCAAGTAGAAGTTAAGTTGTAATTCAAGATTATCTAGGTATCAAAGGGACTGCACCTGCAAGAGAGTAGAGAGAACTGAACTTGCCCTCAGAGCTGCCAGGTCACAGCAGAAGTTGGTGGCTGCTCTAGAGAGACTGCCTGGCATGAGCGAAGACATTTGGGAGGTGGAGTAGTAAGAGGGACTGGGTTCTAACATTACCCACTGAGCCCTGCTTTGGGCTAACCTTAGCCCTTACTCTTTATTCTCTCCTGAGACTCATGTAGCCCAGGCTGGCCTCAAGCTTGTGCTGCAGGACAGAGTGACTTGCTGCTCCTTCCTCCACTTCCCCAAGTGGTAGGATTGCAGCCTTGGAGCACCACACTTAGACTATTTGGTGTTTGAGGTTAAAACCAGGGCTTCAAGCATGCTAAGTAAACACTCTGCCACCGAGGTTACACACCCAGCCCTCTATTTTTTCTAAGGACAATCCCACATCTTTGCACCCAGGAGTCCAAATTGGGCTCCCTATGTAAAGAAATTTTGTAGCATTCTCAGTGTTCCTTTCACCCTGTTTCTTGAGGTTATTAAACACTTTGCTTATCATGAGCCATCTGGGGGCCAGCTTTTGAAGGTGATAGTTGTTTCCCAGCCCTCAGTGTGTTCCCTGAAAATCCAATAAAAGGATCCTACTTGCTATTCTTAGCATCTGCACTACAACTGGTGTGAGAGAGAATGAGGTCATGACTCGTTACCCTTGGCAGTGGAAATTTTATCAAGTCCCTCCCTCCATGGATTTTCATGACTGAACATGAGATCATCCGTGCAGTTAAACTTCATAGTCTTCCACAAACCTCTGTTCCCTCTCACATGCTGGGTCCTGCATTAGTGTCTTTAGCAATAGTGGTTGTTGTGTCTTCAGATCCTGGGACTGAAACAAAGCATCGTTAGACACTAGGACAGGGCGGGAGGTTTACATAGGACATCTGCTTCACAAAGGCGCTCTCTCAGTGCTCTGCACAGGCTCTGGCCTGTAGGCCTCCAGGCAGAAGGCCTCCTAAGTGTCTGGCCCAGTGCTTCTCTTGGAACTCCCAATTTCCAGCTCTTCCTCCAGCAAGAACCAACTGTAATGACCACCTGCGCTCTTTGCATTCATCTCATCCAGCTCCTGCTTCTTGGCTCTAATGTGGGTGCTTCGACAAATTTGGGTCAAATATCTTTTCTTTTAACCAGAATCCTAATGAGAACACATTTACAGTTAACGAGAGTTTTCTGTCCATTAGGATAGCCCAGACATTTAGTATTGTATAGTGAGAGCCGTAAATAATCAAGTAGCTAGGTTTGAGGCACTGTACTTAAACTGAACATGTGTGCCACATGTGCAATGCGTGAAACTCAGCACAAAATCTCAGCCCAGGCATTTATGGCCTGTGTGACAATTGAAATGTCATAGCTGATATCTACGAGAGGACAATTCCTAACTGTATATCCACATGCTAACACAAGTCCATCTCATCCTGGCTGTGCCCTCCCTTCAAGTTTTCTTAGTATTTATTTTTAATTGTGCATGTGTGTCTGTCTGTCTGCATGTGGGTATGTGCACATGTGGAGGCCAGAGAGGACCCCCTGGTGCTAGAGTTACAGGCAGAGGAGGGCCACTTGGTATGGGTGCTAGAAACTGAGTTCAGCTCCTCTGTAAGAACAACTTACTTAACCACTGAACCATCTCTCTAGGGGGAATCCTTGTTTTCTTACCTTAACCCTTTAATGAGTCATCACAAATTTTGCCTATCTGCTAGTTAATTTTTATTGTTGTTGTTGGAGGGGAAGTTTTATTGAATTATTTGGTTTGGTTTATTTGATTGTTTTTCAGACAGAGTGTCGCTGCTATGTAGTGGGGAGCTTTTCCTGTCTTAGGCTTCTAAGTGCTCTTATCCCAAAACATATACCACTAATCCTAGTCAGATTTCTCTTGACAAGAAGTTTTTTGTTGTTAGGCTAGGGAGATGGCTCAGTCACTAGAGTGCCCACCATACACATGTGGTACTTGAGTCCAGATCTTCAGCATCCACACAAAAGCTGAGCACCAGGGTATACATCTATAACCCTAGCACTGGGAGGACAAAGAGACAGATGTGGATCTCTGAGCTCATTGGCTAGCCATCCCAGGCAACCATGAGCTCTGTTGCAATGAGAGACAAGTCTCAAAAATAAGGTAGAGAGAAGGGCCCAGCAAGACAGCTCAGGAGCTAACGGTGCTGGCTACCAAGCCTAAGAACCCGAGTTTGATGTTTGATTTCTGGAACCCACACGGTGGAGTTGTCCTCTGACCTCCATATGTGCACACATCCACACTAGGTATATAAAAATATTAAGGAAATGAGATGGAAAACAATCAAAGAAGGCAGCCAACACCAACCTCTGCCCCCCCCCCACAGTCACCTACCTAGACAAGCATACACCTACATGAATGTGCTTGTGGTTTCTTATCTTTTACATTAGAAAAAAAAAAAACATTGAGTTTGAGAGTAGATCAGTATGTCAAGTTTTCTCGAAATATTCTTGAAAGCCATTTGCTGCCTGAAATGTCTAGAGGGCAGATCTAAATGGGGCCACCAGGTAAGAAAGCAGGGCAGCCTCACACACTTAGGAAGCATGAGAAGGGATAAAATGGAAAGGAAAAAAATCTTATTAGGTTTTGTAGGTCAGGGAAATCCTTTGTAGCCTGGATTTCTAAACCCTCTGAATTTTAATTGAAAGTATTTCTCCAGGGTATTTACTTTAACATGACTATGCACTCTCAAAAAATAGTTCCTATCCATATTAGAAAAATATTACAAATTCCAGGAAGACCAGATCGAATTAGTAGGAAGATGTGGTTATGTGCCCTTTCTGTGTGGGACAGTCCCCATAAATTTCTGGCACCCATGGGCAGCCAAGCCTCTATGGAGCACCTCAGATACAAAGAGAGAGCATGTAGGGGTCTGACAGGGACTCCCTGCCCCCACTTTAGAATTATCATTAATTCTTTATATAAAAAAGCAATATTCCTCGAAAGATTTATGACCAACTAAACCAAAAAAAAAAAAAGTCCCCAAATTAGACAGTAAAAGATGAGTTTTAATGTATCTGGAGGCTATTGTTAGGAATGTTTGAAAATTAATGAATAAAATTTTAAGTCACCTTTATTTTCATTGTTGGTATCTGAAATGTAAAATACTGCTGCTTCTTTGTACTGCATGTACACACACTCCAAAAGGCAGACAGTCACAATTGTTCCTGTATAACTAATGTAAAACCAACTGCTAAGTGTTACCGTTCCTCCTTTAAAAAACAAATCATGGGTACATTCTTGCCCATTTCTTCTTTCTGAATGTAACCTCATTACTCTGTTTTCAGTGCTAGGAATAATGAGGCTTATAACACCATACTAGTTTAAATGCTCCCTTTTGTCTTTCTGGCTCAGTGTATGCTTTTATATGTACCTCTTCCTCTTCGGTGTCTTCCTACAGGGTGTCACTTCTGAAGTATGTCTGTAAAATACATTGAGTAGAAAAAAAAGTGAGGTCAGAAGTCAGGAGGAAATATCCTTTAGCCTCCCCACACTAGAATTAATTAGCTTTCCTGGAAGACAGAAAATGGAGTCTGATCACACATGAGAAAGAACACACAATTGAAAGCATGATTCCGCTGTAGAACATGCTTTCAACATGGGCTTTTGTTCCCCAAATGTCTTTACACATTACAGCCCATTGGATGGCTCCAGAGCTAACCCACCTGAGGGAGCCAGAGCATTTATTGGATGAGGTTTAAGGAATCTGAGTAGGAAGGTGATGCTCCCACTGAGCAGGCATGCCCTGATTGCTTCTCCCAGCCCTGCCTCCCTTTCCCCCAGCCCTCTTCTTAAGGATAAACACTCTGGCTGCTCCTGGGAGGGGAGCATGCTTCCTGCTTCCGTACAACACAGCAGAGACTACTTCCTTCTTGCTGTGGCATCCCACCTGCATACTCTGTCTGGTTCTGGTGTGGGAGGAAGGTTTCCCTCCAGGATTCCAGGCTGGAAACTTGTCTCAGGAAGCAGGAAAGATGTCAGCAGGTCCCTTGTGCAGCCCATAGCAATGTGCACCCCCCCAGTCCCTTTCTTATTTTCATTCTGTTCCACAAGTCCCAAGGGTCTTTGAGGATCAGAATCTCAAAGCAACAGTCCATTGGCATGGGCATGGCCTCCTCTCTTGGCATTTACAGGAGAGGCTGCTTTGGTCCAGCGTGAGATGAAATGACAGCTGGGAGTAGAGGGAGGAGGGAAGCTATTCTCCCTTTGAACTCTGCAAGACTGTCCACATCCACTGGGCGGTGGTGGCACACACCTTTAATACCAGCACTCGGGAGGCAGAGGCAGTTGGATCTCTGTGAGTTCGAGACCAGCCTGGTCTACAAGAGCTAGTTCCAGGACAGCCTCCAAAGCCACAGAGAAACCCTGTCTCGAAAAACCAAACAAAACAAAAACAAAAAGACTGTCCACCTCCCATATTGGGCCACCAGTGACACTTTTCAATATTCAGGCAATTGATTCTAATTTTTTGCTTAACCACTATTTTTACCCTGTTTTTACATTTCCATCTAACAACTTCTTTCTTGGTAACTACTGCAACACACCTGCATATTCTCACCTTTTACATGTAGCATTTCATGGGATAGTGTTTGTTTGTTTGTTTGTTTCTTGTCAGCTAGTATAATGGTTCACTCTGACATCCAATCAGAGTGAACTTGAAGACTTTCCTACAAGCTAGCTGAAGGTACTGGCTCTAGCTCCATTGATCTGATGTTGGGTACAGTCAAGCTGGGAGCCTAACATCACCATGCCACAGAGTGAAGGAGCACCAAGGAAGTGGTGAAGCAAAGCTAAGAGATGGACCCTATTATCAAAAGCTGTGCCTCTTCCTGTCATTTTAGTTATAAACTCATCCTTAACATGAGATGCATTGCATTGGGTCCTTGGTCACTATTTCAATAAAAAGATTTTCTAGCAGATAAATAACATCCAACAGGACAGTTTTATGTCAGCATGATAAAAGCTAGAGTCATCAGAGACGAGGGAGCCTCAATTGAGAAAATGCCACCATAAGATCCAGCTATTGGCAAGCTTATAGGGCATTTTCTTAGTGATTGTTTAAAGAGGGAGGGCCCAGCCCATTGTGGGTGGGACCATCTCTGGATAGCATTTTTCCATGGCCTCTACATCAGCTCCCAGCTCCAGGTTCCTGCCCTGCTCCAGTTTCCATTAGTGATGAACCGTGATGTGGAAGTGCAAGCTGAATAAACCTTCCCCAGTTACTTTGGTCATGGTATCTTGTCACATCAAAAATAATGCCAGCTGAGACAAATATCATCTTTTCTTGAGACATATATTGGAGAATAATTCAATGTTGTAAATAGCAAATGTGATCATTTACATACAGGAAATTTCAAGAGCGAAAACAAAAATGTGAAAAATGTTAATAATCATACATAAAGGTGACATAGTATTGATATATTTCCACTTCCATCATGACTGGATTTTTTTTTTTTTTACTTTCCATTTGAACTTCCATTTGAGCAAGCCTCTCACCCCAATGCCCTACCATATCTCCTGCCCCCAAACTCCAAAAATGTTTTTAAGAGTATCTTTAGTCCATTCACTTCTTGCCACCTTAACCAAAGCTGTCATTAGCTGTTGTGTGAACTGATGAACTTGAATTTGGTGTGGACCACTGAGGGAAGAAATGCAGTTGTGGGTTTTTGTTGGGAGTACTGGTTATCCGCCACAGTTAAAGATGATGAAAACGTCAGTGTGGGGTGTTTAGTTCTGAATGCAGAACAGTTAAATGGTGTCAAGGTAAAGGTGGACAGTAGCAAGCTGGCTTTATGAGCTGAGGTACAGATACACAGTGGGAGTCGTTAGCATGGGGAGGCAGCGATCTTCCAAGAATAGGGAGAAGATGGTGAAGAACAGAACCACTGATATTTAAGAGGGACAGAGGAAAGAGGGGTTGCAAGCAGAAGAGGAAATTCAATGAGGAAGATAGAAGGATGAGCAATACCATTCAAACCAAAGGAGTTCCAGGAGGGAAATCCCCAAGTTCCCCCTGAACTCGAGAATTCTCTTGTGCCAGTTGACAACTGCAACAATATTAGTTTTACTAAGGGATGGAGATAATTGAAAGAAATGAGGGAAAAGCCCAAAAAGGTCACTGGAATTTCCAGTCTACTGGAGTCATCAAATTTCTCATCTTCTTTACAAACACAAAACCATCATTTTGTTTCACTTTGGATAAAATTGATAAGTTTTTTGGTGCTCCTCTTCAAATTGGATTTTTGATCCTATATGCACCCCTCTCTGTTTCTCTCTCCCTCTCTCTATTTCGCTCTCTCTATCTGTCTCTCTCTCTCTCCCTCTCTCTCTCCCTCTCTCTCTCTCTCTCTCTCTCTCTCTCTCTCTGTGTGTGTGTGTGTGTGTGTGTGTGTGTGTGTGTGATGTTGGTGTGTGCAGGTGTTTGTGAGTAAAGGTGTATGTGTCATGTATGTGCCAATGGAAGCTGGGGACAGACCTCTACAGCTTCTCCACCTTGCTTTTGGAGCTAAGGTCTCTCACTGAACCTACTTTGCCATTTAGGCTCCACTGGCTGGCAGAAAGCTCCAGGGTTCTCCCTGTCTCCTCTAGCCCCACTGGGGTCACAGGTGCACTCTGCTCCATCCATCTCTTACATGGGAGTGGGGGATTTGAACTCAGGTCTTCATGTTTGTAGAGCCCACACTTTACCACTGAGTCATCCCCTCACCTTTGCTCTGTTTATTTTGTTCTTATATTTCTTCCATTCTTTCTGGATCACTAAAAGAATGGTTTGTCATCTAAAATATAAGGCTTGGCTATCAACTTAGTGTATTCTCCTACCTCCTGGAGTAGTGCTCACTGCATCATACCATCTATAGCTTAGAGGGCTCCAGATCTCCAGCCCTCTGTGACGCATGACATCATAGGACAACATAGTTTGTAACAATTCTGCTTAGACTATGCTTACACAGCTGTTGATTTTTTTGATTTTTGATCATCTACAATTCTAATAGTCAAGCTTTAAGACACAGAATTTGATATAATTATGAACTACCCATGAATATATTTGATATTTTTTGTCTTTGAAAGTCTTCAGGTGGGCTTGTGTGTGACTCTAGAGATTTGTTTTATTTTATTTAGGGCAATTTTAGCCAATGTATGATCTATTTGTCCTGCACCTGGCCAAATACATTTGCTCTGACCCATTTCTTAGACAGCTGTTTTCTGTTTACTTTCTAGGGAGAAAAGTACTTGGTCAGCCAAAGAAAATACTGCAAGTGCCAGCAAGAGAACCTTGTGCAATCACTTAGCAAGCCGGTTGTATTTTGACCCTCTTCACTATATTTTCATTCAAATTCAAATTCAAATTTGAGCATTCAAATTCAAGTCCCTTCAGGTGGGGTTGAATGGGGAGAAAAATAATCAAACTTTTCATCAACCCATAAATAGCATTCTTCCCAAGCAAATGACACCTCCAAATGGGACTAAAACTTGCACTCTTGAATATCTTGTCACAGTGACTGGAAGTCCAAATATACCCACTTTTCTTTCCTCTCTTTCCTTCATTACGGAATTGGCACAGGAAACATTCCATTCCTTGTTGGAATAGAGCCATCTCCGGCACAGAGAGCAACAAACTCTTTAATAGCTACACAATAAAGCATTTCACAAAGCTGTGTACAGACAGTGCAGGTCAAAGAAAGGACTCTCCAGCACCATTTCAGCTGCGACTTAGCTGGAATGCATGCTGTCAGAGTGGCCAAGGAACCTTCACCTTGATGAAACTATGCCCTGCACCCACTGGGATGCTGAAGACTTAACTTCCAGTGCCTCAGATGTGACTGTGTTTGGGGGCAGGAATTTAAAGGAGGTAAATGGATTAAAATAAAGTCATTAGTGTAGACCCTAGTCTACTGTGACCAGTGACCTTCTCAGACACAGAGGGAAGACAAAGTGTAGACTCAGGGAGAGAATGTTCATCTATAAATGAGCAGGAGACAGAGAGAGAGAGAGAGAGAGAGAGAGAGAGAGAGAGAGAGAGAGTCCTCAGAACAGAACAAGTTGATGATGCCTTCAACTTCAACTTCAGCTTCTAGAACTTTGGGGAAAATGATGTCTGTGTTGAACCCAAGCAATCTGTGGCATTTTGTTGTGGTGACACTTATACGCCAATTCAGCCACAGTGATGGGTAATAGTAGCCCTATGTCTGCATTAGGGGGCTGGTTCTTTGAATCCAGAAACCCCAAATGTACCCGACAGGGAGCTCCATGTCTGCACCCACTGGCTAATCATGCTTCTCTCCTTGAGTGGATGGTGTCTTCCTTCCATCTACTCTTGGACTCAGTTATTTTCAAATTCACATACAAGATATTATAACCTAAATTAGTCCCAGCAGGAAGAAACTAAAGAGTTAGCATCTTTCTGTGAATGCACACATGCATTAATAACTGATAAATATTCTAATAAGTGTTTTAAAGGTCAACAAGAGGCAACTTCTTAGCAAGGCAAAGTAATCGCATAAAATTCTGTGTGAGAGAAATTCAGAGCATACTTATGTTTTCTCTTTCTGCCGTGTACTGAAGCATGAGGACTTATATGAATCTTTTGGGAATAGTAAAAGCCGTCCTGGACACATTGGAGAGGGGGCACTGCTTCCTTTAATTCGGGGTGTATTTGAGAAAGTCCTCATCAAAATGTATTAAACACAGGAAATAGAGCGAATTAACTTAGGAACTGAAATATTGGGGCAAGATGACTTTTCAGTCTATATTACCGTGTCTGTGGGATTTTGGTTCTTTGAGATATCAGTGCTCAATCTGGACTTCCCAGCTTCTCTTGGAAGGAGAGGACAGAGTGAGTGGGGAGGAGCAATCAGAAAGATACTGACACGGGATTCCCAAGCTGGTCCTGCTTCTGCCACCTAGCAGGACTCTAAGTCTTGATGGGGTGCTCCTCTGAGGCAACTCAGAGCATGCATCTTCAAAGCATGAATGTCTTCATTTCTTTCAAAGTGATGTGCTTGTTCAACTTGTTAATTCAGTGTACATGCTGTAAAGCATTCTCAAAAAGAGCTTTTGGAAAAATGGCTTTAAATTTCTTTTCATGGGTTTACCTGTATTTTCCATGTTCATGAGATCTTATTGAGTATGGTGCGGGAGGTGGGCAGAACTTTACTGCCTTGAACATGTGTCTCTCCACTGTGTGACTCTATGGTTTTAAGAGCTCATTGATTTGTATGTATGTGTAAAAGAGCACCTTGTGTGCACTGCTCATACCTAGAGCTATAATGCCAACTTAACAGAAATTAAGCCTCACATGCTAAACAGTGACGGATGGGCTTCTTTTCCAGTTTTGGGCTCTAAGTCTCTACCCCTATCCTTGATTGGAGTTATACTCCAAGGTATGGCCAAATGTGACTCTTTACATCATAGCAGAAGAAAAGAGTAGTGTGCAGAGGGGAAGTTCAGCATTCAGTGTTTTGACTTCTGGTCCTCCTTATACATAACCATAAATATATGAGATAAACTAAGGCAAAAGTCTCTTCTTGTGGTGTCTACAGGAAGCATGTTTGGCTCAGCAAATCCTTTCATTTAACTTTTCATTATTTTTTCTTTGTACTAAATTTAAGTCAGATTAAAATCACTTCTTATTGCTTAGAATAATAAGTTTGAGATGATCTGCTATAACAAAGCCTTTCATCTACCTGATGGCTCTTAAAATAGTGTCTCACCTGAGCAATAGGGGAGCACGAATTCTGTGTTGTGCAATTTAGTGCCTTCATCTCTTCTTGCCTTGTTTCTGCTTTCTCCTTGAACACATATAGGTAGCTTAGAGTTGCCATGTAAACATACACTCTATAAGACCTATAAAGTTAGTTTCCTTTAAAATAATTCAGACATCATCATATAAATGAATTAACGAATAAATCTGAGGATTTCTTTTTCTCCCATTGGTGAAAGGGGACTTTGCAAATCAGAGTAAGAAAGTTCATTGTGCTTTGGGTCAAGCTGCATATACTGTCCTGAGGAGGATGCAGCATGGTCAACTGTACGGCTCCATCATCCCACTGGAAACAGACCACACATCCCATACTCCCTTGCATTGCCTGTGTCATGACTCACAGCATCCACTTCACAAGATGGCTGGATATGCACGGTATGCCTCAGTCACAAAGCCAGCAGTTTTTATATTTATCATAATGGTTTCTAGAGACCACAAGTCACACAATCCTGGCATACAAATGCAGGGTGAGATCTCACAAATCATCTGATTCGTTTAGGCCTTGCTCTTTCTAGTTGAGGAAGTTACAACTCAGAGAGGTGAGGTGTCTTCTCACCAGGGAAGTCATCAGCATGTGTCCTGGCTGGTTTTGTGTCAACCTGACACAAGCTAGAGTCATCAGAGAGGAAGGAGTCCCAGTTAAGGAAATGCCTCCATGAGATCCAGCTGTAAGGCATTTTCTCAATTATTGATCAACGGAAGAGGGCACAGCCCATGGTGGGTAGTGCCATCCCTGGGCTTGTGGACGTGAGTTCTATAAGAAAGCAGGCTTAAGATGATATGGGAAACAAGCCAGTAAGCAGCATCCCTTCCTGGCCTCTGCATCAGCCCCTGCCTCCAGGATCCTGCCCTATTTGAGTTCCTGTTCTGACTTCCTTTAATGATGGATGGCAATGTGGAAGTGTGAGCCAAATAAGCCCTTTCCTTCCTTTTGGTCACAGTGTTTTGTTGCAGCAATAGAAATCCCAACTAAAGCATTGTGTTAAGGACAAAGCCTGCTGGCCTATAACTGTACCCTTTAGACTCCAACTCACTACATTGATCCTGGGCTTAAGACAGCCCTGGACCTCATGTCCTTTGTCCTGGCTTTGGCTTCTATTTATGGCTTTATTATTGCTGCAGTGTCGTTAAGCAGTTTCAAGGCACACATGGCAACAGGTAGGGGATAAGAAGGAACATTTCGAGGATGGATTAGCTCTCCTAGCTTGCAGGGATCGCTTCTTTATGGTTGTGGTAACATCAGCTGGGTCTGAGGAAATAAAGACAGGACATGCAAACAGGACACTCCACATATTCACAGGCTCATTTCCCAAGCAGAACACTCTCAAAAACGATTTTAAAATATTTTAACAGATAAAATGCACCATGTATTCAGTAACTTCTTTAATAATCACAAGATGAAAATAGAATTGTTTTTAGAAACCCACAGAGTACAAAATTTGAAACAAATGTAAAGCAATACTTATTTGAAGAGGAGAGATACTGCTGTGGTTTGGTATAGGCTCAACCTGAGATAAAAGTCTTAAACAGAAGCAGTAGTAAAAAATAATTTGAGACAGCTGCTGTGTAAATGTGGCACTAGAAGATACATGTTCAGCTAGTGAGAGGTTGTTCTTGAGGGGAGAGTAAATATATTTGAACTTTTATAGCACTTTATTTTTCATAGAAATGTGGTTCAATAGAAAGATATTCATGAAAAATCATAAACTTTGACTACCAATTGAACAACCAAAATAATTTTTATGCATATGATTGTTTTTTTCTACATGATGCCTATGTACCATGTGCATGTCTAGTACCCACAGAGCCTAACAGAGGGCATGGTATCCCCTGAGATTGGAATTACAGTTATCAGATGCTACATAGGTACTTAGAACCAAACCTGGGTCCTCTGGAATCTCAGCAAGTGCTCTCTAACATTGTGCCATCTCTCCAGCCCCTATTAAAGTAATTTTTAATAAAATATTTACATGATGATCATGGGGGTGGTACAAAGAAATGTAGTGAATCTGATTATCAAAACACAACTGTATATTAATAATATCCAAAGGAACAGTTAACTGAGCTTCAATGTGTGATATGACCTAAAAATATTTGGTTGTAATTTACTAGATTATCTAATGCTAGATGGTTGCTTATGGCTTTTGTCAATAGTCTTTTAACCATGTAAAATCATAAGGGCAAAAGAACCCATTACATTAATTTTTCATGTATTTATATTTTATGACCTCTCCATTTCCACTCTTTGTCCATAAGAGCAATAACTACGATTGTAGATTTTTGTGTCTTTTATAGAACATTCTCATTCTGAGAGGTAATAGTGGCCATCCTTAGAAAAATCTTCTTTTAGCTTAATGGACTTGCATCAAAGCTGCCAATCATTGTTGGAATAAAACAGAGTGAACTTGATGCAGTGAACACTACGCATCATATACAAGTTCAGAGATATGAACTCCCCAGCATAGGACTTAAACCTCAAGCAACCCCATCATCCATGGTCAAAGACAGAAACAGGGCTTCTAATTTTTTACCCTGGGGAATGGGGTAGTAACATACCACAGGAGTCAGATGTGAAGCAATGTCAAGTTCCAAACCAATCCTTTTAAACAAAAGACTTATACAGGGCGTTAACCTAAACTGAATAATGTAGAGTTATCATTTGACATCCTCATTACAAAATGAAAATCAAATATGTAAATGCATATTGATTTCATTTCTATAACCCTATTAACATTACAAATAATAGCTAGATAGTTGTGATGTAAAAGTTTTAAGTTCTGTTTCTGCTAATGCTGGTTATAAAGCGTCAAGGTATAGGAATGAAGAATTTGCTTATGTTAAATAAGTATGTGGGAGGTAGCTGATAAAAATACATTGACATTATACACACTTGTCTTTCCACAAGAACCACAGCAGTCAAATCACATTACATTTAAAAGAACACATTAAAATACTTACTACCCGAAGGTGACTAACAGATCTTCCTTAAGCAGCTAATGGTAATGATTAGGAGAGTAATGTTTGATTTGCCCATAAAACTCATTATTTCTTTTTCTATTCCTGGGATTCATTTATCTCACTTATCTGTGACCTGTTTAGTATGGATCTAGGTCACTTTTAAATGAAAAAAAAATGCATTTAGGGCAATGAGAAGTCCATACATTAAAGAAAAATAAAAACACCTGTAGATATAAATAAACTGCAGGCATTCCTTAGGTCACAAACACCTAACTTAGGAACGCAGGTACCTGTGAGCAGAGCACTGAAAACTGTGAGGTAGAACTAGGCGATGCTATTCATGTAGGTTCTGTTAAAGAAGGAACCACAGTTCCAATGAGCCACCAGTTCACTGAATTATTGCTATGAAGAAATGGCAAACAGAAAGTCCCAATTTTTATATCAAAATCTCTTAATGCTTAAATGTTTAACATACCAACTCAAGACATGCAAGAATACTTCATATTCTACATTAGTGGTTTTCAACCTACCTAATGCTGTGACCCTTTAATATTGTGCCTCATGGTGTGGTGACCCCCCCAGCATAAAATTATTTCATTGCTATTTCCTAACTGTAATTTTGCAACTGTTAGGAACTGTAATGTAAATATCTGATAGGAAACCCCAACAGGGTCACGACCTACCAATTCAGAACCAATGACCTACATAAATGACTAGTGTGAACCATCATGGGACCAAGAGTGTATTTGGGGAAATAATCTATTGCCCTTCTTTTGAGATTTGAAAATCAAGTTTGCCATATTCCCAAACATGTTTCCAGAAGGTGAAGCAGTCCCATCTACGATTGGTAAAAGATCTGTGTCAGTAGAGCATATACTACACACTGGGTCATCCACACAGTCTTTCCTGCCAACACATTAATGTTCCATATCACATGGTGCTGGCTGCCAGATGCAAAATACATTAGCTCAGCTCGGTGTAGCAAACCACACGGGGATAGCATACTGGCCCATCCATTCTGCTCTGCCGTAGAATGAACATTTACACAGACTTCCTCAATCTCCGTGCAGTCTCATCCTGTCTCCACAGTTGGCAGTCATCTGTTAATTTCCTAAAGAGCTCTTTTACCAAGCCACCTTCACTTTTGAAGTCCTATGTGTGCTGCAGTGTATTTAGCTGAAAGTTAATACAATTTTTATGTCTAAGTTACCATAATTTGTTGGAAATGAATGCTTCTATTGATGTTCTCTTTACGTGTTGCCTCAGTGCTAATTGGTGATCCTCAATTTTATTTTCTCCCCAAAGCACTGTTATTTTTTTGGCAGGAGCTATTGGTTTAGTTTTTGTCCATCAGAAATACATATGTTGGAAGTGAAAGACTATCACCTGTATGTAGCATTTCAAGTTATATCTGTTTACTAATTACCTTAAACCAATATATGTCATCAAGCCTTTCCACACATTTTATCCACTCAACAGCTACAGATTGACTGGAAACTACATACTAGGTAGTCTGTTAGGCCTGAAGAAGGCAGTGGGCAAGTCAGACTTCAGCCAGATTGATATACTAATTGATGTCCTAACTTATTACCTTGCTAGATTTCCTTGTCTAGGTCAAGAGCACACTGTTATTCCTCAAGGCCAGGGGAATAAGAAGGAACCCCTATCATTAAGTTCCCTGCCACTGCTTTGTGATGGGAGAGGTGGGTTCTCTCGTATCACATATCTGCCATCACTGAAAACAGGAGCCATTAAATCCCAGGTGATCTTTGTTGCTAATCTCTCCCTTCCTCACTCCCAAACTCAGCTGTGTGACCCTTGCACTTTGACTTTCGTATTTATTAGGATTTGGTCTTTCTGGAGCTTGAACTTCAGATTCCCCTGCAACTATCTAGCTGACATTGCCCCTCTGCTCATGGCTCTCGGCTTTTGGCCTTGCTGAAGGCATGCATTTCATATCTTCTCAGCTTTGCAGACCAAAGTCTGATGGGATAATTCTTTTGTACACTGTGAAGATTTGTCACTTGGATTGGTTTAATAAAAAAGTTGACTGGCCAGTAGCCAGGCAGGAAGTATAGGCAAGACAGCCAAACTAAGAATTCTGGGACGAAGAAGGGCAAAGTCAGAGGGGTCACCAGCAGACATAGAAAAGAGAGACATACACAAAATGGGATAGAGGCAAAAGTCATGTGACAGAATGTAGATTAATAGCAATGGGTTAATCTAAGTTGTAAGAGCTAGTTAGGAACAAGCCTGAGCTATTGACCAAGCATTTACAATTAATACTAAGCCTCTATCGTCAGTTATTTGGGAACTGGCAAGTGGGACAGAAACATTTACCTACAAATATCAGAACTTTTGGGCATCCCCAACTCCCTACAATGGGATGTAGAAGATTATTTATTGGACTCTATTCTGGCCATGTCAAGAACTATTGCGCAAGCATTCAGTATTCTCCACAAAACTTCATGCCCACCCTGTAGAGACCACTGTCCCATGAAAACAGAGTATATTCCAGCCTAGTGAATTCTACAAGCCATATCCAACTTATTATCTCAAAAGTACATTCTCCTCCAAAAGTTTCCAGTGGCTTCCCATCACTTTTTTAATATTATTAAATCCAGATTCCTCACTGAGGCCCAATGAGGCCCTGTGTGACCTGGTCCCTGTCTCTTCACAAATAACATTTCTTACCGATACTTACCTCCCTATTGAAGCCACAGTGCCCTCCAGGTTTCTAAGCATGAATAGCTTATCTACCATAGGGTCTTTCCACATGTCTGTATTATGTATCATCTGTATCATGGCCCTTCCACTTCTGTGTGATTTCTAAGTCCCAGTAAAAATGAATCCTCACCAAAGAAGCGCTCTATGATCACTCTGTTGTTTTTTATTCAAGCTTGTTAGAATTTATTGTGATAGCTTATAACCAGAGAAAGGACTGTGTTATTTGCCACCATATACACTATACTGTATCATAGTACATAAAATTTGATTGGATCTGCTTTAGCACTGTAAGGAGCACATGGCACTGGTAGTAACTTAATGATACTAATGCTGTAATGTAGACAAATAGACATTTGCAGGCCTGATGAGAAGCTTAAGCAGCATTTTAAATGTTGTTCTTTTAAGAAAAAGCAAAATATTTAATGTCTTTGGGAAGGAATCTGACCATTCTCATAGCAACAGTTAGTTTGGCTAACAATAATACTGTATCCTGGTGCTGTCAGAGGCTTGAATGGGAGAAGTAAAACAGATGGGAAAGAGCCTTCATCTAATCAAGGAGCAGTCTTCAAACCAACACCTTATGGATGAATATGCAGCCTACTGAGGAAAAGATGAGCTGTGAAGGTTCCTTTTAAATGGAAAACCGAGGAACAATGCATCCATACCTTAATAAGTAACATAACCGAGAAGAGATGGGTTTGCACCTGTGCTCATCAATGTGGCTTAGAGAGGAAAGTGGGTGGGACTTTGGAGCACTGGATGCTTTCAGGGAAAAACCACAGAAGGGGAAATGGACTTTATTTAGGAGAGAACAGAAAGTTCAAAGGCAAAAGAAATCCCAATGATAAGAGGGAGGTCCAGAGTGAAAAACTTGGACTCATTAATGTAAGTAATAGTTAACTAGTGATCAGATGACCATCGTCTATGGACTTAAGGACAGCTAGCTTTGTTTTTTAATTTTTATGATCTGGATAAAAGAAATAAAAAATCAATCAACTGACATGCTGCTAATATCTACCTCTATATGTGTAATATATTTATATAATATAATGTAGTATAATATATGTAATATATATATATATAATTGGTCTGCCTGTACCAATTGTCTATCTACATATTTCTTTATATATCCATCATCATCACCATCATCATCATCTTTGTCTATCTGACAAAATGAATCCAATTGTCCAGAACTTTAGAAATTAAAAGGAGGCAGGCACAAATTCAAAGAATACTGTAAGGGACAACCAAGGAGGGGTCTTGCCCATCCAGACCACATTTTCAGAATGGAGACATCAGGCTAATGTGCCTTTTGGTGTTATCTGCCATCCTGGTAACCTTCATAAAGGAGTCACAGGGATGAAAGACGTGCCATGAAGAATGAGATCCCTGTGACCTTTGTAATCATTGTGGTACTGGCTATCATACCCAGCACACACTCCAGGAACCTGCTTCTGATCCAGCAGTCCAGACATGGATAGAGTTGCAGGACCACAGGTGTCTATGTGTCAGAGCCACAGGCTGTTCCCAGTGCCGAGTGTAGGATGTGTTGGAGCAGTGCAGTTTAGAAGGTACATCCCCAGTGCTCAGCAGTGGCAGATCTCCACATGCCAGTCACACGAATGGCTTAGCCTATACTGAGCAGCACCTACTGGGGAAGGAGAGGAGACATGACAATATTTTCTCCCACATTGAGCATGTGGGAAAGTTGTTCTTCCCCCAAATTACTACCAGCTCTTACCTTTCACTTCCACCCTCTCATCTAAAACCTAATCCATCTAGTCAATGTTCTATAGTTACCTCCTGGACCAGTAACCCAAAGCACACACAGTAGTTTCCCATTACCAGTGGTTTCATTTTTCCTGGCTTCCATAATCTATAGTAACCTATGCTCTGAAAATATTAGTATCAGTTTTGATTCTTTTGATAGATTATATTCACATAACATCATACAACATATTATCCCAGTTGTTCTGTTTTTATTATTGGTTATACTTTATAATCTCTTACTGTGACTAATTCGTAAATTAAACATCATTACAGGAACATATAGATCAAAAGCATAGCACATACAAAGTTTGATTCTACCGATGGCCCCAGGTGTCTTCACGAAGTCTTAAAGGGTATCCTGGGTGGCTAAGAAAGACCCACTGCTTCCTCAGGGCAAAGAATAACTCCTAAATTTCCACATCAGTACATGAGGCTATGAAGTTGTGTTTATTTGCTCCATTAAGCTCTGCGTAAATAGCTCATTCTTTTCAGTGCCACACAGGATTTTCAGTCACCCATCTTTTGGAGAACACAGCTATTGCACTAGGTGGTAGACCTTCTTATAAGTTTGTCACATCCTGCTATGTGTTTCATAGTGACATCCCTTAGTCATTTGTGTTTCTAACTTCATAAATTCTCTGAGAACACTAATGTATTAAGTTTGGGGTATCATCTAATAGTTTCCCCTATTTTTAGGTACACAGTGGGCATTCAATAAATGCCCCTCACATCAGACCAAATTGTGAAGTCACAGGAGCAGTCAATGGCATGGTTATGTCTAGATATTTTGTGATTGGAGAAGAAAAGAAGTCAGCATATATTTCAGCCTTGAAATGGCATGGGAATTTTTTTCGTCTGTAGCAATTTGAGTAGCTAATAATAGACTTACCACATAGTAGGAACCATGGAACTGCAATACAAAACCCAAATGACAGTATGAAATGTATTCTGTGTGTATTCACAAGATTCCATGGAATCGATCACCATCCCCTTGACGGAGTTAATATGAACTCCAGCAGCAGTAACCCACGGACCTCTAATAGAATTCACCGATGGGAAATGGTAACAGTTCCCGTGGAAGTATTACCTTCACTGCCAGTGGTGATCTATGGATGGCAGCCTCCCAGAAAACACATTGACACAATAGGCTGTAATGGCTCAGATGGGGCCTTTATGTGATACTGGGCCAGTGATCCGCAGACAATGTCTCGCTGGGAGGTTTCTCAATCGCCTTCTCCAAAGCTTTTCCTCATGCTCTCAGGGCCTGTCCAGGTAATTTCTCCAAGCTCAGGGACGTCTTCCTGAGCTCTCAGACCATCAAAACTTGCCTCAAGCCACTTCCATTACACTAATGAGCCCCAGTAAAGCCAATGAGAAAATGAAGAATAGCTACAGATGGAAGATTTTATCTAATCTGGAGTAACATAGGTATAGCTGTGTTTGCTTAGGAAATGCAATTAAGCCCCAACAATCAGAGTGGACCTTTATATAAAACTCTGTTGGCCAGTTTGAAAACTGCTTTCTCCATACCTAAAGAGGTTACACAATGCCTGGGCCAGCCAGTCAGTCATTCAGTCAATGAGTATTTGATGAATGTACTAATAATTTTTCAAAGCATATAGAGTAGGTGAAAATTGGTGTCTGACCTCAAAGAGCTTTTAGTTAAGGGAAAAAAGATAAACTGACCTAGTTCACCATTAAGGACTAAATGACTTGGTGTATTCTATATATTTTAAACTGTGCGCAATTGTGCATTTGATGCTACCTAAAAAAGAATGGTGTTTGAAACATTATCCCTTTAATCTTGAGAAACAATGGGCACATGACACAGCATTGGACAAGAGAAAAATGGGCAGTCCCTGGAGGAGAAAGTCATCTAGCAGTAGATACTGAAAAGCCCTGACTCACATTCTTGAGGTAAGTCAAGGACATATGAGAAGGAGGATTTGGGGGAAGGGGAGAGAAGATTATTAACATTTATTAGTATCAATCATGCCCCAGACACTTGACAGGTTGCCTCATTTTACCCGATCACATGTCTAAGAGGTAGTGATGATATTATCATTTTACACATGAACAGTGGCTCACAGAGATTATCTGGCTTGCATCAGGCTACACAAGTAGGCAATGACAGATCGGGTCCCAAGCCCAGATCTATCAGCTTCAAAATCCACATTCTTCTCCTCCACCATGCCAAACCACTTTATTTTATCTTGTCCAAAGCACATGCATAACAGGTATGCCTGCCACCCTGTTGGATGAGCAATGTCCTTTAATATGATCCCCTGATTCAGGGCTGGATGGGAAAAAAACGGGAAATCAAGAAGATACGAGTGAAGGATAGACAAAAATGACACTTCCTACTAATTCACACAACTTAAGCCACCCTGGATTTCTGCTAGGATTCCATGAAATCCCCTCCTGCATCCATCCTGACTGGTCAAAACAAAAGACACTTAAGATCTAATACATTTAAAAAATATCATCACTCATAATGTATTTACTGGGATGATAAATTTGAAGACATGCACTGTTTTTTTTTTTTTTAGAAGAGTTATGTTGAATCTGAATGTACCTTTAAATATCAAAGAAAGCAAACTAATAACATATATTGCTGGAAGAAAATTCACACTGAGAAAAAATGCAATTCTTGCAATATAATATATTACTTTGACTGCAAATTGGGTGGTGGTGATACATGTCTTTAATTCCAGCACTCAGGAGACAGAGGCAGGCAGATCTCTGTGAGTTTGAGGCCAGCCTGTTCTACAGAGCTAGTACCAGGATAGCTAGGGCTGTTACACAGAGAAACCCTGTCTTGAAAAACCAAAACTAAACAAAAAACCCTCATAAACAAAGAAAATGCACTCAAGGTTTTAGTTGTGAGTACAATTTCTTGGTTTGGTGAAATGTGTGATGCCAAGAACTTATTTTATTTGTTGAATATCTATTTAAAATATAAAATGATCCTACTCACCATTCCTTAATCTCCAATATCTAACTCTTCAGAGGTATTTTAACAAATTAGTGAACATCTTTTTTTCCCACTCATAAATGAACATAAACTATATTAAAAATAGATTTCTAATTTATAAAAATAAAATAGTATAAACTGTTGCAACTTTTTATACACAATATAGCAAGGATGGCTTTCCTCATCAGTTCAAATAGATCCATTTTGTTCTTCTTAGGAGCCATATTTTGTGTATGACTGTTTGAAAGCTTCAAGTATCATTGATATATATTGTTTTCAGTGTTTTGATGTCTTAATGCTATAAACACTTTTGCACATTTTTACACTTTTCATGAATATTTTGATAAGAAGTAAGAAAAATCCCTTCAAAGTACCATGCTCTCATTTTATCAAATTAATTATAGGTATTTAACTATGCCTATTTTACAGAAATTCATATGCACATTTATTCTTCCTCTTTATAATATTCTGATATATCATTGTAGCAGTGTTACCTGTGACTGCTGTAAATGTTCCCAGTGCAGTTGTTGATTGTCTGTAACCCCTACATATGATGTGGCCTTGTTACCAATGCAGTTCACTCTGTCACAGTTGATAGCCCCCACAGAAGGGAAAAATAAAGCACGATCCAGGTGGGCTTTGACACACTGCCAAAACTAATACTAGTAACTGCGTGGAGTGGAGTAATCAGAGTGACTTCTGAAAGATCTGGAACTTTAACTTGAGCTTGAAGACTGAGGACTGGAAGAGCTGAAGGCATCATGAATGTGGAGTCAGGACCATGGACAGAGAAGAGCCAGGCAGAATGGGAAAGTGGACTTGGAGAGGTACCCAGAGCGAAGGCATAAGAGACTCAGTAAGACCTTAAGATGAAAGCTTTGAAAAGCAGATAGGAAAGTACACATGTGGCATAGAAATATGAAATCAGGACCAATGCACAATTTGGGAAAACTTTTCGCAAAACTGGACGCCATATAAAGTAGCTAAGACCACAAATCAAAAGTCATAATGAATATGCCATAGAAAGAATTAATGTGGCCCAGAGCTAATACTTACAGGAAAACAACTCTGTGCCAAGACTTGTGCTAAGGTCTCCTGTCACAGCACCTCATTCAATCCTTAGGAACCATCCTTTAAGGCTACCCTGAGTGTATCCACTGTCACTATGTATGATTTAAGGGTTAACCCATTTACTCTCTACAACCTTACGAAGTACCCCTGCCCCCAACTGGGGCACCTTGAGATTAATTTGTTTAGGATTGAACAGCTGTATGACAGAATCAGAATCCGAGGCTAGATGTTATCCAGCACCTCAACTCAACTCCATGACTTTGCTCAATAATTATCACAGTCAGCTCCCAGGAAGTATCCCATTGCCTGTGCGTAGGCAGTACTTATCCAGGGCTGGAATGAAAGCCTTTAATAGAAGTTTGCCATTCTGAGGTTTGTGCTTTGGAATGCCAAGACTTTGTTTGACATCTACTTTTATCACATACTGTGTGACCTCAATTTCCATTAAACTTTCCCTTTTTAGAAGGCAAGGATGAAACAGTGTCCACTATAGAGAGTTGTGACATGTAAAGGTAAGTCCGAGTGTTATAAAAGGAACCAGAAGAAGTACCCAAATTACAGAAAATGCTCTGGCTCTTTGGATATTGGAAGCTATTTATAGATACAGAGCCCATCTTGATGTCATCCACCTGATTTCTACTTAGAAGAAATCTCCAGAGTGGAAGATATGCTAATTTTTAACTTTAGGCATTTAAACATGGGAGTGCATTTTCACGGAAGACTGAGTTCTTAGGTGTTATGTTCCCTCTGTTCCCTAGAAGCAGTCACTAAGAAAGGAGTGGAGAATTACTGTGCAAACCCATGGAGTATTCTAGGACTGCTCATACTGAAGGGAAGATAAGTATCCTCTCTGATGGGGCATGCTAAATATTAAAACGCCTCGAGTTTTGGATGCCACTCATTGGTTGTATAATGATCTTCAATATCATCCTGTTGGCATCGGAGCAGCCCCACAGGGAAGATTAGCAGGATGATTTTGCGCTTTAATGGATTCCTTGAAACACTTCCTAGATAACACCATTATTTGCATTTTCCTGATGCTAATCCAAATGTTGAGATTCTACTAATTTGGATAAGACACACAAAGAGTTTGTGGCAGTGGAAAGTAAAAAGAAAGGACTCACAACACGTGTCCCCATCACTGTAAATGCTTAACCTAAATAACTGTGCCTGTACTGTTGATGAACATTGGGGTTCATGAAGCGGCACTTTCAGTGTATGATAAAATTTAAGTAAACCTACATGGGAAAGGCTATAGAAGACTTATAGTCAGGGTTCATCATCATACTAGAATAGCACATTTAAGGCAGAAAATGAGTCAGAGTCAGAATGAATTTGGATTTGTGGTGTTGTTCTTTAACAGGGAGGGGACAAATTCACCTTAATGAGACCTTGAAGGGGAGAAGTCCTGACTGAAATCTGGTACAGAAGGGATGCCAAGTGCTAGTTATCAAACCACTCATGGCCTTGGTTCAGATCCTGTGCTCCACACGCTTGATTCAACCCTCTTTACCAAAAGCTAGGTGGATTCTTTAGAGCCACCCTGTGCCCTGCCTGAGGATATCAGCACGGGCTTGCTACCACCCCAAGGCTGCTTGCCTTCTACTTGACTATCTACCTGCTCTTAGACCTCCACTGGAAGGAACAGAGTGTCCTCTTTGCTTTCTTCCTCTAGGAGCAGTGTGTTTTTGGAAGGCTGCTGCTTAGAGCCTTCTAGAATACTCACAGAGCCTTCACTTCACCTCACACTGTGGTCTTTCCTCTCTCGTGGCTCTAGGAGAAAGGGGCCCTTCACCATGTCTGTTAGCCCTGCCTGCTCCCTCCCACCCTCAGGAGATGCTAACCAATGCCAGAGTTCAGTCCCAGCCTCTTGCTCTGTGAGGGTCCAGTGCAAGAGGCGGCAATCACTGGGGGATATACAGGAATGAGGCTGTCAGACCCAGATGTGGACACACACAGGACTTTGGAAATTAGCTTCAATGAGGACCATACATGTCAGGAGGGGCTTTTCTTCAAAGGCGGGGGTGTGACCCTTGTTTCACCCATCTAAAGCACAGAGCAGCCATGACTGCGGAGGTGCCTCCCAAGCTGCCTGCCTGGTACTGTGAAACTGGGATTGGAGCACAGAATCTTCTTGCACAGTTTCTGAGGCACACGGACAGCTCTACAACTAAGTTCTTAGTAATGGATGATATAGAGCCAACAAATTAGGATCCGGGATCTGCACCTGCTTACTTCACCAGGTTACTTCTACACCTGGATTACCTGTAATGTGGGAGATAAAAATGCTACTAATGTTGAAGAATTATGAAAAAGCAAGTGACCACGTAAACTGCCTATTATAGGGTCAGACAATAAGACTTCAGGGTCATTTGACTGTAATTTCAAGGCACCCTGCATAGATTTTTTCTGATCTCTTGGTCCATTTGAAATAAGTCTTCCTCACAGATAGCACAGTGCAGGCTCTCACCAGCTGGATGACTTGCGCCAAGTCAAATAACCAGATCGTTCTCATCATGGAATGTGGTCACCTTGGTCTTCATTCTGACTCTGAGGCATCTTGGCCCCTTTGCAAACCACCAACCTGACCAAAATGTTAGTCACTCCATCCTGCATCAGTTTCCCACACCGGCCTGCCGTTTAGCAGTACGTGTGTACCAGAGTTAGGCTCACCCTCCAGACAAAGGAAAACTGACATGATATATTTACAAAACGCCTCACATCATAGAAACTGGCCACTCTGACAGGCATATTTAAACAAGGAAATGACGCAGCCTGCTTTCCAAAATGCTTGCTCTTACATCTCATAACCAAAGAAGGAGAGCCACATTTTTTTTTATTGGCCCATAACCTTTCAGTTATGTGAGTTTGGCACAAAATGACATCTGTTAACACAGCAGGCTGCCTCTTGGCATTCCAGTGATGGCTATATTAGGGCCACCACAGGGCCCAGGCCTGCCATAAGCCCTTCGTGAATCAAAGTGCCACTAATTTTCCCCTAATAAAAACCACAAGATGGTATCCAGGCTGTGCTTTTCAATTTACATTGTTCTGCCATGCAGTAGCAAGATCATGAATTTTAATTGTCTACTGAGACTTAGTCCTGTAACTGCACCATGGGCCCAATGCCACCATGGAGAGAATGGCGCAAAGTCAGTAGAACAGTGTTTTTATAGGAAAATTTGATTGCAGTAAATCACGATGACTGAGGATAGAGTCAGCAGAGGGTTCTCATTAAACACTAATTCTCCCTTTCCCCCTGCACTCACTTCACCTTCTCCAGCATCTTATAAATCTTATCTTACACGACTTACAATAGGACAAAAACATGCATCTTACTGCCTTCCACAGACACCGCTAATAAAAGGCAGAGATAGTGGGGATCAGATAGAGGAGCAAGAACAGGAGGCCGGTGCTGGCCACGGCTTCATCAGTAATTCATCACCTGCCTCTCCAAACCAAAGCTCCCTTGTAGCTTTTTTTTCTTAAACTGATGGTTCTTAAGTACCCAGCCTTGATGTAAGGAAACTGAACCCCTGATTTGTCCTTAGTCACCACATCTATGGGCAATTTCTTCACAGTATTTCTCAACTCCAGGCTTTATCTGCATCTTTGCTGCATCACCCTAGAGTCTTCCTCGTCTGAAAACTGGTAGAGCAGTTGCCTAGCATTCCTAAAGCTCCAGGTTCTATCCCCAACCCCCAAACCAGACAAGACGATCTGGAAAACTGAGCCATCCCTGTTAAAGATTTGTGGGCAAGCAGCTCTGGTTGCAAACAAGTCTGGGTTAAATTCTGTACTAGCCACTTGCTACCTGGATGGCCTTGGACAAGGGATCTAACACATCTACACCTCATTAAAAACATGGAGCTGACAGTTACTACTTCTCAGAGTATTGCTTACGTGATCAACCAAGTGAGCATCAAGACTTCTCATTATTTTAACCATTTGGCACAATCTATTTCTTCTTTGTTTTACATACCTTCAATTTTCTCTTACTTTACTAGACTAAAGCTCCAATGAAACAATCTTCAGTTTTTAAATCCTATACTAAGTATTAGACAAACACCAAAAACTTTAGTCTCTTGACCAAGGCTTTTTATGATAAGTAATTGCTTTCCCAACATGCCTCTTCTACAACAACTTTATAGTTCCTATTGAACTCCCTGAACACAATTTTTTTCCTGTCAGTAGAGTTCAAATGTCATGTCATTCCTTACCCTTTCATCTCTGCCTCTATCATCTGAACATAGGCAATTTTTAAAGTCTACCTCAAGTCCATCATTTTTCCAAAACATCTTCTATTTCAACCCAGACTAGCCCCCCTCCCCCACTGGACCATGTAGTTGATCTACTACACATCACATACTGCTGACTCTGTACCTTTTCTTTCATAGATTTGTTCCCTATTGTTGCAATTAAATGAGGATATTCTTTGGGTCCCAGACAATGGGCTGCCTTACAGTTGAAATGACCCTAGAGTAAAAGCCTCTGGATTTTCAGCCTTTGAATATAGTCCAAAATGTATAATCTTACATGACATCTATAATAATAAATTTTGGTAGTAGGTACATTATTAAAATGCAAATTTGGATACTGTTTTAGTTACTTTTCTATTGCTGTGATAAAACACCATGACCAAGGCAACTAATTGAAGCATTTATTGGGGCTTGTGGTTCCAGAGGGATAAGTGTCCAACATGACACCCTAATCTCATAGGGAGTGGCACTATTAGGAGGTGTGGCTTTGTTGAAGTGGGTAAGGCTTGTTGGAGGAAGTGTGTCACTGGGGGGCGGGCTTTGAGGTTTTCTATGTTCAGGATACCGCCCAGTGTGTCAGTTGACTTCCTGTTGCCTGCAAGATGTAGCACTCTCAGCTCCAGCACTGACATCTGCCTGCATGCCGCCATGCTTCCCACCATGTTGATAATAGGCTGAACCTCTAAAAGTGTACCTCTGAGAGGCCATATTGTTCCAGAGCTCACTGCAGGGTCAGCTGAGGCCTTCAACAAGACTTTGTCACAGCCCAGATGCCACCAACTCAAGGCTTACCTACTCTGTTTCCCATTTCTCTCCTGGATGCTCATCCTGGGAAGCCAAAATAGTTCAGAGAGCTGATGATGGAGATAAGACTGGAGACTCACACAAAAAGAAGCAGGTGCCAGGCAGGTTAAGTTATGAGTTACGTGAGGTTAGAATAGCAAAGGAGTCTATCTTCCACGGATGCAACCGTCATCGAAGAGATGATCTGCGTCACTACGTCCTGCCTCTTCTTGGACAAGATTGCAGTCCTTGTTCCAGTAAAATGAAGTGACCTCCAGGTTTAGAAGGCGTGGCTGTCCGTCCTTGCTGTTTCAGGTAGAATTTTTTTCAAGTGGTAATTCACGGAGGCTGGAGAGCATCTGGAACTTTCAATAGTTATATTACTAAGGGATAATGACTTCATTCTAGAAAAAGGAAAACCTCCAACCAGCTGCTAAGCAAGTGCTGGTTATTTTATTATTAATTTATTTCAGATGGAACTCAGGAAAACAAACTTCATAGTTGAGCTAAACTGGTCAGACAAAGAGCAGGAGTTGTATCAGGAAGCTGAGCAATGAAGAACTCAAATCTTACCTTTCTATATCTATTTGTTTGGAGACTCAGAGAACATTTTATTTGAATTTGAGAATAGAAAGCACAGGGCAGGCAAGCTGCAAATTCCAGCAGTTACCAAGAAGGGAGAGTGGGATGGGAAAAAGAGGCAGCTATGGCATTTTGAGTTAGGGTCCAAGAAAGCACGAAGGTTAGCAATGGAGGTTGTCCAGCAGATGTGTTAGAGGTGGATAGGTCTTCCGAGAAAGAGAGAGACAGACAGTCATTGCAAACACCATGAGGCTTTTGACTGGTCCCAAAGAGAAGGAAAGAAAAAGAAAAGTCAATCCTTTGGATCTCAAACTCAGAATAGCAGGCAGGCTTAACAGTGAGACTCTGTAAGCAGCTGCCACCTTTGTAGTCACTGCTTAATTACCTCTTGATTGGTAACTTCAACTTCGTACCTACACACACTTCCTTTCATTGTCAAAGACACAGAGCATCATGCTTCAGAGATGAACAGGTGGCTTCAGGGGCATACATTGGGGTGTACAACCTAACTCCAGTATTAGGTAGCTCTATTACCTTGGGCAAGCATCTTCATCTCTCCAAGTTTCTGCCCCCTTACCTGTGAAAGGGAGTCTAAATGAACCTCTTCCTTTGCAAGTTTTGTTATGGGTCTTAGACAAGACAGGAGGTTCTAACACATAATAGACTGTGAACAAGTGGTCCCATAAAAATATTCCTCAGGGCAGCAGTGTTGTATAGTTTCCTCACAGACTAAAACATTCCATTCAACAGCAAAGCTCCTTCAGGCAGAAGCCAAACAACTCAAAATAGCTTTAGGAAGTCCCTGGAACTGACCAAGTTCACTAGGCCCCTCCCTCAAAAGTGTAAACAATAAAGACAGCTGAGAGTCACTTTCAGAGCAGACAACTTGCAAAGAAGTCTCTTGAGACCACACCACCTACATGGAAGAAGTAGAAACCAGTAGATCTGCTTGGAAGAGACTTAGACCAACTGAATCACTTGTAAAGGACACTCTTCAACCTATTGAACTGACCATAGGCTGTGAAGTGTGTTCCCAGATTTTGTAAGCTGTCATCTGTGCCAGGGTGGACTTTGATGATGCAGCTGTCTTTGAGTAATTTCTGCTCCCATAAGTAACCCTAATAAAACCTGTTCACAAGAAAAGGAAAGAGTAGCAGCAAGCAAGAGGCTAGAGCAGGATGCTGAGCGCTTACATCTAGAACTGCAAGCAGCAAGCAAAGAAATAGTGAACTAGGAATGTTGTGTGGCTTTGGAGCCTCAAAGCCCACCTCCAGTGACATACTCCCTCCAGCAAGGCCCCCACATCCTAAATCTACACAAATCATAATGCCAACTGGAGACAAAATATTCAAACACCTGAGCTTATGAGGAAACATGTCATTCAAACCACCACATGCTAAGAAATTAATAAGCAAACCACTATCCAGGCTTGGTAGCTGCCCAAGGTAACACTGATGGAGCTGACTCTTCCTGAATGGGTTCCTCTCCTAGATGTCCTTGGAAATGGGGAAAGTATTTCAACAGACAGATGAAATCTTAATCTCACAGTGAGGAGACCATGGAAGTGTTATCTACCCCACTACAGGGGAATTAAACCCATCCCAGATGGCATCCATAGGCCATCAACTGGATCACTGTTTCTAATCACAAAATTCTGACCACAAGACAGTTGTCTGAAAGGAGCTGGTTAGATACAATGGATTATGATCAATAAGAAACGAAGACAGTACCAGAGTGTGGATGGATTCTGTTTTATAGGAGGTAAATCATCTTTATTTCTGTCTTTCTTACATCCTTACTAAATAAACCGTCTGCTTTCCCCAACCTGTGAACAGCAGAGTATTTGTACTTACAAGAGCAAGGTCAAGTTTCTCATGGCCAGAAACAAACCAGATCCCAAGAGCCAGAGAGTGGGCAGAGCCTGTAATATCCCAGAGGGTCAGCATTGGGAATCGGAGGAAGAACACACAGATTCTAAGAAACTGTGTCATAATGGCAGCAAAGAGACACAACAGAGAAGACACTGAGAGATACAAATGCCCAAATCAAGAAGCAAGTATGACAGTCAAGAGCAAGAAATAAGTTAATGAAGGCAAAGTGTGGTTACCACCTCTGTCATCATTATCTTTCAAGATGAACAGTGTCCTCTCTGAACCCTTTGGCCTTAGATGCATTTTGAAGTCAGAATTTTTAGATTTTGGATACATTAATTAAATTGATTTAGTCTAATATTTGTGGAGCAGATGTCACTAAGAGAAATCAGAAAGAGTCATCAACCTTGTGTCTAGGTCAGGTGTTGCTGCAAGAACATTGTAACACCAATGTACAAACACCAAATAACTTTTTGAGGTGTTTCAGAATTACCAATGAGGGTCTCTGGGCTAAGAGACACATACAAAGTGGCAGGCACTGTGTGGGCGACTCCATACACCTGGGGGATTGAATCAGGTGACAGTCATCATCTTGGGTGACTCTTTCTGATTTCACTTAGTGACATTTGCTCCAGAAACACTGCACTACAACCCATTTAATTAATGTTTCCAAAATCTAAAAATTCTGACTTCAAAAGGCATCTAAGGCCAAAGGGTTCAGAGAGGACACTGTTCATCTTGGGTATAGTCATATACTTCAAAGCAAAGGAATTGGGGCCTCAGGACACTAACAGATGTCTCATGGTCATCTGATACTTCAGCTAAACTGTGAACCCTGAGTAGAAGGTTTGTTTATTAACTTAAAACATTTAGGTTAGCCTATAAAGCAGCGGGTTCCACGATGATATTTTCATGCATCTTTGTATGTATCTGTCTCCTCTCCACTGTCCTTCCACTTGCTTCTCTTCGCCACAAGAAATCTCCACTTTTCATGTCTTCTTTTTTCCTCTGCCTTAAGGTCTCCTCTTCCCTTGTGCTTCACATCACATCACAAACACACACGTGCGCTCGCACATGCACACACACACACACACACACAGAGAGAGAGAAGAGAGAGAGAGAGAGAGAGAGAGAGAGAGAGAGAGAGAGAGAGAGAGAGAGAGAGATTCTCCATAGAAGAGAAAATATCTGCTATTTGTCTTTAGAGTAGAATTTGGATGTGAGGATCCCATTTTCCTTGACCATGCTGAGAGTCCCATGGAAAAGCCATTCAGCAAACCAAAATTTCTGAGAAAACTCTGATTTGACAAGGATCCAACTAGACTCTGAAGTTCTTATTTGTTTCATATTTCTGCCTTACTGGCCTTGCCATTGACTCTCAATTGTTTCTTGGTATTCTAAAATTCTTCTGTCTTAGTCGGGATCTCTAGAGGAACAAAACCAATAGTGTGTGTGTGTGTGTGTGTGTGTGTGTGTGTGTGTGTGTGTGTTTGTGTGTGTGTGTGTTTTACAAACAGGTTTTATTGGACTGGCTGACATAGCACATATGGGTAGTACATCAATGGCTGTCTGCATACTAGAAAGGCTGAGAGCCTGTATTTGTTCAGTCACATCCAGCACTGAAGGCCTGGAGGATTCCTGGCAGCCACTGGTCTCCAATTCCCACTGGAAGCTAGGTTCCATGCCAGTGAAGGTTTTTGGTGACCAGCAGCAGCAATAGGATGAAAAAGCACAGAGCAAAGGCAGACAGGCAAAACAGTGCTGTTTTTCCTTCAGACTTCCTCAAACCTGGGCTAACAGAAGGTGCTGCCCCGGCCAAGCCCCTTTCCCCCATTAATGTTTCCAGGAGATACCCTCACACACATACCCACAGGCCTGTCTCTTAGTGGATCCCAGACACAGCCAAGTTAGCAATAAAACTCAACCATCGTAATGACTTTGAGTTATAATTAGACAAAGAGAGCCCCTTACCCTAAAGTTGATCATTTACACTAGTGACCTGATCTTTTAAAGGTACGTGTTTAATATTATTTTAAAACTTATTTTGATTCTGCAGTGTCACCAGACTTTTCCTGGACCTACAAAGGCTGCCCAAGATAATACTATTTTAAAGATGGATTTTTTAAAATGACATAAATGGAAATGAAGGAGCCCATGCTTCCTTTGGTCAGCAGACTTCATCTATGTATTAATGTTGTGGAGGTGCAATCAGGAAATACCTGCCTACAGTCCTGCAGGAAGCTGTTTTAGCAAATGTCACTGTCCCTGGTGTCCCTGAATATTGGTGCCTGGATTTCTCATTGGCTCCCAACTGACTCCTGGAAGCCAACCCTCTAAGCAAGGTTCCAAAATAGAGGCTCTGCAGGGTCATTAGATCAGTGGCCTTGGCTCCCACTTCCAGCACAACCCCGAGGGAGGGTGTCTCTCGCTCAATCATTCTTCATAATAACCAAGTCTGATGAAACTATGTGGAGGGGGCAGACAAAGGGAAAGAGGAAACATCTTACCTTCTCTCCTGTGCCTCTTCCCTGAGCCCCGGGACCTGGTTCTGTCCCCATAGAATATTCACATTTTTAATTTTAAAAGGGTGTGTGTGTGTGTGTGTGTGTGTGTGTGTGTGTGTGTGTGTGTGTGTGTGTGTGTGTCTACTGGTGACTGTATGTCACAGCATCTGGAATCGGTTCTGTCCTTCCACTGTAGAGCTGTGGAGTCCTGGGTTCCAGCTCAGGTCTTCAGGCTTGCACAGCAAATGTTCTTACCCTATTCAGTCATGTCTGTGGCTCAGATACTTGATTTTTTTTTTGGTCGTTTCCTTTATGAAGTGCTGGCAATTGAACTCAGTCCTTATACATACTAGGTAAGCACTCTCCCTCTGGGCCCCATCTCCAGGCTCAGAGCAAACTGATAAAGTCAGCAAGTTTCTCCACATTCCATGGTACCCAACTCCCTCTCTCAAGGGGACACTCTTGGGGAGAGACTGTAAATATCTATTTGTTGGCACTTGTTTTTCTCAAGTATTTGTTTTCTGTAACTTGATCAAGTCACTTACTACCTGTATTGCTGTTTTGACTCAAGTTCTCTGAAAAATAAAGTTGGTTTCTCAGGCTGCGACTGCTAAAATGCAGGGTGTAGGCTGGGGAAAGATGCAGCAATGTTGATGTGTGTGAGGATTTTCACTTGACTACCATTAATGCCAAGAAGCATGATCTGCCAAAATCCCTGTGTGCTGAGATGAAAATAGCTGCCTTCATGTGGTGGTTTCCTCTTGCACTGTTGATAATTCACTGTGGTGGGATCAGCTTACACCACCGTAATGGCATGTGTACGTCACACTCAGAAGATGCTGTTTATTGACTTAATGTGGACATTATTGCTATCGTTTATTACACAGTAGTATCTTGCAGTAATTGAAATATAGAATGGTGCCATTAGTCATCCAGAATACAAAATGTTAAAACTTTAAACTGGTCACACTGTATCAAATACTCCTCAAACCATAAAGCAATTTGATTTTCAAGTTTGTAAAAAGCCAGATGTTTAAGGTTGAGTCTTCATGCAATCAGGAAAGAGCCTGTTTTCCTTTTTGTCCATTTCTGTAACCACCTTGAGAACTAGTAAATAATCTATCCATATTTTTCAATATGGAACTCACTGGAATCCTAAATTTGAAAGGTGGTTGCATCAAACAACAATAATAAAAGTCACTGGAAGCGAGACAGAGGGACGATCACAGATCTCTGCCCACGCGCCATTCACTTGTGTACTGTCCCCACAGCCTCATTTGTTACCAAGTAGTAAGACTGAAATTACGTTTTATAGGTCAAAATACTTGAGGGGGCGGCTCTCCTGTTTCTTTTCACACAGCAGAATGTGATTAATAATAAAAATTGCTTACCACATGCATGCTACATGTACAGTTAGTCCTTTTAAAATCCAGGCTGTGCTACAAAGGGAAAGGAGACACGTGGCTTCCCACACAGCACTGACTGCAGGCAAGAAGGGCCAATGCCCATCTTCAACCTGCCTTTTTTTTTTTTTAATCAGGCAGTTTATCTGCATTGTTAAATAGCTGAGCTTTGAGGGGTTACTCCTTTGTCTCCATCACTTATAAAAATAACTCCCTGGGTGGTGTTTTCATATTTTAAAATTTTATGCCATAATTCCATTTTTTTGAATAGACTATTTTAATTACAGAAGTAAAACATGCTCCTCATAGATAGCCCACAAATACACGGATGAAATAAAGTCACTTAAAATGCCTCGAGGCGATATTTTCAGAAGCTCTTGTAGCCATTTTGAATGTTAAAACATTCATTAGAGACTCTTGCCTTTCCTTTTGACATGAACAGATAAGCCACTGAGGACCCTCCATGGAGTTTGGTAACTCAGAATCGATGTCATTTCAAATTTGACTTCTGTCTGGAGCACTTCTCTTCTCCAGCATATTTATTTGTGAGCACTTTGCAAAGAGATTAAAATGAAAATGTATGAAGAGTCCCAGAAGGTAGGCTGCTTTGAAAAGCTGTTTACTTGCCTGGGGCATGGTTTGGGAGGTGAAAGGTCAAGGATAGTCATAAGAAAGCCCTGTGGGCTGTCCATTCAGTTGAGCTCAAAGCTCTTTCATCTCTGTTTTTGTTGACACCAGCTGTGCCTACCTTAATCCTCCCTGTGCATTTCATCTTTTTTTTTCTTAATAATCTATAAGTAAACCTTGGAGAGGGGCCTGTGGGGACAAGAAAGTGATGGTTAGGAAGCAGCAGAGGGAAAAGAAGCAAACTAATGGGTAAGGAACCCCCTGACGAAATGGCAGAGCTCAACAGCATGCTCGATGGGACTTGATCTGACTCAGCACCAATGGATACCCTGATTCATAAACATTACCTAAACCCAAAAACAAAGGAAGACCAGCACGCTAAGTGTTGCTCAAGAATCTCAAAGTGCTTCCCATAGGTGATCTTTTTGTGCAATAGATGATGAGTACATGTCACAATCTTGAAGCTATTAAGAATCAAAAAGTTAAGCACAGCCAGCATAATGCTTGTTTTAGCATGCATGCCCGCTGTCTACCCCAGAGCTAAGGTGTTCTGCCTTGATCACCCCCTTTCCAACAGAATGAAGGTTGAGATGAAATGGGGGTTTGGTGGACTTCTAATCCAATGGTGTGTGAAGAGAAGCAAGCAGGTGATGGGAGGAAAAATTTAGTGCATCCTGATCAAGTTTCTTGGTCCCAAAGGCCAAGAATGCAATGTGAATACACTGACAGGAAGAGAGGCTTTAAATGAGAAAGGGACATAAAAATGACAAGGAGAATCCCAGAAACATATCACAGTAGGCAAACTCCCTGAAAACTCCAGCTGGAAACCTCTCCTGTGTGTGACAACTGTGTTGGCACCTTGATACTTGAATAATGCCTGTTGGTGGCTCCACCTGTGGAAGGCAGCACTTTGGACTCCCATGCTGAGGTTTACAAAAAAGTGATGCTGATGCTGTGATTTACAAGGGAAAAAAAAAATGAGGGCAACCAAACATCAAAACCAAAGACTATCCTAGCAACATCGAGGGAATCTTCTTCATATTATTGCTGGTTTCTTTTGCAAAGGAGAAAAACATCTTTAATATTAACCACAAGATGGGGTAGGCTGGGGAAAGGAAGGCAAGGCTGTCTCTCTAGAGAGACCAGAGCCCTGGCTTGATGTGATGTGTTCGGATGATGCTGAGTGCCCTGCAGTAACCCCTGGCAACAGCCATTCCCAGAACAGCTGTCAAGCAGTGACTTAAATGGATGACCCAAGTGCTGGCTTTGTTTTTTATTTGGCTGCTTGTTTTTTAACCCTGATGTATGCCTATGAACACCTGGGGACTCTTTCTTTTTAGAAGAAATAAGATGGCATATATTTTATGTTCAGAAGGTACTTTCGCTTAAATACCCAAGAGAAACGACTTCATTGTCATGAGCACCAAAGACCTGTTAAATATATTACTCTTAAAAGCCCCAATCCCAAATTTAGTGCATGCCATCCACAAGTACTATCATTCTAATTAATGCTTTCTGCCGGAATTAAGAAAATCTCACTGCAGGCTTCATCTCTCTCCTCCTAGCTGTGTCTTCCGGTGTCAGAGTATTGGACTGAAACCCTAACTCACCCACCATTTGTGTAAACTTAAGGCTACCATGGATCCTCTCCACACCTCAGCTGAACATTTATTTACAAGACAAAGCTTGATATAGGACTGAAGCAAAGGACGAGGCACTCAGCATGCTGCCTGGCTCCTCATCAGTGCCAAGTACAAGATAGCTGGCCACCATTTTCATCCCTTAGTAAGTGCTCAGTGCTAGCAACTATATGATGCTCGCTAAGAAGAAATAACTGGCGCTAATAGCCTATAACACAATGCTTTCTTATAGTTCATCATTTTGCACTCTTGCAAGTGTTCTTCTGAACTTAGCTATATATTTTTGTCATATATCACTCCTGTGCATCCATTACAAGGGAAATATAAGTTAAATCACTTAATGAATTCATAAACCTACTCAGCAGCGGAGCCCAATTCTCCTGAATACCTTTTTGAGTTATCAAAGCTCCAAGACCACCAGGAACACTGCTGATCCTGCAAAACTGCATTTATTAAACTCGCTGAGCAAGAGAAAGCAGCACCTTGGCAGTGTATCAGCACTCTCCAGAGGGGAGGGAGGAGGGGGATGTGTCATGTCTACCGGGTGTAGAGTAGGCACAGGGCAGTCTGCAGCAGAGTTAGTAATAAGCGAGAACTGGGCAGGGGTAGGTCAGAATTTGTAATGAGAAGAGCTTCTGCAAGTCTTCTCGTCTTGCAACAAAGCAGGCTAATGTGAAAACTCTTTCAATCAAGCTTGCTGTGTTCATACAGTTCACACAGGCTTTGCAAGTCTTACACTGAGGTTTTTCAAGCAGTTACTGCTGCTTTAATTCCCATCCATTGCCATTCACATTTTCCCACCCAACAGCATGGTCTGTGCCATTATGGACACTGGTAGTGATGGAGTCATTTCACTAATTGCTTTTCTTATCACTATGACAAAATGCCTCACCATGCAGCTAAAGGAAAGAAAGGGGTTTGTTTGTTTTGGCTCAGTTTGAGGGGATGGCCTGTGGCAGCAGGAGAGCCGGGCAGGCAACAGAAGCTTCAGACAGATGATGTGTTGAATCCACAGCCATGAAGCAGACAAGATGAATCCTGGCGCTCAGCTTTCTCTTTCTTTCTTCCTTCCTTCCTTCCTTTCTTTCTTCCTTCCTTCCTTTCTTTCTTTCTTTCTTCCTTCCTTTCTTCCTTCCTTTCTCCCTTCCTTCCTTCCTTTCTCCCTTCCTTCCTTCCTTTCTCCCTTCCTTCCTTCCTTTCTCCCTTCCTTCCTTCCTTTCTCCCTTCCTTCCTTCCTTCTTTCCTTCCTTCCTTCCTTCCTTCCTTCCTTCCTTCCTTCTTTCCTTCCTTCCTTTCTCCCTTCCCTCCTTCCTTCCTTCCTTCTTTCCTTCCTTCCTTTCTCCCTTCCTTCCTTCCTTCCTTCCTTCCTTCCTTCCTTCCTTCCTTCCGCTTCCTCTGTCTCTGTCTCTCTTTTAAAATAAATTCAGGACCCTACCCCATAAAATTGTAGGGTGGGTCTTCTTGTCTTGGTTAAAACAATAGAAAGTCTCCCCGGTAGACTTACTCAGAATTTTATCTCTCAGGCGATTTCAGATCCTGTCATGTGATTATTTTGTTTTGATTCTTATAATTAATTAGCATTAATTTATTTCATCAGTCTAAACATCCACTACTTTTCCAAGTTATTTTCCATAAGGAAGTCATCTCACCTCAGAAGAAACCACATGAATCAAGAAGCAAGAAATTTCTTGAGCATCTGCCTTGGAGCTATTGTTGCTGTGATGAAACCCCATAACCAAAAAGGTTTATTTCACTCACAGTTCCATATAACAGTTAATCATCAAAAGCAGTGAGGGTGGGAACTCAAGTAGGGCAGGACCTTGGAGGCAGGGGCTGATGCAGAGGCCATAGAGGAGTGCTGCTTACTATCTTGCTCCCCATTGCTTGTTCAACCTGCTTTCTTATAGAACTTAGGACCACCAGCTAGGATGACCCACCTCCAATGGGCTGTGCCCTCCCCCATCAATCACTAATTAAGAAAATGCCTGTAGGCTGGCCAATAGCCCGACTTTATGGAGGCATTTTCTTAGTTGAAGTTCCTGCTTCCAAAATGACTAGCTTGTGTCAAGTTGACATAAAACTAGTCATCACAGCATCTCACTTGTAATTGTGTGCCATTTGATGAAACTAGAAAAGATAGTCAAAGGCACATATTCAAAAATTATTTATTTATTTATTTATTTATTTATTTATTGGTTTTTTTGAGGCAGGGTCTCTGTATGTAGCTCTACTTGTCCTGAAATTCACTATGTAGACCAGGCTGACTTCCAACACAGAGAGATCTGCCTACCTCTGCCTCCCAAGTGCTGGTATTAAAGGCACGCACCATCACTCCTGACATTTTTAATATAGAATTTTAAATATATAATAAATTAAAAATATATAACATACATGTATACTTTTGGACAGTAATGAGGATTGATCATAGGTCCTTATGAATGTGAAGTAATCCTCTACATTGAACTAGGATATAATCCTACATTTTTATTTTGAATTAACTTGTAGAGAGTATCAGTATTTATTCAGAAGTATACTTTCAATTGAAATTTGAACTTTGTAGATTTGAACTTGTCCAACTGGTAACTTGCCCTGTAGTTATAATAGCAACTCCCAAGAAACTAAGTGCATAGGACCCTGACCTCAGGACTCACTTATTTCTGGAGGCCATGTGTTAGGATCTGTGTCTGTGCCCTATCACATGTTGAGTGGGGATGCACAAAGAGAGAAAACTGGAAACCCATTCATATTGTCAATGGTTTGCTTTCTTCTGATCACCTGGACCACTGCTTCAGAGGGTCTTGTTTGATCAAACCATATTAGTCTGGAAGGAATATACAGTTTTTCATCTTCTGTGGAAACAAAAGCAGACCCTAACCCTAACCCTGAGGGATATCTCAACGTTACAGGGTGACTGTCCAGGCAGTGAGATGTCTCTGTCAATTCTAGAGTTTATACATTATCCTTCTGGGGTCTTTGATGGAGTTTAAGAGATATAATTATGGTTATGGTTTTCCTTAGTTATAATGAAAGATAAGTTAATTATAAAACTTTACACTCACAAAGATAGGACAGATGATAATTTTTTTAAAATTTTGCCAAATGTTAATGGACTAAATATTGTAACTATAATTCTTGCTTGATAACTGTTCTGTTATGTATAACTATGTTAAAGTAAAAACTTTTCTTTTTATTGAGACAGAAAAGAGGAGATGATGGGGGATGTCCTTCCATATGCTGCGAATATATGTTTCTCTTATTGGTTGATTAATTGGACAATGGACAGGTAGGATTTAGCCAGGTGGGAAATTCAAGCAAGGATAGAGAAAGGTAATAGGTGGCGTCAGGGAAATGCTATGTAGCTGCTGAGAAAGCAAGAGGCATGAGCATCACCGATAAGCAAAGATCACATGGAGATAAACAGATTATTAAAAGTGGGTTAACAATTAAGAGAAAGCTAGCCAGTAAAAAGAAGTCTGGGCCATAAGCCAAACAATTTATAATTAATATAAGCCTCTGTATGTTTGTTTGGGACTAAATGGCTATGGGACCAGGTGGGACAGAAACTTCTGTCTACAAAGTTAGATGTCCCTCAACAGAAGAATGGATAAAGAAAATGTGGTACAATTACACAATGGAGTCTTACTTGGACTTTTAAGAAAAATGAAATCATGAAATTCTCAGGTAAATGGATGGAACTAGAAAAGTATCACCCTGAGTGAGGTAACTCAGACCCAGACATACAAATATAGCATGTATTCACTTATATGTGGATATTAGCTGTTAAGTCAATAACACCCAAACCTCTGTAGAACCACAGAGGTTAGGTTTAGAGTAAGAGACTAGTGGGGTACAGATAGATCTCCCTAGGAATAGGAAATACATAGTTATGGATGGGGGGCAGGAATGGATCAAGTGGGGATGGGGAGGGAATATAGAGAAAGACAGTTAAAATAAAGAGGCATTTGAGACATGGTGTGAAAACCTAATACAATATATGCTTCCTAAAATATATACATATGTTTAGGCAATCTAAATGAAATCACCAAATAATGAGGGAAACAGATCCCCAACTGGACATCTCTTGTCATTAAACAAAGCCTCTAGTTTTAGGAATGGGTTGTAAGAATTCAGCCATTGTGTTAGCCTGCCCTTGTCACCTGGCATAATGCACACATGCAGTACTCTGGTCAGCCCAGGGTTCCATGACTGTGTAGTCTGCACGCAGGTGCAAAGGACCCCTTTAAAAGACAGATCCCTGGCCCACTTATGCTCTCTTGCTCTCTTTCTGCTTTCTCTTTCCCTCTCTCTTTCCTGCTGTTCCCCTTGGGCAGACAGGACTTCTCCTGTCTCCCTCTTCTCTTCTGTCCTCTCTCTGTGTTTCTTTACCTTTTTTCTCTTTCCTTCTCTCCTTTCCCTTTCTAATAAAACTTCTCACTAAGCTCTGTCTGCCTGGCATGTTTGTCCCCTGCCTCGGTCATCCTCATCTGCCATGGAATCCACCAAGAATTTATCATAACATGGTTTACATCTAATTGAATTGTTTGCCAAAGGTGTCCCAAGGAACCCTCCCAGACAACCCAGCTATTACCAAAACTATAGGTTGTTCTTCGCAAAATGACAAGTCCCCATTGCCAAAAACAACACCTCCACAATTCACTGAACATAGAGAAGTTGAGCTGGTGCCTCCACAGGGCATTTACACCCTATGTGCTAGAATCTTTGGTACAGAAAGGTACTCTGCATGCTACAAAAGGAGAAAATAAACAGCAGCCCAGCCACAAACCCTTTGAGCTACAATGGTGTCTTTGCAAGATATGCTAGGGCAATGGTGACACAAAGCTTGTGGAAATAGCCAATCAATATCTGATTTGACTTAAGGCCTACTATATGGCATGGAATCCATATCCAACACTGCTTGGGTGACCAGAAACCTGAGACTAGATAGCCCAGGCATCTAAGGGAAAACCAAATGCTACTGTTTTACTAATCGAATGCAGCAATAAAATGACTCCTAATGACATCCTGCTATACATATAGATCAGTACATTGCTCCTCCATCATCAGAGAGGCTTCCTCCTGCAATAGATGGAAACAAATACAGACACTCACAGCCAGACAATATGTAGAAAGTAGAACACAAAGCCCAAAATGGGGTGTCTCCAGTAAATTCCTGTCTTCAGGGCTCAGAGAACCCTGTGGAAGAGGAGGAGGAATGCGTGTAAAAGCCAGAGGGAATAGAGGGCACTAACAAAACTAGTTCCTCTAAATCCAAAGGATCAATGTACCTATGCACTCATAGAGACTGAGGCGGCATGCACAGGGCCTGTATTAGTTTGCACCAGATGGGGTCCTCCTAGGGCTGAAAGCAGAAGTGGACATATGCCCCCATCCCTAATCCAGAAGCTATCTCTAATTGATAACGACTTGCAAATGGAAATTTCGTTTTCTTCAAGGGAGTTGTATTGGGGAAACGAACTACTCTTAAGGGTGGGCTGCGTGTCCTGCAGTAGGTGGTCAAACTCAGTGGCATCTTTGGAAGTTCCTTGTTTCAAAATGTTGTGTAAGGGTTTTTCTTTCTTTCTTTCTTTCTTTCTTTCTTTCTTTCTTTCTTTTTTTTGGGGTTTTTGTTTGTTTGTTTGTTTTTTGTTTTTTGTTTTTTTTTTTTTTCGAGACAGGGTTTCTCTGTGGCTTTGGAGCCTGACCTGGAACTAGCTCTTGTAGACCAGGCTGGTCTCGAACTCACAGAGATCCGTCTGCCTCTACCTCCCAAGTGCTGGGATTAAAGGCGTGCGCCACCGACTCCCGGCTCTTTCTTTTTTTTAATCTTATTTTTATTTTATTTATATTTTTCCCCTCTTTTTACCTACAGATTCTTTGGATAAATATGGCTTCTAGTTTAGTGGTCTTTATGGGATTCCCGAGTGTGAGAACAAGTGGGTTCTGCATCTGTATCTACTTCTTGTGCATTTTCTCAGGCTCTTTTCCTTCTGTTTGTTTTGTACTATTCCAATGTGTTAGTTTTGTTTCATCTTATATTTTACTTATTATTATCGCTTAGAAGCCTGTTTGTTTTCTAATGAGAGACAGAAAGGGGGTGATCCAGATGGGAGGGGACCGGAGGAGGAGCTAGGAGGAGTAGAGGGAGAGAAAACAGTAGTCAGAATATATTAGGAAAATAAAAAAAAAATCTATTTTCAATAAAAGGGAAAAGAAAGAAGTGGGCATCTAATAGGTATAAATCACTAGTGGGAGAAGCTACAGGGAAATGGTGAGCTCGACAAAGCTTAGAGCATAGTGAGGAATATAAGATGTGTCTTGTCACAACTTTCCTCATTATTATATTGTCCTAGCCATCTTAGAAGAGTGGTAATTCAGAGGACTGATGGTGAATATGGTCTAGTCCTTATCCTGTCACAAAAATCTCCCCAATACAGATACCCTGAACTAAGTTCCAACTCGTTAGCTACCCTTGGAGTTGGCCAGCAGCACAAATCTCTGTCCTACACTATTCCTACAAAAGCAGTTCACCTGACTCACCTTAACATTGAATTCATTCTCTTCTCCCCTACCCGAAGTTAGGATATTCAAGAGAAGAACTCTTGTCAATCTTGCACACAGTTGCTGCTCAACTCACTCTGCCATATCTCCAAAAGACAACAATGTTTGAGCTGCCCAATTAACTTGGTTTCTATTCAGAAATCCTGTCCTTTAGCCATTGCTGTTTTCATGTTCTGTTCTCAGAAGAAATTTCACATATTTAATTTTCTTCCCCAGACCAAGTCATTTCAGTATCTTTCATCCTTCTCTTGGGGCTTACATATTAATCCAATATGGCTCTTCTCTGATACTTGTACAAATGTCTTACCTTCCAGGTTTTAGAAACCCTGGAAAGCAGCCATGGTAGGAATACTGTTCTGATCACTGAGCAGCATGTATTAATCACCATCAAGTCACAAGGGGGTAGGCTGATGGGCAGAAGCAATTTGATTCCTTCATCTTTGCTCAAAGGAAATGACAATTTTACTTCACTACACATGCGTGTAGAAATATTAAAGCTATATCTTCATAGTCACATTTTCCTATTTTTAATATTTAAAAAGAAATAAAGATGGTTAATGTTCTCAGACTTTAAAAAAAAAAGGAAAAATCTTGGAGTTTTCTCCCTTCTTTGTTATTTTTTACAAAGGAAATGGGAGTACCCCAGTGTCACTAATATCCGAGCATATGTTTTGTCCACCTGCTGAGTGATCCTCGATGGGTGGCATCTCAGTTTGCTTAATCAGAAGATGCCTTTGAGTTTGGGCTACAGACTGGGGATGCTGGAACAACACTGTGGACACTTTGAGTTCATTGTGAGCAAAATCCCCCACACACCTTTTTCCTAACCCAGTGTCAAATGGGTCGTATCTGAAAACACAATTCAGATTTTCTTTACTGCAGATTATTCACTCTGTGGGGTTTCTTTATCTGAAATTATCCTGGGGAACCTTTGTGTTTGAAGCACAAAATGATATGAAAAGTCAGGATTTTTTTTTTTTTTTTTTTTGCTTTAGCAAACCTAAAAGCTGAAGGCAGGTGTTGGAAGTAAAAAAAAAATCATTCCTTGAACTCCCCAGGAGTTGATCAAAGAGGCAGCCATAAATTGCAACAAAGGCAGAGATCCACTTTGCTCTGAAAGCTAGCCAGTAACACTGGAAATGTTTCCTTATTTATTCCATTAATTCTTTGATAGCAATTTCTACTGACAAGATTTGCAAATCTAATCATTTATTAATGAAACCTGTCTGGTGGATTGTACCCAAGATTCTCCTGAGGTCCCAGACTCTATGTGGCCACAGCCCTTTGCTAGCTACACGCTTGTTGTCTTGACAGAACGTGACATTGGAATTTCAGAGATTCTCGGGAGAGAGTCAACTCCATTAAAGCTCATGGCCATATTCAAAGATGTCCGCCAGGCACAGCCTTGCTCCAAGGACCAGCCTGCTGGCGAGTTTTCAGGACAAACATGGCAAACATCGTATCTTCTGTGTGCAGAGACCATTGTCTGCACACAGGGTATGCATCCCACCTCAGGGTATGTGGTTTAGGTTCTGCTGCAGACAGGAATGTAGAATTGGACCCACGTTTGTGTTATTGTTACTTGCCCTGATGAAGATAAGGTTGACCCGACTCTTGACTAAGACATTGATTTTTCCTAGAAATTTCTCTGTGGTTTCAGATATTTCCAAAATCTCACCGTTTCCTTGGCGACCATCTAAGCTTTATTCCCTATGAACCGATGTGGCATGATTCATCAGTGAACAGCCAGCAGCCGCCACCCAATTTACAGGCTTCTTAAAGATTTCCTGGAAAGCAAACCCTGCCCTGAGCTCTTTCAAGGGCTCTGTTTGTGATGTTTCACAGGGCATAGTTGAAAATAATAATAATAATAATAATAATAATAATAATAATAATAATAATAATAATAAAATCCTATAGCCAGTGCATGAGGAACAGGGGTGTTGGTGGAGATAATGAAATACAGAAAAACCCCTCAGCAAAGCTCTCTCAGATGTGCCTAAGCTCTGTTCATTAATCTGTGATAATTAGACTTTTTTGCAGAGGTTAACAGCAGTGGCACATGGTAATTAAGGACTCCATCACTACCAAAAGGGATTGAAATGCTTCTGCTGTGACACACGTCCGGCTTTCAGTACATGTTATATTTGCTTTAAGTGCAGATTCCCTACGGGGTGGGGTGTGGAATCCATCTCTGATCTTATCTGACTGTCCACAATCATGGTTAACAAAGTATTTTAGTTGTAAACTACACAAAGAATGACCCATGGCTGCGATCATCAATTCCTTGGCTTGGCTCTCCGACCTTAGAGAAGTCTCTGATGCCCTTTGCCTCAGTTTCTCTATCTGAAAATCAATCGGGGTGGTAATAGAATCTCCAGAGTCTTATAATTTAATAATGATAAGCATCAAAATTGCTAGCATTCGCTGATGATATAAATCATGCCGTGTTCTGATCTGAACTAATATGTATCCCCATGGCTTTTCATAGCAAAAGAGGTTGACTAGGCCACTAGTGTCTTTGGAAGCAAGTAATTTAATTCAACTTGAGTTATCCAAGAGCAAACTTCCCGAAAAGGGCAGTTCATTGGACAACATATTCCTCTGTTGCTTCTAGAATGAGAATATCGCTTACGCCTTGTAACAACTTTACTTTGGTAATTGACACCAGTTGGGCTTAAGCTGGCTATAGCATCATGATACCATCCATGAAAGAATCCACTAATAAAGACTCACAAAATGCAGAAGGGAGCTGTTTTGCCTCTCTGCAGTTTTGGTTATTGGGCTAAATGACAAAAGACGCAAGGGTTTTAATGAGTCACTTGGTGTATGCTAAGTGCTCAATAAACAGTAGCTGGTGTCATCAGAGAAGTGGATTTCTGAAGAAACCAAGAAAAGGCATACTGTGCATTTCGCTTTGCACATGCATGAGAATATATATATATATATATATATGTATATATATATATATATATATATATATATCCACCAGTTCCCTTATCTACAGAGGATGTTGTCTAAGCCCTCAGTGGATGGCTGCAGCTGTGAATGGCATGGAACATACACTGTTTTTTTCCCCATGTATTCAGTACAGCATAGATACGCTGGACAAAAGATGGTTCATATCCTAGGATGGTGTGACATTCTATCATGTTACTTAAAACAACAGGCAATCTATGATGTGACTATTTTATTTCTGATTTTCCATTTTTTAATTATGGTAGATCACAGGTAACTGAAACCTCGGAAAGGAAAACGAATATAGTCTAGATTAGAGTCATTTCTAAATTGATTTAATAGCAGTTTTTAAAATGTAGCTAGGCAGTGTGTGGTATTACAAAAGAGAGAAGGCAGAAGGGAAGGGACTGGAGATAGTCAATCTTCACCGTCAGTGCACCTAGACTTAGAATTACCCAGGAGCCATCTCTCTAGGCACGTCTGAGAGGCCATCCCCATGAAAGTTTAACTGAAGAGGGGAAATACACCCTGAATTTGGTCAGTACTATCTCATGGACTGGGGTCCTGAGCTGAATCAAAAGGAGGAAATGAGGACAGGAGCTGAGTGCCAGCATTCATTTTTGTTGCTTCCTGTCCACAGATACATATGGCCAGCTGCTTCGCTCTACTGCTGCCACAGCTAGAACTCTTCTGTCATGCTGGACTGCACTCACAGCTGGGAGCCAAAATAAACCCTCTCCTCCTTACATTGCTTTCCGTGGGTGTTTTTTGTGTTTTTTGTTGTTGTTGTTGTTGTTGTTTGTTTGTTTGTTTTGTTTGAGTTTTTTTTTTGTTTTTTTTTTTTTTTCACAGCAAGGAAGGGGAGAAGGAAAGAGGGGAGAATACCTTTAAAAAAGTAACCATGGTTTCTAGTCCTTCAACCCTGAAAGGCTGAGTCTCAAAGGCCTCCAATCCCAAGAGAAAGCGGGATTTTTGCCTGTGTGTTGAGTCAGAAAGTAAAGTGACATACAGCTGCTTTGCCCCAAGAAAAGGGTTCATTTTTACCCAAAGTTCCAGGATCGCCTCCCGAGTCATGCTGTGGTTGAGGCCAAGGGGGAGGGTTTCAGTGGCGACATGAACACTCCATGCCCGAGCCTGGCAGGGTTTCCACGGCAGCTGGCACAGCCATTAGCAGTTCCTGACTCCTCTCCCCAGATGAGTGTGCCAATGGGCAAGCTGGCTCTTGCTTTTCCAGACCCTCCTCTCACTTTTATTTGTGGTGGGGGCGGGGCTTTTAAAACATTGACACCTCCACAGGGTGAAAGAGAAAAGAAAAAGAAGGACCTGTCAGCACCTGACAAGAATTAAGCGCTCTCTGAGGTGTGATCTGGAAGCCTCACCAGGTCTCCTTCAGGCTGAAGATCATCCACACACCCTTCTGCCATGGATGAGAACAGGAGAGGCATCTGACGGACTTGGTTTCTTCCTCGCTCAGCTCTCTGTGTTGGCTCTGAGCTGGGTTTCATGGTAAAAGCAGCCTTCTGTTTCTGCATGCTGACAACGTTGCTTAGAACAGCAGCAGCAGCAACCACACAGTTCTGCTTCCCCAGGTGTATGGGAGAAGAGACGGTTAAATGGCGATAAGTGACATATTTCTGGCAGGGTTTTCTATTCAAACATGGAGACAGAAGATTTAACCAAAACCAGGCAATCGTATGCCACCATTGTGTGCTATTCAGTGAATCAGTTCATAAAACCTTCGGGAAGTCATTGGTTTGCACTGAACTCCTACTATACCTGACCCAACAGACCAAACCAAATGGTGTCACTCAACCAAGACAGAACTAGGTTGCTTATCTGACCTCCTAAGAAGTCAGAGGGGAGAGAGACAGATTCTCCAACAGGTTGATGTCACCAGCATGAAGTCCCCTCTGCTTTAATCTTTTATAAAGAAAGTCACTTTGACATGACTGACACCCCTCCTTTGTCCTCCATTTCTGCATTTCTATTTGCTTGGTTAGAACACTCACTACCATACAGAAGGAGGTGTGTTCATTCTAACAGAGAAAATGCAATTAGGATCTTCCAGTTTATTTTGGTTTAACTCAGCCACCAATTCATTGTCCTGGAGATTTCGAAAACACAGGCAAATCTCCTCACGTTGCCTGGCTTCTGTCACGTGAAGTATCTTTTCCATCCTCTCTGTGCTAATTTAACCTGGGAGAATTTGAAGTCTCACCTTTTACCTCCTCTTCTAGGTCTTTTTCTCATCTGACAACCTTTTGACACAACGGGTCCTTTTCTCGAGGTATAGAGCGGTGGATCTGCCACTGCAAAATCAGAGGCCTTCATGTGTTGAGACCAGCGGATGAAGCTGGAGGCGGAATTACGAAACAGGTCATGGTGTGGCTTTGAAGTCAGAGAAACCAGGCTCTAACAACGACAACAGGATTGAGAGAGACAGAAAATGATTCCTCTTGTTAAAGTAAATTAATTAGTTGGATTTATACGAGGAGACAGAAGGGAAGGAGCCAGGCTGTGTCCCATATTAATAACTCCCTCGGGAGAAGCCAGATTGGAATGAAAGACGATGACGGGGGAGGGGCCGCCATGCCACCTTAGAAGGGAAGGATCTTGGGGTTTCCTCCTTTTGCACTCTGTCACCCTGCAGACACAAGCACATATCCTAAGCCTGACATGAAAATGATGTCATCTTTCTTTTTGACTCACCAACCAGACTACATTAATCCCCTACAGCGTGAGGGCCAGCAGGAGGCTGCTTAAGGGACTTCAGGCCTGTGAATAAATGATGACCCAGTGGTTAGGGGCGGTAGCCTAGATACATTCAGGATCCATTAAAGCAATTAGCTGGAAGAGGAGTGAGAGTACAACTTCCAACCCCCAAGAAGGACCAGGCAAGGCCTGGAACGGGGTGAGCAACTCTATCGCTGAAGGTTGGTAAAAAAGACACTTAGCAAAATGACTGCCCTTTGGCCTGGTTTCATCCTGCTACCACTGAGGGTGGGGAGGGGGTTTGGCACAGTGAGAGCCATGAACTAGACTCTCCTGTAAATCGCTGTACTTGAGCAAGCCTTGTTACAGATATTTCCCAATTGTGGCTTGCACACCAGTACCCGATAGTTGAATCTGGTCCTAGGTATGGTTTCTGCTTGGCCAGAGCATTTGCTTTGGCCCAGTACTTAAAAAAAAAAAAAAAAATCAAAGCAATATTTAAAAAATTAAAAACATATTTTCAGATTGTCCCAAAAAGCCTGCAGGTGTAGCAATGCTGGGTTGGCATTCCTGCCAGGCTCCCGGATGTGGATGCTGGAGGAGCTGTCTACTCTCTGAGTCTCAGTCCTCCAAATCTCCCTCCCACTCCTCATTTACATGTACTGGGACCTCTGATTGGCATTTGAGTTCCTGATCTCTACTTGGTTCATTGACTCATTTCATTTACTTCCTTACTTACTGAGACAGAATCTTGCTGAGATGCTCAGGTCGGCCTTGAACTACATATACTGGCTGGCCTTAAACTCACAGCCATTCTGCCCAGCCTTCCAAATTGTGAGTGAACAGGCATGGGTCACCAGGCCATCTTAGATCTTCTTCTTGAAATGGCTTCTGGGTTAGGTTCAACCATAAGTATCAGGTGAATTCTAGAACATCCATGCATGTTTTCTACATAGATTCTTCCTAATCCCTGCTGTCTGAAAGGCTTGCCTCCATTGAGCCCTGCATAGGAGCCTCCCTGTAAACACAGCCCTGACTCAGTCTATGTCCTTCACAGACAAAGCTCTGGAATATACCTGCTCAGCTATTTCAACCTGGTTAGAAATACTGGCTGGCTGTGAAGCAGCCCTGAGAATAAAGGGGCATCACAATAGGCTTTAATTGCAGCAATTTGGGGCAGTGTGGAGATCCATCAGAGGAGGAGCAGCCAAGACTAACAAGCTAAACAAAATGCCAGCCAGAGCAGCCTGTTTCCAGGCCCAGTTCATCCACACTTCCCTGTATGACGAGACATGAGAAATAGCCCCAGATCCTAGGGACAGCCAGCAAGCAGAGGCCCAGTTCTGATTCCTCTCTTGCTGACATTCCTTGCTTCCTCAAGATGGTACAACTTTTCCCCACTTGTGGTCTTATTCGAATGAATTTCTTGTAAATGTCATTTAAAGACAAATAATAGCTCCAGTGACCCCGAAGGCCCTCTTCTGAACCTTCTGAGGCTCTTCTCACCTCCTGCCTCCCAGCTCTCTTTTTTCCAATCACTTAGGTCTGACAAGAATGAAGTGCTAAGCGGAAACTGCCTCCCTCCCCTCAGCTGTGCTGCATTTGGGCACTTCTAGAAGGCACACCTCAGCCTACAACTGGCACCCAAGTCCTCCAGTTAATAATCACATTGCTTAAAACTAAAGGACAGCCAAGAGAGTGTTTGAAGGTGGCTGGGGGCCTGTTTGACTACCATGCTCCAAAAACAACATGAGAGTTGGGCCGTAGAAGGTGCCTGGTACACAGTTGGAAAATGAATAATTCAACTTCCTGAACACGCTGAATTAACCTTGACTTATTTCATGCTTCCCCGCCCCCATTACGCCAACTTTTGCCTCTCTCTGACTGGAGTTGGCTGCAGTCATCCAGGCATGCATTTTAATCCCATCTGGAAACGTCTTCTGCTCTATTTGGATCACAGAACATGAGAGCAATTGGGTAAGTACTCGTTCCCTATGGGAAGGAGTGTCATGGGAAAGCCTACAGTGATGGGTCTTTGGGACATTACCCATGACCATGAAGAATGACCACCAACTATCCTTCAACTAATATTGACAGAAGAAGATAAAGCAAATAAGGATTTAGGAAGCACCGGTGTTTCTATTTTTGTATCACTCATTTTTCTTGACACAAGCCCCCTCTCCAGCCACCTCAGCTTCCTCACTTTACTGCTAACAGCAACAACCACCACCTCCATCCCACTAAGAAAATAAGGCACACAGCTTTGGAAGGCAGGGGGAATAGACACTCTTGTCTTCTTTAAAGCCAGTTTGCCTTTCACAGCTAGAGTGTGGCAGTATCATATGATAGGCACAAAGCCACAATGCTGGGGCTGGAGGGGGGACAACAAGACCATGACACACGAAAGCCCAGTTTACCCAAGAGTTGTCCCTAAGACCCTTTTCTGTGATCAGTTGTTTACAAGGAGGGTAGAAGCAAGTGAGGAGACTCAAGTGTTCGGCCAGCTCAGAAGAAGGTATGTATGTGATGGTTTTCTTGGTTATGCTATGAAATAAATACTGAGTCCCCAGACCTGGTGGTACAGGCCTGTGGTCTTGGCTACTTTGGAAGCTGACATAGAAATATTGGTTGTTTATGTCCTGTCTGAGCTACAGAGTGGGCTCCAGGCCAGTCTAAGAAAGTTAGTAAGAGCCTGTCTCAAAATAAAAACTAGGAAAGAGGCAAGGGAATCCAGTGATAGAATACTTTCGTAGCACATCCAAGGCCTAACATGTTCAATGCTCAGTCCCACAGAGAAAATACTGTATCCATTGAGGTGGTATCCTTGGACATATTAGGAGTCAAGGCAAAAGGAAATCTGGGGTTGGACCTAAGAAACCAGCTCTCATCGTGGACAAGCTAACTTCTAGAATGTTTCAGATATTGTCCAAGAAAATCTTCTGTAATGATGGAATGTCCTAAAGCTGTGTTGCCCAGTGTGATAGGCACTAGCCATACATGGTCACCGAACAGCTGACTTTCAGCATTTTAATCTTTGTTGATTTTAAATCTTTTAAATTTAAATAGCAGCTTCAAGTAGTGGACAGTGTGGGAGGAAATGACCAGGCAGACACAATATCGTGCCCATCATTTATGAACCAGCCTTATGTATATCCATCTCCTAAGACTTCATTCAGAAGTTCTTCCAGTGTTTTCAAATATGAGGAAGGAAGAAGCAAACATTGGATCAAACTTCCTAGAGGTGCCGGGTCTGAGAAAAGTGCTTTCGCATACAAAATTGAAACTCTGATTCCGCTATAAATAGTATTACCCTTTGTGTACAACTGGGGAATCTGTGGGTGACGAGTTGAAATATAGGGCCAAGTTACAAGATGAATAGCTAGCAGAACTGGGATGTTAGTCCTTATTATAAATGAGAAGCATTGTTCTCAATGCTAAACTCATAGAGGGAAAACTAGCCATTAGTTGCAAAGCCCACAGGTAAGTGTCACTTGATCTTTGACTACAAGTTTTTTGGGGGTAGAAGCACTAGTTGAAAACATTGGATAAAGGAACAGTTTATGTTCTTGCACTTGTTGGTATTAACAGTGCAACACTCAGGTCTGAAATGATCCCTCCAATGCTTTTGTTGTTGTCACTGAAGGAACGGAGACCTGAAAGAAATCCACGATGAACAAAAATGGTGTTTTTGTCCCAAGGAATAAACCACCCCGCCCACCAGGAAAAGCAGGCTTTATCTGAAACCATTCGAGGCCCCTAAAAGAAAGCAGGAACACCACAGCAGATAGTTCTTGCACTGCTGGCTACAGCTCATCAGGAGAAAGCATTTCCTGATGCTGGCCACTCATGGAACAAGGTTGATTACAGCCACCTTTCTGGGAAGGGGATGGGTGTTTCCTATGCCAGCTCTGCATTTGCATTCAGCATCGGGATGCTGCCACCTGGCTTTCTCTGTTCTCCAGAGATGCTTCAGCTACTATCCCAGTGCAGGTGAGATGGGAGCAAGGGAGGGAGAGAACATGGCAGGACAGTGACCATTATGCAGGCAGCCTTTCACAGTGTGAGTCTGCCACACGCTCAAGCAGCAGACTTCAGCTACCCTGGATCCCTCAATGGCTGTTCACTTTCTACACCAATGGGCTCTGAGGTGATAAGTTCAGTCCCCAGTTCTGTCAAACCTGCACTTTCTTCCATGACCTACTTTCCTCACACTGCAGCGTTGGAACAATGCCATGCTCTGATCCTTCTTTAGACTCATCTTTTGCCCGCCTTGGTACTGAAGCCCAGGCTTTCGCCAGCCCCCTTCCGCCCACCCTTGAATCAATGACAAGTGTTGATGGGAAAGAAAAAAAAAGAGAAAGAGAGAAAAAAATAGTTCTCAGCAGTCCCATAGTGGCTTGGGCTCCTGAGGGACAAAAAACTAGCCTTTCAATAAGGGAGAAATCAAAACGTACTTCTTATCCCAGAGCAGAATTGGAATCTGAGTCTGTCCCTCTCTAACCACCTACCTCTCAAAACCTAACCCCAATTCCTCAGGAACAGAGAGAAACAATCCATGCAATGCCAGGAACACTCTGAACTCCACCACATCAAAGAACTCACTGCTTCTGAAGTAACAGAGCGGAAAGGAGACAGCACCAAGCCTGCTCTCAAGATATGTCCACCAACTCCTCCGGCTTGGGTGAGCCAGCCCCTGAAAGAAACAAAGCCAGGGTTTCGCAAAGGCTCCCCTGAGCCTTGGCCTGTTTCAGGGTCCAGCCCCAACAAAATCTTGGCCGCAGCTCTTGAGAGAATGGAGTGACCACAGAAGCCAGTGAACTAACCCAAGAAATTTTTGTACTCTTGTAAAGCAAGTGTAAGATCTGCGGGGGAACACCAGGCAATCTGACCTGGGAAATGATACAGAACAAAGGAACCAAAACCAGCCTTTACTGATTGGTTGCTATAGCCATGGATGTTCTGTGTACTTTTAAATATGTGGTATGCCTTCTTGTCCAAGGCCATTGGAGAGATGTCCTGCTGGTGGCCTCATTTCATAGATCTTGGGGTATAGGGAAGTATCTGGTCAGTTTGGATCTGTATCCCCAGTCTCTCCAGAGCCCTTACCTGGCATGGACTCTGGACCTTTCTAGCTTTGAACTCTCCTCAAGTGCCACTGTTCCACATTCTCTCATCTTATCTCAAATACATCCCACTCTTCTGAGACACTGTCCCTGGTCCCTTACTGGCTGCTACCCATGTAGGACTCAGGGTGGAGGGCATTCCTAAGCCCATGTCCTTCCAGTCCCTTCTAGTGCGGGACACACGTGTAGTGCGTGCTTTGGGAAATGTAAAGAAAATTCCCTGGGAGTAAAATAGACGCTTCACAGGGATGTCCTTGTGGCTGTGTCCCCTCTCCTAGGTCTGCCACTAAGTGAGGATAGAGTATAGAACTGTAGTATATGTCTCAAAACCACAGAATGCTCTCACTTTTGGCCTCCTAAGGACACAAATGGGGAAAGAAAACTCCTGGGAACTTGGTGTCACAGAGGTGCCTCCCTAACCTGGAATGACTAACTTCCAGGTTTAAAAATTAACTTAGGTTTGGGGAGATGATTCAGGGGATAAGAGCACTTCTTGTGCAGACATTAGGACCTGAGTTTGAGTCCCCAGCACCCACATAAAGAGCCAAATAGGGCTGCAAGACCTTGTGACACCAGCACTGGTGTTAGTGGGAGGGATGGTAATAGAGACAGGAGGAATTCTGGGGCTTTCTGGTGTTACAATAAATCAACCAAGCACCAAAATCCCAGTGAGCTCCAGGTTCACTGTGAGACCTTATTTCAAATGGATAAGGCAGAGGATGGAGCCAAACACCTGACATCTTTCTCTGGGTGGCATGAACACATGGGTACACAAATCTGTGCACATATGTGCACAAACACACTAGATTAAATGATCAACTGTCAATTAATCTGATCTTTCTGTTACTTTTAGCTGAGAGCCCTTATTGGATAGAGTTATGCCCCCGCTATCAGTCCCATAGGAGGCTGTGCAACTTTTTATTCAGTGTTGGTCACCACCATCCCCACCCTTTCCCACCCAACTGGCTCATCTCCTGTGCCTCTCCTCAAACTGCCCCAGTAAAGACAACCTGGCCAACACTGCGCCTCACTTCCTGGCCTTAGCAATCATGTCTTCCTCCACTGGTGGATCCTCCTCAATGTCAAATGGCTGCTCTACTGGACTCAAAGGCCTCCTTGCCCCCAAAGTACTTTCACTGTGCAGCGTTGAGTAACCAGCCAGCAACCACCCTACACACTGTGTTTTACTTCATAGAATCTAGCACACTATATAAATACCTTGTTTAATACCTCTTGGGAAGCTTCTCAAAACACTGCCAGTTACACAATGAATGAGTGCCCAGGGCTCAAAAATCACCTTCAGTGTTTGTTTCAATGGGTCCTCCTCCTCCAATTCCTTCCTTCTCTGTCTCTGTCTCTCTCTGTCTCTGTCTCTCTTGACAGGATATTACGTAGCCCAAGCTGGCCATGTACTCAATATGCAGCCAAGGCTGCTCTTGAACCCTCGATCCTCTTGCCTCCGTTCCAGTCTGCCCCACAGTGTTCAGCACTGCACCCAGCCTGTGCTTGGTTTTCAGCGATCCCTTTAAATTGGGGTGGTACACCAGGAGGGTTTCTAAGCTTCTGTGTTTGCTTCCCCGCATCATTCTCATAGCTTCCAGTCTTTCAGACATACTAGCATATGTTTAATTATGCTCATTCTCAAAGATAAATGACACAATGTTACAAATCAAATATCATAAACACTTGGCCCACCAGGACTTGACAAAAGTCTGTCTGATCAGCCCAAGAGAGTGAATGAATGTACTAGGAGAGCCTGAGAAAGAAGATTTGGAGAGACAGCACCTTCCTTTACAGCATTCCCAGCCACTCAAGGAGAGCCTTGAACTCTGGACTAAGAGTCTCTGCTCTGTGCCCAACCTCTTCCTTCAGCTCCCAGGCAACCTCTGAAGCCTTCCAGCTCCTCCTGGTAACACTTCCAAGCAGCTAACCTTCCTTCCAAAGGAGGAGTTCTACCCCTCGTTGGGCAAAAAAGAAGGGTTCTCTTGTCTCTCTAAAATGTTAACAAGACTGGAGCATTTGAAAAGAGACTGATGACACAACAGCCCTTTCTGGGACAACTGGGCACCTTTCAGCTCCGAACAGGTGTCCACCAGCTGGTTTGTCTAGAACCCGGTTGCTTTGGATGCTCATTGCTGAGCAGTCATCAAGAGCTTCAGGCAAAAGCCTTTGTCTTCGTCCAAATGGAGGTTGTGATTAGACCCAGGAAGGCATGGCCGCATCCTCAAGGGAGTTTCAGTCTTGAGCAGAGTAAGGACAGGAACAGGAGGCAGCTGAGGCATGGGTGCTTCCTCGAGGTACTGCCCACTACTTCCTGCCACTAAAACTCTGACCCCAATCTCTTAGGCACTTGGCTTTCAGCACTGGCTTTTAATAAATGACCACCACACATCCTCCTACTGATTCTCTCTTTCGTCCCTTGTGAACTCACACACATCTGTAACTCACAATGAAAAGGCCCTACATTATAGACTACTTAAAGAATAAAGACCAGAGCTTGACACCTGCTCCCGCCACAGAGGCCTCAGAATATGCTCATGTTGCTTGTCCCTAATGAACTGTGGGATTAGTGTGAATGATTTCCAAATAATTGCCTTTCCCTCCCAAAAGAAACCTAGACAACTTCTACATCTGGTCTGCCATGTGATTCTCAAGTCAACAACCCAAATTACAGTTTCAGAGACAACGGGGAAAGGGTATTAGGAAGAAAATCCTATCTGTTGCAGAAAGCCGTGAATGAAATAAAAGAAACTACACTGAGTTCCTGACTCACATGATCACTGTGGGTCAGCCATCAATATGTAGATAGAAAGAAAATAATTGGCATAAGCTCCTTGAAATTTCTGCCTACGGCCTCCCCAAGGAGGCCTCGGGGAGATTCAGATAGCGTTTGAACAGCCAGGGTTTGGTAATGAGAATTGACATTCTAGTGTGTACTACAAAAGACACTTCCCTCCTGGAACTGAGAAAAGCACTTTAATCAGCCAAAAAGTTGCTACTGTAAAAAGGGGGGAAGACTGGATGAAAGAACCCCTCATTGATTGTTCCTGCACTGTTGCTAGGCCCTACTCCCACCAAATGTGCAAGTCCCTCTGGCATCATCCGTGCCTCCCTCATTAATGCCATGTGTTCATTGCTATGCCAGAAAACCCAGCTGATTTCCAGGAAGCACTGGACTGAAGGTTGCCAGGGTTTCCAGTTGCTTCTGCACACAGTTCACACCCCATGTGTTAGGAGCTCTTTTGCTCTTCCAGCCACTCAGAAAGTCTGGGAAATGGGAAATGGTCTCTGGCTCCTCCCTCTCTGGTCCAACCCTGGGGTGCCTGCAGAATATTTATTAGTTGTAAGTGCAAAACAACTATCAAAAGCAAAGATAAAAGGTTAAAGTCACAGATGAGACACTGACGGTGAACAGACCCCAAGACTGAAAAGGGTAAGCTGAGAAAAATGCAGCCTCCTTCAGCAGAAGCTAAAGATAAAACATAGTACGATTTGTGCCCAGGGCAGAAAATTAAAAATTGAGCAGGTTGCCTTCTGAGAGGGGAACCATAGGGTGATCTTGCTCTTACATACTCCCCCCCACCACCCTCTGCTCAGATTACCTGCTAGCATGCTGATTTCCTTCATTCCTTGCTTCTAGCTGAGGCAAACACCCTAGTAGCCAATCATTATGGGTGCTGGTACCATCTGCAAGACAATAACCCTGCTAAGGCTTAGGGAAGCAGCAGATCCTTGGGTAAATATTCACACACCGAGTACAAAGAGCCAAGTGCATCCTTGAATGTGCTTCAGAGTCTAAAAGTTGGACTATGACCAAGGGGTATTTCTCCTCCTGAGTGCATCCTGCAATAACTTACTGCTCTGTGTGGAGTACAAAGACAAGACACCCTTGCTGTAGTTGAGAACATGTCTGAAAATCCAGCCCTAGAGGACTCTGGGAGCAACAGCAGAAAAAGGCTGTGGCTTCTCTGCATTAGTGTTCCCCTTTGTTCCCTTTTTTGTCTTCCTTCCTTTCTTGCTTGCCTCTCTCCTTCTGTCTCCCAACCTTCCTTCCTTTTGTGGTGCTGGGGTTTATGTCCAGGGCCTTGCACATGCTAGACAAGCCTCCTTGAACTAGACCCCTAGAACTGTGCTTTATTTACTCTTTCAACTGTGTTTACTCCAAGTACATTACCCAGTAAATTTGCTGTATGAAATATGAAAAAAAAATCAGCGGAGATAGATTAAAGAGGTCTTGAAACTCAACGGTTCTACCTTGACATGCTCTTAGAGGGAACCAAGTGGCCTTCCATTGAACCTTCCCCAGTGTTTCAGGTTCCCAGATTCTCACAGGAGTTAAGAAAAGGCAGTGCTATTTTGTTGACTCTAGAGTAGCCATGGAAGTCTATAAGGTGACAGATTAGGGCCCAAGTCACTAAAGTATGATGATCGTGTAAATGTGAGTGTCTAAACACCAGCAAAGAAGAGCTACTTACTAATTGGTACTCTGGTGCTATGGCCTAAATGTTTGTGTCTTCTTAAAATTCATATGTTGAAATCTAGTCCAAATACCATAGTCCTAAGCAGAAGCATTCTGGGCAATGCTTCATCAACAGGACCTCCTATAGGACATCGAAAGGATTGTTTTCCCTTCCGGCCTCAGGAGAGGCAGCAAACATGCCGGCTAGTGAGCAGAGAGTGAATTTTACCAAACATCAAATCTTCCAGAACCTTTGGTTTGGATTTCCCATTCTCCAGGACTGCCAACAAAGAAATCCCTGTTGCTTTCAAGCAATCCAGTCTTACAACTAAAACCATAAATTTTCATATAAAAATATAAAAATGTATCAACCTACTTCTATAACAGGTGGGATGGACTGAGACCCATCCATCCTTCTGTTATGTAATCTAGCTAAGGAATATGGTGAGCCTTACTGCCAAGAGTGGTATAGAACAACATAGGGAATTTAAGATAAAAGTACAAGGAAATAGGCAGAAAAGAAGACCTGAGACTAAAAGACACCACAGAGAGAGATGACAGAGAAGCATCATAACTCTGGTTTGACTTTTTTGTACACTGGACTCTCAAAGACTCCCAACTGAGCTTGGCACAGTGCAAAATATTACAGGGAGAGCTTGGCTTGTCACATAGTGAAGAGAAGTTGAAGAAGAGTCTGGAAAACATGAAGTTAGCACTTGCTAATAGTAGGCCGGGATGCTCATTTTCCCTGTGCCTGTCTATGGATGCGGCCATGAATTTCTTTTAATGATGACCTATGCTACTCTGGTCAGTATCAAGCTGGAGAGCTATTGTGTTGATGATGAGTTGGTATAGGTCTCCTTTTGATGAGAGAGGGAGTTTGAACTGAAATGAGAGCAAGGATTGTAAAGGTAAACTCTTCGAAATGCACATCTGGCAGGTCCTGGCCAAGTCATCAGGGGAGGTGAAAATCAGCCTCTTTTGTGAGACTCTACTTAGGAAAAAGGATAAACTAGTCTATTTGTGACTGACTTTGACTTCCAGCCTAACAAAGGTAAGGTACATTGCCCACAATCTCAAGTGTTCATCTGCTCATACTCAGGGTGAAGTGGTAACGTCAGGGTTAGCTTTCCCATGTCAAAGAATAGCCCATGTGCCCATACTCTGGTCCTTGTCCTATCATCATATTCAGAGCATGAAAGAAAATGAGTGAAAATGTCAAAATGGGAAGGGAGAAATTGATGGATAACCATAGGCAAGAATAGGGATGGGAGCCGATGTTGGTGGCGCATGCCTTTAATCCTAGCACTTGGGAGGCAGAGGCAGGAGAATCTCTGTGAGTTTGAGGCCAGCCTGGTCTACAGAGTGAGTTCCAGGACATGCTCCAAAGCAATACAGAGAAACCCTGTCTCAAAAAAAAAAAAAAAAAAAAAAAAAAAAAAAAAAAAAAAAAAAAAAAAAAAAACCAAACCCCCCAAAAAAAAAGAAAGAAAGAAAAGAAAAAGAGTAAGGATGGGGATGGGAGTGAAAGTGAATAATAACAGTAGAAAACTCAGATCAAAGTGAACGGCTTACTTCCAAGATTGCTGAGATGCAATATCCAAGCTATTCATGTAGAATGAGAGTTGGGCATCTAAAGATAGAGCCCTCATTCTCAAAAAAGGAAATCACGAACATCTATTCAATACTAGAACTATGTTGGCCACATGTCAGGCCCTTCACCCAGAAGAGAGCATAAGGGGGGTGAGGCTGCAAGCTGCATTTCCCTTCCAGATCTTGAAGACTTGGATTCTTGAGACTTCTTCTGGGGCAGCTAATTTTCATTACTGAACAAGTCAATGTGTGTATGAAAGCAATAGTGCAGGAAGCAGAGAAATAACACATGCATCGAGCATTTGAAACCAACAGTCTACAGAATGAATGAGAAAAATTAAGTTTAAACAGGAATGTGGATGAAAACTCTGTGTTGCCAAAAATTCAAAGGAAGGCTCTCCTTGATTGACACTATACACTGTTCTGTGCTAGTCTTTGGTTCTGTTCCAAGCAGGGCATTCTGATCCAAATATAGATGGAAGAAAGAATGTAGCTATTTCTAACATGATCAACTAAGCCTCATACTGGAAAAAAAACACTTATGTTATAGAAAAAGAATTAAGGTCAGAGTAGTTGTGTGTGCTCCTGTCTTAGCTCAGGCTACTATAACAAATTATCATAGAGACTGGATTAAACTATCTCAGCTACTGAAGACTCATTCCCTATGAATAGCTGGGATATTGCATCTCAACAATCTTGAAAGAATACTATTCACTTTGCCCTTAGTCCTCTGCTAAGGGCAGAAGACTTTTACCCTCACTTTGGTCCATTTATTCCTTCCCATTTCAGCAGTTACATTGGCTTTATTTTCTGAGGTAGCAATTGTAATAGAAATGGTGGTCATGACATTTATTTCTCACAGTTTTAACTGTGTGGAAATTGCAGCTCCAGAATCCTTAGGCAGATGTGGGACGGCAAGGACCCCCTTCCTGACTTGTCAACTGGGGTCTTTTCTTTGTGTCTTTAAATGGCAGGGGAAGGAAGCAAGCTCCCTAGTGTCTCTCTTAAAGGGCACCCACTCTAGTTCACTAGGGCCCCATCACTAGGACCACACCACTTCTCCAAAATTCCACTTACTATTGCCACCATTTTAGGTATTAGTACTTCAAAATATGAATGGAGAAATAACATGCTATTACGGAGCAAGTTTATGTCCTAGCAATTGCTTTAGAAGCTGAGGACATTGGCTTGCACCATGGACTTTCACCTCCAATGGATTAGCTTTGAGGTTACTTGTTCTTCATCTTCTCTCCATTTAAAATCATGCTTAAAGCACTTAAACTCCTCATCATTTCTGTGTTAATACCTAACCTACATCAAGCTCCACTCTGAGTGCTAGACATGCAGACTCAGGGGAGAGTGTGTAGATAAGCAAGGAGCTTACCTTGTAAAGAGAATACTGGAAGTGGAAAAATGGATCATTTATTCATTTCCTTTCATGGAAGATACTTTTTCCATGTAATCTTATTCCTTTACATGGGCTTTCTTAGAATATGCATCCAATGTCATGGTGCTCTGCTGTGTATCACTACCACAATTGTTACAGTATTTAAAACAGCAGTAATAAACCCGGTGGTGGTGGCACGTGCTTTTAGTCCCAGCATTTGGGAGGCAGAGGCAGGCAGATCTTTGTAAGTTTGAGGCCAGGCTGGTCTACAGAGTGAGTTCCAGGACAGCCAGGACTACACAGAGAAACCCTGTCTCAAAAAAAAAAAAAAATAGTAGTGATAAAGCAACAGCTGGCCTTGGGTTTTTTTCTCTCTCCTGTCTCATGCCAGTTCTTCCTGAAGCTATTCTCTCTTTCTAGGCCATACAGAGAAGTCCTCTCTCCTCAGGACACTGGGCTGGTAGGTTGTTAATTATCTCCTGTGTGTATCTCTTGTGTTTTTATCTGGTGAACTAGCCATTTGAGAACAAGCATCATGTCTAATTACGTAGGAGGCCAATTTTGTGATGGGCACAAAATTGGCTCTGGCCAAATGTCAGGATGGACAATTGGTTGCTTGGGTAGTTGGAATGCTGATGCTCATCCATAGAGCTGGAAAGTGGTACAGCTCATCATTCAATCCCTGGCTACACATTAAGGCTCACATCTCCTAAAGTACCAGAGATACCTCAGTCCTGCTCCCCACCCCCACCCCCACTAAGTAAATACATGCTCTCCCGAAGCAGGTGTTAAGTTGGTGTTAGAAGTTTGAAAAAAGCCATGACAGACAAAAATCAAAATATAAAGCAATTCTCTCTGTGGAAAAAAAGCAGCAAAGGAGATTTGAGAAAACCATTTTGAAAAGTGGTTTATTATCTTGACTTCAAGGAAAGAATGGTCAGATTACCACTTACCTCCACTTATAGGGAGAAAAAGATGTGCTGTGTATCCAGCTGACAGCCAAGAGCAGCAGTTTCCATAGAATTTCACAATTCCCAATCCAGGTAAGGGTCTGTTAGTCAAAAGGGTTGCTTTTCTTTGTCTTAAAATTTTGTGTGCATGTGTGTGTGATATTTTTTACTGATTCTTTGAGAATTTCATGTGTGCATACAGTTTATTTTGACTATAGAGTTTTGTTAGTCAAAGGGGTTGCTTTTTGTCTTACAATATGTGTGTATATATATAATATTTTAACAATTCTTTGAGAATTTCACACATGCATATAACATATTTTGATCATATTCATCCATGCTTCTCCTTGTAACTCTTCCTGGGCCCACCCTCCACTCCTGTACTTCTATCATCTGTCTGTCTGTCTATCGTCTACCTATAATCTGTCTATCTACCTATAATGTACCTATCATCTATCTATCTATCTATCTATCTATCTATCTATCTATCTATCTATCATCTAATTTGTGCTCTCTATATACTCATGCATGAGGAACCATTCACTGGTGTATAGTTGACCTACCAGAGGCCACACCTTTAAACCTGACTTTCCCTCCCCTCAAAGTTATCAGTTATCAACAGCTTCTCAGTTAGGGGTAGGTGCTAATGAGCCCCTCGATATTCCATGCTGGAATACTGATGGGCCTTGTCTTTGTACAGGTCACATGAAGGCAGCCACAGCTGCTGCGTATTCATGGATACAGAAGTCCAGTCATTCCCAGAAGACAGGGTTTTCATGCTGATCCTCCCCAGTCTTTGCCTCTTACAATTCCTTACCACCTCTCTTGCTTGATGGTCTCTGAGCCTTGGATAAAGGAATGCGATATAAACATCCCACTTGTGTTTGAACACTCCATTATTCTCCATAGTTTGACTAATTTACAAGTTTCTAGGTTAAGGCTGTTCAAGGAACCAACAAAATTCTCTGAAGAGATCTGAAGGCTGTACTAATCTGTGAGTATAGACATACAGATTTAGATGAAAGTTTGATACTATGTCCATTTAGCAGACAGCAGTAAGAGGTTTACCCTCTGGGACTTATGAGCTCAAGAAAGATGGATTCTTGGCCAGATTTACAGTATCAGGTGTGCGTCTCCTTCTCCTGTGGAACGGGCCTTAAATCCAATCATAAAGACGTTGGTTACCCCTATTATGTTCATGCCATGTTCATCGATTTAGGGTTACTTTTGCTTTGATGAAACACCATGACCAAAAGCAAGTTAGGGAAGAACGGGTTTATTTGGCTTAAATTTCCATATCGCTATTCACCACTGAATGAAGTAGACAGAAACCTGTGCAGAAACAGGGCAGAAACCTGGAATCAGGAGTCAATGCAAAGGCTGTAGATAGGGTGCTGTTTATTAGCTTGCTTCCCATAGCGTGCTCAGCCTGTTTCCTTATAGAACCCAGGACTACCAGCCCAGGGATGGAACCACCCACAATGGGCTGGGCCCTCCCCATCAATATAACTAAGTAAGAAAATGCCTTACAGCTGGCTCTTATGGAAGCATTTTCTCAATCAAGGTTCTCTCCTTTCTAGTTTATGAGTGAAGCTGACATAAGACTAGCCTGCACATGCTCATATTTCCATGCCAGTGGTTATTGTAGCTCATAGGTGGTTAAAATTATTGATAACTGTCTTAGTCACCATTAGGTTGCTGTGAAGACACACCATGAACCAAGGCAACTCTTATAAAAGAAAGCATGTAATTGACTTGCTTACCATTTCAGAGGTGTAGCCCATTATCATCATGACAGTGAGCATGGAGCTGGAGCAGCAGCTAAGCACTACATCCTGATCCACAGGCTGCATGCAAGCCAAGAGACAGAGAAACTAGGCTTGGCATGGGCTTTTGAAACCTCAAAGCCCACCTCTAGTGACACACCTACTCCAACAGGCCACACCTCCTAATCCTTCTAATCCTATCAAAGAGTTCCCATCCCTGGAGAGGAAGCATTCAAATATGTGAACCTATAGGGGTTCTTATTTAAACCACCACAATGACTTTTCTCCCTCAGCAGTCTACATAGCATCTTCTTCTACTATTAAAGCTAGTCAACAGAGAGGAGGCTTCCTGGTTGTTTTGTCTTTGAGACAGGGTCTCACTATGTAGATCAGGCTGGCCTTAAACTTGATGTGTAGCCGAGGCTAACTGTTGATTGCCTTATCTGTATTTTAAAAGTATACCATTATGTCTACCAATTAGTAAGATTTTAATTCCAAGACAACAAAAGAATTGCAGTCATTAGGTCTTTTTGAATGTGTATAGGTGGTGGTGGTGGTGGTGGTGGTGGTGGTGGTGGTGTGTGTGTGTGTGTGTGTGTGTGTGTGTGTGTGTGTGTGTGTGTGTGTGTGTGTATACAGAAGCTTGAAATAGATCCTGACTTTTTCTCAATCACTCCTCAGTTTTATTGAGGCACAGTCTCTTATTAAATTCAGAGACTGCTAAGTCCAGCTCACCCCCAGATGGTTTTCCTCTAGATGTCTCTAGAGTTCTGGGATTACAGGTGACTGTCATGACCCCCTGGCTTTTTATGTGATTCTGGTCCTCACACTTTCAGGGTAGACACTTTATGAACTGAGCCATCTTATCAGCCTTTATTGGGTCTATTTATGTCTATAAATAACCCTGAGTTCAAGGAAGAGCTTTAACCAATATATATGGCACTATGTGGTACTCTGCCTAGTCCATCACAAGTCCTATGTATTGACAGGTTCCATATTACATTTTCAGACCCATATGCTGGTGGGGAGAAGAAGAGACACCTGAGTCAGTTTATAGGGAGACAGGATAGGGTACCTGAGAAAGACCAAACTACAGTGATGGAAAACTGACTGTCATGATAATATGCTTTGGTAGAGAGATGCAGGTGGGAGGGAAATTGACCACCTTTTATGGAGTTGGTAGAGCTCTGAGTAACATGTGAAGACCATTTAGTTGTACCAGAATATCAAGTAATTCAAATCTCTTTACAAGAGCATCATGAAATATGTGATCCACCAGGACCCTTCCTGTTGCCTTGTCAGTGATCTAGTGACCAGATCTTGTCAACAATAAGAACTTGGGCATAGCCTCTTCTCCATTCAGATAAGCAGAGCATTTGTTTCTTCCTTGCCCACACTGGCCTCCACTCCACAGCAAATGCTACCTTTCCCAGTCACAGCGTTCCTTGACTCTAGTGTAGATGACAGGAAGTCTGCAGTCTATACATGCATTAACATAAGCTTTGTCATCTGATGTACTCAAATGTCCTTATTGTTTTCTGTGCACATCCAACTCAAGAGGGTGATGAGTGAACATTACCATAATTCTCTCTTCACATTTCCCGTCATTCCAGACACGCCTCTGCCTTCCTCCCTGGCCTTCCAGGCTTGCAATCCATTTCCTTCTGTGGTGAAGCTGGGCAAGTCCTCATCTTTGGGGTGGGGACCATGAATCATGAACCTGAGGCTTTGAGAACCCCCACCCTGCCTCTGCTGCTTTGCTTCCACATCCTGAACAACTGCCCAGTGGGCTGCGACTCCCACCCATCCCCATCTTCCTCCATGACCAGGGCCTTCAGGAATGCATTTGTGAAATCTAGAATAGTCCTAGGTACAAGGGAACAGAGTTACAGCTTTTTCCTCTTTATGTGCTGAGTTTAAAGAGAGCCCTGAAGGCTGGTGAATGCACTGTAGCGTTCCCATGCTGAGTCACTTCAAACTGCTTCGGGTCCAGTTTTCTCACGTAGAAAGGCACAAGGCTCCCAGTGAAGATAGCGCATAGCTGTGGCCCAGAAGCATTTTTAATAGAAAAAAAAAAACTTAGAAAGAACATGATTATTTTTTGCTCAGGAGGTAGGTTGTTGGGTTAGAATGGCTGGGAATATTCAGCTCAAGTGGGTTCAAAGGACAGTTGACCTAAGTTACATAGCGATATTCACTCTTTTTTGCTCAAAATCATTATGCTCAAGTCAAACCCATTTGCCTGCATCTGAGAATGAAAAAAAAAATTATTAAGATAGAACAGGCAGCTGGGAAGGGGCAAGAGGCAACTGGACAGGGAGTCAGTAGTAGGGAATTGTTCCACACTGGATTAGACCACACCGGGTGAAATCCTCATCAAGGAAGCATTAGATTTGACAAGGCTACAGAATGCCCCAGATCATCTTAGTGTTGTGAATAATAGCTAAACTCACAGCACACCAGTTAACACATAGTTTGGGGGGAAAGGCTGTTGTCTCTTTAAGTATAATAGTTTTATTAATTCTTCAATAATTTCATACATTGTATTTTGATCATATTCACCACCAGCTCCTCCCAAATCCACTCCCACTACTCTACACCCTTCCAGATTCATTTCCCTTGCTTATTTATTCATTTTTAAGAACCCACCAAACCTAGTTTGCATTGACTATATATGCTCCTGTGTCTGGAATCATCTGCTGGAACATGGTGGATCTACCAGGTGCCTCACCCTCTAAGAAAACTATCTCCACCTCCCTCGGAAGCCATCAAGTCTCATAGCTTCCCAGTTAAGGGTGTGGGCTCAGGAGCCCCTTCTCCAGCTTACTTATGTTTTTGGAAAACAGTAAGAATGTTATCTGTTGGAACAAAAGTTGCCCTTGTTTTAACCTTGAGTTTCTCAGGATGTGATGCTCTGGCTCACACGCAAGGCAAGGACAAGGCTGAACATGCTGTGTTCATCACTTCAAGGCGTTGCCTTAAGATACCTGTGTCAAGTCCCTTTCCCTCTGAGTCATTGGAATTCTATTCAAAAGCAAGGCAGTAAGATTGGAGGGAGCAGGGGAGAAAGAGAGGTTTTTTTGTGTTTGTAGATGGGGGTCTCACTATATTGCCTAAGCTGGTCTTTAATTCACTGTCATTCTCCTGCCTCAGCCTTCCAAGCTATGGGATTACAGGTGGGCACCAGAGCCTAGGGTATGGAGAGAGTACTTTGATTTACTTTCTTCTCATCGAATGCCTGTGAATTCTAAGATGACTGATGGTAAAAGCAGCCCTGGTGTTTGGTGTCTTCTAAGATGGGTTTCTAGGAGGATCTGTGCCTGCTTCATGGCTGCCCCTGTGTATACATGTGCCAGTTCCAGGGAGCATGGAAGAATCAAGGACAATGGGCTAAAGCTGAGACTACTGTGTATCCATGCACCAGGTCTCCTTTGTGAGATCAAGGACACAGTCTTGTCCTCACAGCATTCCTGTAGAATGATGGGTAAGGCCACACATGCTCTCTCTTTGTGCCTTGGTCTGCAAATGAGAATGTTGGTGAAAAGTTACTGTGACTGTTAACACCCTCAATGTGGTAAGCTGATTGCAATGGTGTCCCTATTCTGGTACCCCTGCCCCAGCATCAATAAAATGAAATTTATTTTCCCACCCCTTTAACCAGAGCTGACCTTGTGGTTTACCTTGACTGGAAGAACATTGTAAGTCATGGTTGCAAGCTTTAACCTCAGCAGGTATTGAGCACTAGACACCCTTCCCTGTGGGCCCCACAGTCACCACATGGACAGGTAAGCGCTGCTGGATAGTAGAGTCACATGATCCAGCTGTCCCATTACCCCAGCCAAAGAACCACCTGAGAAAGTCGTAGAGACCAGGGAGAGAGGTGGAGAGGGAAAAAGAAAGAAATAGAGACTTCCTAGATCTAAAAGCTCTCAGCCAGCCAGCCAACTGACCCCAGGTACATGTGTGAGATGAACCAAGAAGATCAGGCACTATGAGCCAGTAATGGGAGAAAGCCCATATGTTTCACACAGCTCTGGGACCAGGTGGAACAAAAACTCCATCTACAAGCCAGGGCTGTGTAATTGCTGACTTGTGCATGCACATACATGCCTATTGTCTTGTAATACTAAGTCTTGGGGTAACTTGTTACACAGCAGCAGATAATTCATAAATGTACTCATCATGGCAGGTTGAAGTAATAATTTTAGGCATTCACAAAATGTTTGATTATCCCACAGATTTTTACCAAACACCTGCTGTGTAAAGGTCCTCCACAGGGTCTGAGATACAAGTTCCTGCTTTTTTGGAGTTGCCGTTGTTGTTGTTGTTGTTTGATTTTTGGAGTCAGAGTTTTTCTGTGTAGACCTGGCTGTCTCAGAACTCACTCTGTAGAGCAGGATGACCTCGAACTCAGATATCTGCCTGCTAGAGCTGACATTCTAATGAGCACAGACCGCAACCAAAACTACATAAATAACTCCATAACTAAAAAAATATTGTCTAGAAATAAGCAGTGTATAAAACCATTTTTAAATGTGCAAAGGGATCTGGGAGAGGTGGTTCAGTAGCTAAGTTATTTATTGTACAAATATGGGACCTGAATTCAGATCCCTAACACTTATGTAAAAAGTCCAGCCCTGTATCATGCACCAGTAACCCCAGTGCTCCTAGGCAGGGGCAAAGCTATCCCTGGGCTTAACCAGTCCAGCCAATCAGTGAGCTCCAGGTTCAGTGAGAGACCCTGCATCAAAAAATAAAGTTGAGCAGCAACTGAGGAAGATATTGCATGCCAAACTCCTACCTCTGCGCAAGCAAGCATGCACATGAACAGATATACATATAAAAGTTTTACAAATGTATCCACATAAAAATTCAATAAATAGGACCTTCAAAGAGAAGTAAGGTAACAATAATGAATAAGTAAAAAGGAATGCTAGGGTAAGAAACCTTATGGTGACGTTAGGTTTGGTGGTCAGAGAAGCCTCGGTGAAGAAAGCCAGTGATCTGAATGTTACCAAGATTGGGGAGAAGGGCCTTTAAACAGAAGGTTTAGTAAGTGAAGAGACATTAAGGCCAGAACATGGTGTGTGAGGACCAGAAGACTGCCTGGAGCAAGGAGTGATGGGGGGGGGGGGGGGAGGCAAAGGACAGACTATGCTGGTTTGGCTTTTAAACCACGAAGAAGAATTTGAATTTTATGGTCCATGTACTAAGCAAGCTGCCCTCTACTTTTAAAACAGGAGAGTGATGCAAGAAGCTTAAATGGATTCCTCTGGCTGATAGGGATAATGTGGCTGTCTCTGTCCAAGGGGGACTACTACGGAGCTGAGTAGGAAGCTTCTGTAACAACTCACACTAGGCCTAGGCGAGGACTGCAACCATGGAGGTTAAGAGGAATATATGCTGGAAGGGAAGTGACGTGTGGGAGGGACAGGATGTGGAACTAGAGACAGCTGAGAGGGGAATCCAGGCAAGTTCTCAATCCTTGTTCAGTGACCAGAGGCTGGCCCTTCAAGTCTGAGGTAGTCACTACAACATTGGTAGAGACCAAATGCAAGGAGGACAACACTGGCCTCTTGTTCTGGAAAAGGTTAGCACTGGGGGAGTAGATTTGGGGGATGGGAAGAATCCCAGGCATGAAGGTGATAAACTTTCAACTGGATGAGGTCACCAGAGACAACCAAAACAGACAGGAACTCAGGACAGAGACCTGGGATGTGCCCGCACTTACAGGCTGAATAATTGAGAAAGAGCTGACAAGTCGGTGTCATAGACCCACCCAGCACAGAGGCCATATCAAGTGTGCAGAATGCTCCTAGCAGATAAGAAGGTCAAGAATCTTTCTCACACTTCTGAAGCTGACAAATTACAGCATTCAAATGCTCTTTGTCCTCCTTGGGGGCAGTAGTAAGTCACAGAGCATACAATGATTGTGAAATTGTATTTGAAACTCTTGCCCCTGCAGCCTTCTCCTTGGAATGAGAGTTCATTCCAAGCTCCACCCTGGATCCTATTAATCTAATTACTGTCTAAGCTCTGTGGCCCTCCATAGCCCCAGGGTAGTGGCGTCTGAATTCCCTAGGAGCTATAGCTCCATGAGGATAAGGATGGCATCCATTTTGTTTCTGCTCTAGCCCTGCTCCCAGGATGGTTCCTAGTCACAAAGAAATTCCTACAAATATTGGGGACATAGAGGAACAGCAATGATGTCTCCCTTATCTTTCCATGGATGGACACAAAGCATTTTGTTAACATTTCCCACATTGAAGCTTCTCTGGGTGGGGTACTTACTCTTCAATCTTTCTTGGGTAGGATGCTATTGCTGAAGTCAGCTCACCTGTCTCTCCATTGGCGTCCTAGATGCTGACTTCTCACCTTTTGGTTGAAGAGACCCCTCCTGGTGACCTATGCCATGTCAGGACCCCTGGGATGTCACCTTTAAGATTTTTGTAAGCATTCTTTGCAAACAGATTTTTCTTTGGGCTGCCAGCTCACAAATAATGACACAAAGACTTATTATTAATTATGAAAGCTCAACCTATAGCTTAGGCTTGTTCCTAACTAGCTTTTATAACTTAAATTAACCTATTTATATTAATCTAAGTTCTATCATATAGCATACACTTCCTGCTTCCTCTCCATGTATCCTGGTGTCTCTCGGGTGCCTGAATTCCTCCTCCTCTTCTTTCTCTCCCTGGAAATCCCACTTATACCTCCTGCGTAGCCATTCAGCTTTTTATTACACCCATTTCAGCAATACACCTTCACACAGTGTACAAATATCCCACAACAATTCTTCTTTGTGGAGTTTTCCTTCTTGGTATTCCATTCACACATTTGCAAGGTCTGTACGGCTGAATAATAGGATGGGTTTCTGTCAGATTGACCCAAAACATTGTCTATAGTAAAGTCAAGGTGATGATATCTTGCCCTGATAGCAGGAAATGTGCCCATGACTTTTTGCTACCTAAAGAACATTCCTTTTAGCCTGAAATTCTGTCCTAGGTGCTCCCGTTTGGCTCTGTCTCAAAGTTTTTGCTTCCAGTGGATGATTTAGACCCTCTCACAGAACGGCATTCAGCAGCCATTGCAGTGAACCAAGAACAACTCTCCCAGCAACCTGAGTGCAATTCTGTTTTCTAGAACATGGACATTAGGACACAGTGAAATTTAACCTCACCTTACCCAAGCAAAAGGTCAAACTTTAATCATCAGGTTCTCTCTCTCTCTGTCTCTCCCTCTCTCTCTGTCTGTCTGTCTCTGTCTCTGTCTCTCCATCTCTCTCTCTGTCTCATTCACTCACTCACTCTCTCTCCCCCTCCCTCCCTCTCCTTCTCTCTCCCTCTCCTTATCACTTTCCCTCCTCCTCTCTCTCCCTCTCTCTGTTCCCCACCCCTCTCTCTCTCAACTCTGTCTTGTAAAGGCTTTGGAAGTTGCAGTTGAGCTTAACTCTCTGATGATTCTGCTACCACCTGCTACTTTGAGGAGCTCATATTTGCTTGACCTGTGAAAGGAAATTATCACAGAGTCAAAATCAGATTCCAGCCCAAGTCAAGACACATTAAATGTGATGCTTCACAGCTGAACACAGCCTCCCGCTCCCACCTCGGATGGGCTTCTCTTGGCTGTGTGTGGACAGACACTTAATAAACGCTTTGATGACGGTCCTCTGTCTTAAAAGGAAATTAGCTTGTTCTGACAGTATCATACCATCGCTAAACTTCTGGTTATTACCCAGCAGCCTGTGATCCTCCAGGTGTCTGCAAACTGGCTGCCTCATGTTCTGCGTTCCTCTATGTCCACATTTCAAGGGTGAGCAACCACCTGTGTAATTCCCATTGTAGGCAAGGTGTTTGTTCCCTACATGTCTTTGGGCACTCAAGGGACATAGACACAACTTTCATTTTATAATAGTCCATTCACACACATATACAACTGCAGTGGGTATTTGCCCTGCCCATGACCTTGGGCCAGAATGTAGTGGGAGCAAATACCCACTACACACAACTTAAAAACAACTCATTTATGCTTTTGATTTAGGAAATTTCCCTGTTCTTCATTGACTCCAGGAAGGATTTACTGGTGTCAAGTATGTCTAGAAGGGTCCTGAGTGATGCCTGTGTTCGTGGTGGCTGACAAGACAGAGCATTTTCACCTTCTTCTGGAGTTTAACATCTAGTGACTGTAATTTCCTGCTGTTGTTAGAACCGTGGGTGAAACAAACACGTTTTATGATGCAGAATAAATGGGAAGATCTTTTTGAATTGGAAAATTAAGCTGAGACACAGCAAAACCAGGAGGAGGAGGAGGTGGTGATAAAAGAAGGAAGTGGCTCGTGCAAAGGCCCTGTGGTGAGGCAAGGCTTAGCTTGCTCGTGGGCTTAACAGAAAAAAAGTGGACTTTGAGGAGAAAGTAAAATAGAGAGGTGACTGTGGTACCAGGCACCTGTGGACAGGGCTTACCTCCATCCCAGCTTGCCAGGAACAGACATGGTATAGATCTTTGTCCCTGTGCAATTATAAGCATGGCCTCCTTTCACTTTCAAAAGTGGCCTGGTTTGCATGATATATGATCCTGCTTCTTAAAGGGCATGTCAAAGAGTTAGGATTTTATAATATGTGAGGCAGGAAATCATTGGAGGGTATGAAGCAGGGATGTGACAGACTAGATTTATGCTGTAGGACCATTTCACCTGTAGTCACCAGGGGGTCAAATGTGGATGTAGAACGGGCTGGGGGAAAGTTATTAGAGTGGAACGAGGAAGAGTTGTACCATAGTTCAATTTTCCCTTCATATACTGTTACCCTAACTGCACCACAGGTCTTGCCCCTCAGAGCACACCCCAAATCACCTGCAGCTGATATCTACTACAAAACTTAGTGGCTGGGACACCTGGCCTGTGATTCCAGGGGAAGCAAGACTTTCTTTTTAAAAAGTCTTTGGTGCTATCTACCTCAGACTCCCTGCATCTAACTAAGAGGTAGCGTCGCCCCAGGTGCTGTTCTACTGGGTATGTGAGACATGTTTTCCTATTGTCTTTTGTGTGCTTTGAGAATGGAGTCACACAGTTTTGTTTTTGTTTTTTGTTTGTTTGTTTTGTTGTTTTGACCAGGATCATTTTACTGTACATGGTTGCATTGGTTCATAATGCCTGCAACCTCCTTGCTTTTAACTGCCTCTTAAGTATAGTTATTTTAGACCTTGTAAAACACAACTCTTCTTTAAATACCCTAATTTTCTATTGCCTGCAACTAGTTTTGTTTTGTTCATACTTGGATTATTTCCTTAGGCAATGTAAATTCTTTTTCTGTTTCTTTGCTATTCTATGAGATTATCCCTAGTGATTCTCTATATTAATTTAAAATGTACTGACATAAATTTCTATGGAGCTCTATTTTTTATTATATCTCATTACCATTGAGAATGTAATTTGTAATAGATTAAATCAGTCTCCCCATATCTATGGTCAACAACAACAACAACAACAGAAAAAAAAAAAAAAAAGATGCAGGGCCATTGGAGTAAAACAGGAAAAAAAAAAATGGCAGTCTTCTTGAAGTAATGTGTGAGTCACAGGTGAAGAGAACAAAACCACATGGGCCCGTGAAGCAGGAATGGGTGGTGGATTTTGTACACAGCAAGCCCCCGGGGTTGACCGCATCTCTTTGTTAAAGCCTCTGGTCTGGCTTCCAGCCATAAGAACTCCCCCCAGCTGCACCTCTCCTTATAGCGAAGGCACAGGGGAGGATGGAATGTCTCCATACACCTCATCATTGACTTCTCTCCATCCATTCATTTCACAAATACTTTTAGCATCTGTGGCAGTTTGAATGTAATCGGCCCCCATAAGCTCATAAGGAGTGACACTATTAGGAGGTATGGCTTTGTTGGAATAGGTATGGCCTTGTTGAAGGAAATGTATCACTATGGGGGTGGGATTTGAGATTTCATGCTCAAGATACCACCCAGTGAGACACAGCACTTCCTGCTGCCTGCAAGATGTGGGACTCTCAGCTACTTCTCCAGCACCATGTCTGCCTGCGTGTTGCCAAGTCCCACCATGATAATAAGAGACTGAACCTCTGAATTGTAAGTGAGCTGAACTGTAAACAGTTAAATGTTTTCTTTTAGAGGAGTTGCTGTGGTCATGATGTCTCTTCACACCGATAGAAACCCTAAGACAGCATCTACCATTGTTCTATGTCCAGAAAGCTCTAGGCTAGGCACAGAACATCCCAGGATACAATGTCCATCAAAGACCCATGTGTTAAATGTGCCCTCAGGGTAGTTCATTAATAAATAATGGATTCCTTTAAAAGTAGAGTCCAATGGGGATCCTTAGGTCATTAGGGGTGTGATCTCAAAGGGGATTGTGAGCCCAGCCCCTCCTGATGCTCCGGTGCTATCAACATGTATTCTTTGCCACAGTTCCCAAAGCAATGGACTCATAGGCCGTGGATTAGAACCTGTGAAATTGTGAGCTGAAAGGAGCCTTTCCTCTCTATAAGCTAATCAACTCAGGCATTTGCTACAGTGCCAGCAAGGAGGACAACACATTGCCTCACCTGACCATAACATGACATCTGAATGGCACAGCAGCATAATATACCATTGTTATTTTTCCCTTTTGAAGATTTGATTTGATAATTTTCCCAATTTCATAATCCTTCTTTCATTAAAATCTACATTTTCTTCTATTTCAAATCCCCTACCCTTCTACAGTGTAAATTATTATTATTACACTGTAATAATGTAATAACACATTACATTATTATAACAATGTAAAAATGTTATTATTAGTTGGCCAGGAACTAAACCGTTTTTTCAATACCTTTTAATATTTCACTCTTATTTACAAAACACTGGATACATTGTATTCCCTAGTCATGCCTAGCTTGTGCTGTAGGACATTGTTTATAGGGACCTGTTAGAACTTCATATTGGATCAGGCCCTTTTTTGTCTCTTAGAGCCTCAGTGTCCTACAGATGGGGATAATATCCACCTTAAAAGATCCCATGAAGATCGGAAGAAATCTTGTTGAAACCCGGGTGTGACACCCAGTGTGCCTCTGTCTGTCAGCCTTTCCCTTGACTCACTCACAAAGTCTTCATTCATTCCTTTACTCATTCACTCAAAATAAGCATTTGTTGATACTTAGGTTGTGAAAGGCTGTTTCAAGCTCTGACCATATATAAACTGGGCAGAAAAGGACAGCATACCTGGTATTCTACAGCTCTATTCTAGAGGGAGGAGAAGGTAATGAATAAATAAAAAGAAGGAAGGCAGTGATAAATGATAAGCTTAAAGTTAATCAGGAAGACATGATAGGAAATGAATGTGGAGTGGGGAGTGTGCCTGATAGTGAATAGCCAGAGACAGCCTGAGATAGCAGAGATGGAGTTGAGACCTAAATGACAAGGGCGGGGTAAGCTCCACCAAAAATCTGAAAGGAGAGAGAGAGAGAGAGAGAGAGAGAGAGAGAGAGAGAGAGAGAGAGTCAGAGCCCAGAGGTGGGTAGGTAAGAATGGCTTGGAGGGCTTCATGCTTGTGTAGGAGGATAAAGAAAGGCATTGGGCCTGACCACTGTGGGCCATTTAGGACCACAGTAAAGATCTTCTGTCATATTATCCTTGCAGTGAAAAGATTTTGGAGAATTTAAAACAAAGAGTGGGCGTTGGGTCAGAATCTGATTGTCATGGTTCTGAATGCCACCAAGAAGGAAAGTAACATGAAGAGCCACTCGGAGAGCTATTATAGTCATCCAGTTGTGAGTTGTGAGGGTGTGGCTTGTAGGGTGTGGAATGAATGGTAGTCACAAAGATGGGAAGAAGTGAGCAGATGCCGGGTGTCTCTTAAAGGCCACAAGACTTGAAGCAGAGAATGTTGAGGAATGGGCGTGTGGTTCCCAACTTCCATAGCGCGTATATATATATATATATATATATATATATATATATATATATATATTTGGTATTTGTTGCTTGGATTGTGCTCCTGTTAGGTCTAAGGTTTTTATAGAGGTGATCAAGCTAAAATGAGGTCCTTGAAAAGTCATATTCTAATATATATATATATATATATATATATATAGAGAGAGAGAGAGAGAGAGAGAGAGAGAGAGAGAGAGAAAGAGAGTATGGGGGGCAGTATATGAACATGAAGGTTCATGGTGGTCATAATAATGACATAGAAACTGAGGAACGTGACTCCCTGCAAACCACTGGAAGCTGGGCCAGAAGCGCTGAATGCCCTTAAAGGAACAGCCTTGCAGTATGATGTCAATCTTAGCTTTCCAGCCTTCACATCCAGGAGACAATATGCTATTTATTGCTGTTCAAGTCACCTGGTCTGTAGGACCTTTACTGGAGCTAGCCCTAGCAAATTTGGACAGCCAGTATCCCAGAAGGGCAGCCACTAGTCTCAACTCTCTGGTAGCTTCCTTTTCTGCATACAAAAGACAAAATAGATTTCTTATAGAACTATGTCAGCCACAGAAGGCCACCTTCCTAGGTGTTGCACTCAGTGTTTTCAGTATTTGAGACTAAAACTTTGTTACCAGCACTTAGCATAGAACCAAGCAAGGAAGGAAAGAAGGAGAGATAGATATATAGATAGAGAGAAGGGTACTAAAGAGAGAGAGAAAGAAAAAGAGAAGAAGAAAGAAAAGGTAGGAAAGAGATAGAGAAAGGAAGGAAGAAAAAGAAAGGAAGGAAAGAAGGAAGAAAGAAAAAGAAAGGAAGGAAAGAAGGAAGAAAGAAAAAGAAAGGAAGGAAGGAAGGAAGGAAGGAAGGAAGGAAGGAAGGAAGGAAGGAAGGAAGGAAGGACATTAGCAACAAAATTCTATGGACCAGTGTCTCTTGGGTAGTAACTGTGATATAAGATTCTACTTTAACCAAGAGATACAGGAGACAAATGCTACAAAGTGACATTTGAGTGTCTTCGCTCAACACAGAAGTACTGAAGATAGCCTTTGTAGCCATATGACACTCAGGTCAAGAGCAACCCTGGAAGGGAGAGAAGGACAGCTGGGCATGCTTTGTCCTTTAAAAGGCTCCTTTTTCACACTTCTGCTCCCACAAAGAATTTCTACCTCTACCCTATGTATTAATGTTCCCTAACACTACGTGTCCCCATGTGAGTGGGACAGTTGATCATGAATGAGTAAATAAGAGTCTTAATTGGCCCCTCCAAAAGAAGACAGATGGGCCTGAGTTGCAAGGCATATCTGATCAGAGGGGAACCCAGGCATCTGGAAGAAGAAGGTGGAGAACGATGCCTGTGTATGCTGAAATGTAGCAGGTAGCTGCTTATTGGGTAAGCCAGAGTCTCCATTTGTATTGAGGGAAACAACTAGAAATGAAAATGAGAATCTGCCTGGATCAAGAGTCAAAGAAACCCAGTATAGGCCAAGCAGTGCCTGTTGGAAATAGAAAGAGAACATTGCAAGGGGGAAAGGGTTTTGCTATAAGGGTGGTGGGCTTCTTGCTGCCAATGAACAATGAAATGTGTGTCTGCAACACTAATCTTGTACTCATGAGTATTTGAAAGTGTTGATAAATCAAGCATCCAATCATTTTTCCCAAGGTGACTATTCCAAAAGCAGAATTCAAACCATACATGACTGTGTATACACACACCCTCCTAGCAGATTTGAGCAGATTGGTCACACTGCTGGGCAGGTGTATTCTCTTTGTTCATCCCAGGCTTGCACACTTTGCAAGCTCACACTAGATGTTTGCTACCTCCTTTGATATGCTGGATTGACTTAAAACAGATCTGAAACATACTTCAAGATGATAAAAATAGTTTTACATTAAAAATAGAATTACAACAGGCACACAGATAGACATTTAAACAAAAGGCAACCAAATCTTCTATTCTTCCAGTTTATCTATTCTTTTTAATGCTGTCAGAAACATGTAGCTATCTTACCACTAAATTAGAATCTTCAGTTCTAATCTAATGTGTTGCTGATAACCTTGTCAACTTAAAAAAATAATAAACCCTTTTTATTTATGCCATTGTAGTAAAGGATTCCCTTCTCCCATGCAGCAAGTCCAGAATGAAAGTGGGTTGTTGCCATAGCAACAGAACACAAGGCAAAGAACTCAAAAAGAGGGAGGTCTCTGCTCTGAAGGCCACAGCCACAAGAAAGCCCCTGGCCTCTAAGTGGTAGCAGCAAAGAAAAGCAACCTGCCATGACTTTACACTGTCAGGTGGCAGCCTGCTGTTAGCATAGGGTCCCCCAAATTAATTATTTGCATAATTCTGGATCATCCACTCAATGGAAAATAAAAAGTATTCACTGCCATTCTTACTAGACATATTTCTCTCTTTCAGCAGCCTGGTATTAAAGATTTTCTTAAAAATCTAGCACACAGGTGCCTTGCTGCTAGAAGCTGCTTATGGAGTACATATTTAGTTACTTACTGGTTTTCTTCTTCAAACTGAAATTGTTCAAGATTCTAAGTTAAAAGCAAAACAATACAGGTATGCTCTTCTCTGAGTACTCACTGTTCAGTGAGACCACTGTATTTAAGAGTCATGTAACCTTCCTCCTTTGTGATGGGTACCACAAAGGTGAACATTCCGGGTGATCATACATCATGCTGGAGAAATACGGAAGAGGAGAGAAAGGATGAGGGAGTGTCACAGGATCAAGAAGGAACTAGGGTGCACCTGCCTGTGCTTGGGGCATCATCTGGCAGAGGAGACAGCACAGATGAAGACCTCCCGGTGAAAGCAGCCCAATTCATGCAGAGGAATGTAAGGCTGGGAATGGCGGATACTAAAGCCTAGGTGGAGAGGGGAGAGAGCTGGCTAAGATTTGAACAGAATATGGGAGTCATTTCTTACTTTAGCTTTGAAGCTCAGAGGCGCAATTTCTGGGCGGGCCGTGGAGGCAGAAGCATGGCAAACCCTGCTGTCTGAATGGCCTCTCAGGAACAGGGGAAGACTGCTGAGCCCATAAGGCTGGAATTGAGAGAACCAAGCACAAAGCTGCCTCAGACACCTGGATGAGAGATGCACAGTCATGTGAATTGAAATGGGCTGTCAGCAGTGGAAGGTGCAGACAGAGTATCCAAACAATAGAGTCACACAGCACCTCAGCGGGGCTCGCCCTCTGGTCCCCGGGACTGTATTTCTCTCTATACCAATTTTAACACTAACACTGAACAGACTGAGATATGAGAAAGAGGGTAAAAGTGCTTGATGCTAAGCCTGATACACACACACACACACACACACACACACACACACACACACACACACACTCACGCACACATGCATGCACACAATATTAAATGTAATTTAAAAATACTTTTTAAAATAGGAACTGTGGGGAAGGTGGGCCAAGCTTCTCAGTGATCAACAACCTTCCCATTTTACACACTTAAGTACTCACTGAACCACTGCAAACATCACTTTCGGCCCTAGTGGCTGAGTGGATGGACAGGCAAACATATACCTTTCTTGAATTTAGCCCCAGTACAGTTTCCTATCATTAGTGGTAGGGATCAGGGGTCAGAAAAAGAAGGGAGATCTTTTAGGGAGATTTTAAGCAATATCTCAATGGCAGCACCGAGTGGCAAGCAGAATAAAACTGATAAGGGCTCCCATGGAGATAGGATCGGGTTTCTCTGCTCCTCCTGGTCTCTCAGCAATATTAATTTTCAGTGCATTCCTATTACATGAGAAAATGGAAAAGTAGGGTGGGCTTCTTGCCTGGAAGACTGGAAGGAGAGAGAGATGGCCGGAAGGAGCCAGGCCAGAGGGAAGATTCTGGCCTTTTTGTTTCCCTGGTTTTATCATGTAAGCCTGCTCTAATGAGGTCACTGTCTTCAAGACAGCCTTCGCAGATCTCATCTAGAAGGAGGAAGCAAAGACCTGGGTAATTTTCCAGATAATTTCCTTAAAAGAAAAAAAAAGGCAACCTCTTTCTCTTCCCGGTTGTTTATAACTGATATAATACAGGAAGTCTTGATGCTTTTTAATGAGTTCCCAAACTCAAGTTCTGCTATTTAATTTTTTTTGAATCTGCATTTGCCTAAAATATCTCAGTAACTCAAGTGGAAAGGGAGGCTTTTGCCTAAATTATGAAAATGACCTCAATTTATTTCACGTAGCTATGGAGAAGTAAGCACTGCTTGGTATCCGGGCCACAGGGATCAATTCCTTCCTCTCACAGGGTCTGGGCATGCGAGTCCCTGGGGTGTTGGAGTGGGGTGGAGGGGAAAACCCATGCTCAAGTTCAACACTGTATTCCTTACTGTTTTTCATTATGAATCGGTGTTTGCTTGTCATTTACTCAGTCTGCATGGATCAGGTCTACAGCAAGCACCAGCATCTTTCTTTCACTGCTATAGAGGTGGTGGAGATGCTAGACTTGGACTAATGACTGCAAGCAATGGTTCACTCGGTTCTTGCTGGAAGATCAGCCCTGGACTGCGTTTGTTTCTGTGTTCTCTCTCTCTCTCTCTCTCTCTCTCTCTCTCTCTCTCTCTCTCTCTCTCTCTCTGTGTGTGTGTGTGTGTGTGTGTGTGTGTGTGTGTGTGTGTGTGGTTGAGCAGTGGTGATGTTGCTGCTGCCTTTCCCAAAGCACCTGCCCAGCTCTTTGTCTGTAGCTAGTCCTTGTTTCTGCTACCTTGTGCCTCCCCTTATTCCTCCTCCCCAGTCTCCCAAGATAGAGGCTTTGCTTCTGGATACTTTAGTTCAGGGGTGAAGAGAAGAGCCCTGTCCTGCACCTAGAAGCAGACCTAGGGTCTGTGGCAGGACACTGTTTGCCTCTTAGAAGGACAAACGCTTCAAATCTGGATGAGGGTCATAGGCAACTCCTTCAGGTGGCCATTCAGAGTGCCATGCTGCCTTTATAGTCAGAAGGACCAGAAACAAAGATGGCCACCAGGCCAGCCAGATACCCAGCTGGAATGCATCCCCATCCCCACACCACCCCTGCAGCAGGCATCCTGAAAATCTTCCTCTTCTGGATTTAAACATCTCTCGAAGGGAAGAGCTCCTTTCTGCCGTAATTCACATGCATACATGTGATTAGACATGATTTCCCACAACAGCAGAGCGGTCAGCGGGCTCTACCCAAAGCATGGTTTCTAAGTGGTTAAGGCAGGAAGAGAGAAACACTGGGAGGAGGGAGAGGGAGGGGGATGGAAAACCAGGGCTCTGAAGTCTTTGTTTCTCTCCCATCTGGCTGGAAGCCAGAGGCGAAGATCGAAGAGACCTCTCCTTTGTCCACTGATCTGACAGTCATCCCGTGTTACCACTCGGCAAAATCAAAGTGCAGCGCTTTCACAGGTCTATGTCTGTCGCTCCAGAGGCTACTGGGAAATCTGCCGCCCTGCGCCCCATGGCAGCAGGGTTCTGGGCTGCGTTTTTGCTTTCAAGGTCATAATACAAATTAAGAGAACTCCACTTTCTTCAGGAGAGTCTGTCATTGTGAGCATTCTCCTAGGCCTCTATGGGGACCCGAAGCATGCGCTCTGTGGCTTTAAGGGGAGAGAGAGCTCTTCCCAGCCCTCTCCATCAAGTCCAGTTAGGCTTTCGCATGTAAAGTTCCAGGTCATAAATAATTCAAAAGATATGAAGACAATTTTCTTCCTTCTCCATCTACCCCTGCGTGCAGCATCCCCTCCCCTCTTCCTTCCTGGCTTCTAACAAACACTAATTTAATAAACCGGCAGTAGATTATCCTGGTGGCTGACTCACGCCAGGCCTGGACCCTGCAGTGCTTACAGACTCTGCTGTCTCATTTGGAAATGAACAATAAAGAAATCTGGCCCTGATGCGCCCACCGTTCTTCTGATGTCCCTTGATTCTTCTTCTTCCTCCTCCTGACCACCTACAAGGATTCTTTACAGATGTGTCACATGCCCACACAACTGAGGGCTTCTCGTGGCAGTCTGGTTACCTGCGGCAGTTTCAGCTGATGGCACGTTGTTCTAGAGATATTTGGGGACTTCCTCCAGGGTCCTGATGCTAACTGCTGAGTGCCCCAGGAAGAGAGAAAAGGAAATATGCTAAGGAGGGGAAGAGAAATGAAACAGATCGGGCCCCTTGTTACGCAAACTGCCAACTCTGCTCTTCAGTCAGGGCTGCACATGTATTGGGAAACCCGACAGCATTAAAGTCAAGAAAAACCAGCTCTTCTCCCCAAACCAGTCTGGGTCCAGGACTCAGACCCAGGGACAAAGGTACATGGAGGATGGAGAGAAGGCAGGAGCTACAGGTGCAAGCACAGGGATTAGAGAGGGTGGAACAAAAAGTTATGCTTTCTCAAATAAAGGACAGAGATGTACAGAACAAGGCAAAGCCTAGGTAGCCCCGTGGCCTGTTTCCTTTGCCTTCTGCCTTTACCATTTAGCTGTAAATATTTATCTTATGAAGAAGCATCTCTAACCTAACCCCAGAGGGATTGCTTTAAAATCCTCACTACCATGATCCACCAAATATTAGCTTAGCACTAATGTATAGGGTCCTCTGTGAGGAAATAGATCGTTACCCTCTCATCTCTAAATGCTTGTAAAGAAAGCACTTACAGTATCCCAAGCTCCGTCCTGTCCATTATTTGGCTTGCTTTGTCCTCCTCATCACCCGTAAAGTACACAGAGGGGTAGGATTAAGCATGTTCTAGAGAGAGGCTGAGCTCTGGGAAAGGGCTGGTGGCTAGCAAGGCAACCATGCCTACCAGACACCCTGCCCCCCCACCATGGGGGAGGCACACATGGTAGGTTGCCTGTTTAGGCATTAGGCTTATGGCTTAGGAAGCAAATAAAACCAAGTATCAGAAGGTTGGGAAAGGGCTTCCTGGTGTGGTCTTGAATTCAATGAACTGCTTTGTTTGCTTGTATACTACCTCCACTCCACCGCCTCCATGTTGGGTTGTATATTGCTCTTCCACCTGTGGAGTTTTCTGCCCTCCACAAGGCTAAGGAAGGGAGCTGGCAAAGAACAAGTTCATGTTTTCTGCTTGATCACAAATAGTACATTGGCTTTAATGAGAACTGTTAGCACCACCTCTGTTTTTTAGCTCCCCCTCTGGGGCTGATTGATCTCTGCTGAGGGTGTTTCTCTGGAATAACAGCAATGTCCTGGTTCCTTTGGGTTCTCTTTCCAGATGTGTGTCTTAGACTGACAGCAATGTTTTGTGATCCTCTTTGGTGACTCCTTGCTGACAAAGAAGACATATACAACAGCAAAAGCACTTCTGCTTTGGACCCTGAGAGCTGAGAAAGCACCATCAACTTCCTGCAGGAAGCTGAGAAAGGGGATGAGATAAGCCCCCTCCTCCTGGGCATCCCTATATCATGTTCTCTATTTCTTCCTCCTGATTTATAATTCTACAACTTTGAGGTCATTGGGGTGCTGGGAAAGAATCCTCAGTGTTGGGGAGGATTCTATACAGCACACAGCATTCTAACAGTCCGTACTTTACAGCCAAGAATGGAAGGCGTGGTTCCCTTTGTCCTTATTTGACCAGAAGGCAAGGCATGGAATGCTGCCTCGGTGCCTGGGCTGCAAACTCCTGAGGACTCATAAATAAACCTACTGCCTGGTATGGCCTCTTGGCTAAACGTTTGCACAGTTACTCAAATGAAGCAGCAGGCATGAGTCAGGAGGGAGAAATAACCTCGAGAAGGGGGGTGGGAAGCTTAGGCGACCCAGGGCTGGGAGATGGTACTTTACTGAGAGAGATGCACAGCAGAGGCTCTAGGGACAGACTGCCAGCCCTCCCTCTATGCTGCGCCACCTGCCAGAGCCATTTGCAAAGCAGCTTGTAAGAGTAGCTAAGGGAACGAGCCACTTGTCCATCCTCTTTGCAGGAGGCCAACAAGGACTTTTAGCATTGCTGAGAGGGGCAATAAAAATACATTAAATATTTTATCTGTTTTGAACACTCACAATTTGAACCAAGGTTATACACATGCTGTGAACCTAAGGCTCAGGGATAGCAATTGACTCAGCAAGGTTGGGTCCAGCAGAAACACGAAGAAGTAAGTTATTGAATCCCACTGTTAAGTATGAAGTAATGAGCAGATCGACAGATCTATGTATCCTTGCCTGGAAGAGATGAGGTGCCAGCAGCTGGTGGTCACAGGTTATTAAGCCTATGGCACGCCTCAGAAAATCTTCAGAAGGGCTTAAATCCATGATGCAAAAAGGCATTGTATTTGTGATGACCCGCATCCGATCATCTGCTCTACATCCTGTCTAGATTGTTTGTAATACCTGATATAACATCAACACCGGGTAAATAGATGCTATGCTGTATTGTTTAGGAAACAATGACAAGAAAACGACTTTACGACTTTGCTTCAGTTGGAGTATTCTTCTGAACATTTTGATTTGTAGTTGTTTGAACCTACAAAAGTAGAACCTACAGATATGAAGGTTTGTGCTGGATGGATGAACTAATTTCTTTCCTCTCCTCTCTCTCCCTTCCTCCCTGTCTCCATCCCCCTTCCTCTCCCCTCCTTCCCTTCCTCTCCCCTTCTCTCCCTTCCTCTCCCCTTTCTTCTTCCTTCTCTTCCTCCCTAATGAAGTTCAGACCTCCCACATGTCATATTTCTTTGTTTTTTGTTTGTCTTCTACTTATTCTGAACAATGCCACTCAACAGCTCAGGCTATCCTAGAGAAATGCTAGAAACTGACTGACTTTAACAACAAGAATTTATTTTCTGAAAACTAGACGTTTGAAATCCAGGTGCCACTACCATAGGCCCTTCTGAAGGTTCACTTTTTGGCATTTCAATTTCCTCTGTTGTCTCCATGGTCTTTTCTTTATGTCATCCTACGTCCTAATCTCTTATGGGACAGTTTTCATAGTGATTTTATTATAATGACCTCTTTATAGACCTCATTAAAAAAAAAAAACAGTCACATCCTAGAGTACTACAGGCTATTATTTCAACACAAAATTTGGGCAGGTCACAATTCAGTCCATGGCAGTTCTGATTTTTATGCAAGGGACCAATGATGCTAGGCTTTGTCTACACAGACAGACTTTTGGCAAACAAAAGAAGATACTGGATCTGCCCAACTGTGCCTGCTGACCCACAGGTACCACCATCTCCTCTAAACGGTAAGGCCAAACACACCGATTAGTTCAAAGTATCCTATTCCAGGAAAAGCAAGCCTCTGGTGAAGAAGGGAGGCAGTGAGAATAAGGACTCTGGACTCCATGTCTGCTTCTGCTTTGTCTGCTCCCTGAAACCACAGTCCTTCATGTTGGTGGCCCAGCTCCTTGTGCAAAAGTGGCTTCTGCTGGCTGACTCTCTCAGTACCAAGGGTAAGTAGCCGGTTTTGATAATTGGAGGAGTTGCCGGTGTTTTCAGTGGAGCCAGAGTTTAGCATTCTGCTACCTCAAGATTTAAGAGAATCCAGAGCACAGCTTCATTCCTGGGAATTCATTCATTTCTATGTCCTTCTCTAAGTGCCCTGGTTCCTGGGGGGGAGGGGTCAGAATACCACTGCCCCCTGACAAGAGTCCCTTCAAGTAGAAGCATGTAGGCCATCTCAGCCAACCCCACCCCCACAGCTGCCCTTCCCAAAGAAAATGATGCTGAGATCTCTCAGGTGACTTTGTAAAGACAGGATAGAGGAAGTGTAGAGTCAAGGAAGGCCATTCCTGTGACATTTGTAATGCCTTTTAAAACAATCTCATTTAGAATCTTCAGCACTAAGCCCGCTTCATGTGTCTTATTTTGAAATGCTCTTCTGAAGCCAGCATGCCGGAGGCACGACAAATTTGGCATTTCAATCCATATGTCCATTTGAATTCCAGGAATACGCATAGATTAGGGTTGTGAAGCACCTTCTGGCTAAGGAAAGGCAGAGGCACATATCTATTCTGATACACACACAAGGAAACAAGGGAAATTAGCAACAAGAATGGAAATGCAAAAAGATACTTTCCATTTATCTTCTTTCTATTTCCTAATTCAATCCTACATTTTTAGAGATATTTTTAAAAGCCATGATAAGGAATTCTTAATCAAACAAGATTAGGAGTCAAACAGTGAGTTAATACTGTTTACTCACTATACACAGGGCATACATGTGTATGAAGGATTGAAATATAATTCTCTGTTACCCAGGATCACATAGAGTGAAGAGACCTAGGCATACTCAATTATGACTAACAATGGAAACAGGGAAGCTGGGCAGTTGCAGCTGAGGACAGACATTCTGCATTGCTGGTTTACACTGTGTGGATGATCATGCCATGAGAAAGGTCACGGATAAGAGGATATTAGAGTCTGGACTAGGGTATTGGACTGGGTCTTAAGGTCAGTATGGTTTCACTGAAGGTGTCTGAGCAAGGGTGAAGCAGGTACTGGAGTAGATGGGAAGCCAGGCTAGGACACCACGTGGCAGACCCTGGCCCATGGAGTAGGCAATTTACTCCTGAACTGAGGGTTGACAGAAATGGCCAGAGGAAAGGCAGCGGCAGGGAAGAGAGAGTGGGACTTGAACCTCTCAGAGTATGTTAGACCAAGGTCCTGATGCTGACCATCTCCTCCATGCTTCCTGGCCAGAAAGCGCTCTTATCTCCCTTCCAGTTCCCTAGAGACAGCACAGGAGGCTTTCTGATGGAAGTCCTGGGTCATTCAGAGAATGGAGCCCTGACCTCTGAACTCATGAGCAAGGGTGTTAATCACCTGTGGCCAGTTGTCAAACACAAAGCCCCACAGATCTCTGTCTTTAGGTCACTCATTTGCCATCAACCCCAAAGCAGCTCTCCATTGTGGTATTATGTAAATAGATACAATCAACTGTAACTTGGCTATTTTAGACTTCAGGTCACAGACCTCTATCTCCTTCTGGGTTTTGTGGTGTTCTATAAACACCTTTTGTCTGTCTTATCCCATTTCAACAGCCCTTACTTCTATTTGTGTATCAACCATGATCCTAGGGGTCACATGACATGGTCTAGGTTAGGCTTACACTTTATCCACCTGTCCTTGTTGATATAACAGATACCTCTAAACTTACCAGTTCCATGAAGACTTCCCTTGATTATTTGAACTACTCAGAGCTTGTCATCTGACGTTTGCACATACGAGGCCTCTGAAATAGACTCTTCATGTGTTACTGTGGAAAGGGCTTTGGGAAGGCTGGCAGGGCATGATCACACTATGCCCTACTCTGGTGTGAACTGGCTGTGTGATTCTGGTCCTCCAAGTCTAGTATATGTGGGAGGAAGGACTTGGTTAAGGAGCCTCATCTTTTGGGGCTTGAATTTCTTTGTGGGTGATTGTTCAAGCCAATCACTAACCATCTTCCCAGCCTTAACATTTCAATTCCAAATTCTCACTCTATTTTGAAAGCAGTAGGAATCTTAAGCATCTTTCTCATGAACTACCTGGCACACAGCCCTTCCACTACCTTTGCCTGACTCCATGGTATGGCCTATGAACACCAGATAGACAGCCACTGCCAACAAGACTGAGGCCTCTATGGAAGCTCTGTAAGGCCAGCCTGGTCTACAGAGTGAGTGCTAGGATAGGCTCCAAAGCTACACAGAGAAACCCTGTCTCGAAAAACCAAACAAAACAACAAGAACAACAACAATGCAAAGGAGAAAACAGAAGAGGAGTAACTTTGTGAACTAATGTACTTGCTTCTGTCAGTGTGTGGAAAACCTAATAGTAATTGTTAGGAAAGAAAGAGAACATATAATCTAGAAGAAGGGCCTTGGGTTTGTGATGTTAGGCTTAGGCAATCAAGTGGATTTTCCATTGACCAAAGAGTGGGCAAAAGGAAGGTCATGGAGCCCAGTTCAGTCACAGTCCAGATTGTGGCCCACAAGGATGAATCCCGATCTTATATATTGGAGATTGTAGTTGACACCTTTTGATTGAAGTCAGCACCTGACAGTCCCTCCTCTGCTGCCCCACCAGTCCGTCTGCCTTGGTTCCCAGGATTTCTCTGATTCTATGGACTCCACATCCTTTCTCCTAACTTGCAGCCACTGAGAGCTAATGGAGTACTGCCTCAGCTTCTTTCTATTTGCCTACAGCAGAGATCCCAATGCATCTATGTGTTTGCTGGCGTTTCCTCCTTCCCAGCTTCGATAGCCCCACACCTTATTCCTGCTGCCTGAGGGTTTCCTATGAAATCAACTATCTGGACTCAGTACTTGATTTAGGCTTAGCTCTCAGAAGGACCAGACCAGACCAGACACAGATAAAGCCAGATTTGATGGGATAGACCAAGAAGTGCTGGCAGAGGTGTGGGCACACATTTTCCTTTAAAGCCCCAAAAGGCTAAATAAGTACAACAGACCTCTGCTTGTGTCAGTAATGACTAAAGTAAGCTGTATCCGACAGGGCAGATGGAGATGCTGCTCTGGATAATATCCAAAGCTCTTGGTCATAAATTCCTCTTGGCAGGGCAGACATGCAGTGCCTGTTCTTAAGGCTTCGTACTGGAACACAAGCACAAGCCACAACAACACCCAGGTAGAATCACATCACAGTAAAATCACACTTCTCCTTTAGAGAATCGCTCTCCCTGGTACAGAGGATGTCATGTGGGATCCTGTGATGGTCTAAAGCCTAAGAGATGTGGGTTGATTTTTCACTACTGAATTTATTGTGTCACTAAGTCTCTGCACTCAGTCATGCTTCCAACTAGTCCATGAAGATATCAGAACCTGGAACTCCAGCATGGCTGTAAGGAAGCCTCAGCCCACTCTTCCACAGGCCCTTTAGCTGTAGCCTCCACGTTACCTACCTCTAGTCCACCTTGAGCTTCTCTCAGGCTTTGCAATGAATATCCTCCTGGAACCTAAAATGGCCATTCATCTTCAATAGTACTGATTGTACCCTAGGGGCAAGAGTGGGCTTTAGAAGTTTAGGCAAAGCTATCCAAACTTGGATGAGACACATTGTGTAATTTCTTACCAAATAGAGTTATCACAAGTAACTAGTCCTTCCAAACTCTGAGGAAGATAGGGAGTGAAAAGCCAGAAAAGGCAGACAAAGTCAAGACCTATTTCTGTTCCCTGGATCTATCAGTACTACTCCTATAATGGAGGCACCCTTGTCCGTCCTCTCTGCCCTTGTCCAGAACCTGCCATGCTGCTCAAAGTCTGCCCCTGTGCAGAATAGTTTCATGTTCGCCCCGGCCCATCTTCAAAGTATGTGTTTTCAGACTCTAGTATAGATGGCTACTGAAGATGTTCTCTCCCCACGGGAAAGCAAAGCATCAATTCCCTTCATGCTACAGACCTTTTTACCCTCAACCCCATCTTTATTTTTTGTTGTTGTTGAGGTTTTTTTTTTTTTTTTGGTTTTTTGAGACAGGGTTTCTCTGTGGCTTTGGAGGCTGTCTTGGAACTCGCTCTGTAGACCAAACTGGTCTCGTGCTCCCAGAGATCTGCCTGCCTCTGCCTCCCGAGGGCTGGGACTAAAGGCGTGCACCACCACCGCCCGGCTTCAACCCCATCTTTAACTTCCTAGGTATTTACAAAATTTAATTCTTTAATACGTTAATAAAGCAATTTGAACTCTTCCTCTAGCTAACTTCCTCCTGTTATTGGAGACCTAGACCTTGTCTGTGTGGTCACAGGATTATCCAAGGGTTTTTCTTAAAGAAAATAGAGGGGGCTGATATTACTTCAGCATTAATCGGCACACAGGCTTTAGCCCTAACCTGGATTTGATGCATGGCCGCAATTTCATTTAACCATCAGTATGACACATACATCCTTTACCGTCTATAAAGGTTGTCAAGCCTTAATATTAAAGGGGAATAAAGTAAAACTTGTGGCCCAACAAAGATGGCATCACTATCACCCGGGTCTCATTTAAAGCTCAAGATTTTATAGCTGCCTTAAAGGAAAAATGGCCAGGGCAAGCAGCCATACCCAAACATCCTGTCTGCTGCTGTTGTTATTGTTGTTGCTTCTCTCTTTTTAAGCTGGCACAGTGGTTCTTCAAATTTCAGTGTGAACAGAAATTAGAATACAGGGTGGTGTATGTTTTATGGTTGGTGCAAGGGCTCTTCAAGGGTAATTCTGAGTTTATATGATGTTCATGTTAGGTGTTGATGATGAGACCTAAAAATGTCATCCCTGACTGTGACTCCTCTGTTTGGAAGGCTTTCCTCAACATGAATTCTGCCAAGAGAATAGAATGTTTGTATTGCTGCAAAATTTTAATAGTTCACTCTCTCTCTCTCTCCCTCATTTCCTTCTTTCTCTTGCTCCCTGGTCATTCCACCTTTCAGGAGGAGAACTTGACCCTGAGGTCCGGAATGGACAATTGAAAGCATCTCCTGACCCCTTCCCCACCCAGGTCACCATGTAACAGCTTCACTGTAGTGTGATAAAGGGTAAGATGCCTGAGGCAAGGAACTTGGCTTTCTCATCCTCCAGCAAAGTACCTCAGATGGCAAAATCCAATCCCGTCCAGTTTATTTGTAATTTTCAAAGTAGAGATCTCCATGCCCATGGTATGTGTCCTGAATTTCCCGGATATATTTCCACCCCTGTTTCATCTGTTCTGCCTTTGCTCTGGCAGGTTCATGGCAAATGGTCTGTTTCTGGGGATGCCTTTTTCATCTGTGCCAGGGAAAGAAAGGCCCATTAGACAAATCTAACAGGACAAGTTCCGAGAGTTTGTCAGTTCCTGTCACTCTCAGGGATGGCTGTGCAGTGGAGCACGGCCTCGAAACAGACTGGTCAAGATGGGCAGCTCCCTTCTGGAAAGAGGTTATCTCAATGAAGAGAAACGTGATGGGCAAAAAACATGAAAAATGTCAGCATGTTGGTCTGGGGAGCTGTAAGGGGCTGTGGATGAATAAGTTCGGATAAGTCAGAGTCTTGGTCCCGAGTGCTACACATTCTAAGCTTATTAAGAGCCTGACACAAAAGAGAAAGATATCTTTTCTTATCAATAATTCTCTCCCAAGACTTCATTTTATCACTATAGGGATTATCGATAAGAGACATGAAAAAACGATATCTTATTTCACTAAGATAATGGACAAGAACTACATCTTTCCATTGCCAAGTACCCTGAGTTCCTCCATGTAGCCCCAGCATCCTTTTCTGAGTGACTCAGTTGGCGAGTAGTCTGGGTACAAGATAAGACCACACATACCCTCCTTTAGCCAGCTAAATCCCCCCCTTCACCCCTTCATCAAGGGTTCTCTTTCTAAACCTTCCTGTGTAACACCAGGTCTTGTCTACCCAGTCATTCCTTTTGGAAAACCTCCTACAATAGCTACCATTAAAAAGATCCTTTAATTCAGCATTTGCTTTTAGCTGCCAATCTTTTTAAAGCTCTCTGTAGTAGAGTTAATTTGTGAACTTTCCCTTTCCCCCACTTTCTAGAACAATGTTCAGGCAACAGAAGGTTACCAAGGTCACCAGTGACCCCACATAACCAAAGTCAATACTTATTTTCACACTCATCTCAATCAGCCTCTACATAATTCATATATTTCATTGCTCGTTTGCTTAGCATCTGTCCCCTCAGTAGGAATATTGGTCTATTTACCATATATCCTCAACTCCAAAAATATTTTGTGTCTGGTATGTTAGGCATTTAGTAAAAACTCATTAAATGAATAATTCAATCAATTGATTTATCATTGTTAAGGACTGTAATAAAAAGTATGGTTCATGTGGTGCCTGTGTATCAATGAAGAGTTGGAATGAAAGTTTCTTTGAGATATATATGTGTCATTTATTTATCCTCATATTTTGGAATGGTATGGGAGATGACTTTTCATGTCCCAGGGAAGAAGTGACAAGAGGAGATGAAGCCAATACTTGTTGTGTGCACAACTTAGCAAGTACTAGTTGTTTCATTTTTCTCACTTAGTACAAATGGGTGCTATGACTGTATCTACTGTGCAGATGAAGAAACTGCCTCAGTTTTTCTCTGTTTAGAGAGATTAAACTAGCTTGTTCAAGTTCACTCAAACATGAGTTCAGTATCAGTGAGGAAGCAGTGTGGGCTCCTAGCTCCTTCCTCATAAATGCCATGAATTCACATGCAATCATGGGAATTAGGCTGCTACTGATCAATGCAAGTCAGAGTGTCTAAAGCAAAATACTTGTCCAGTGTAGGATATTTGTGGTAGTGTTTCTATTGTCAACAGTGATTAGTGGTAGGGAGCAGTATGACTTTGATTTTCTTTCCCATGTACGCTAACCATCATAAGAGGGTTATAGCCATTATTCATGGAATATACACATAGTGATAGAGGAACCATATGGCTAAGGTGCCAGATAAAACCCAAGAAGCCAAGTTCAGTTGAACTGAAACTGAAAATCAAGCCGTGTTTTAGAGTAAGTCCATATCCACTACAGCATGGGGCACACTACTCTTAAAAAGTCGTTATCTAACTGAAATTCAAATTTAGCTTTGGTTCCATAATTTGATTGCTAAATCTGTCAACCTGTCCAATTGCTGTCACCATTCCTATACCTGCCCCATAATGCTGCCAGATGGGCTTCGTTGAGACAGGTGGACAAGAAGGGAGGGAGGGCAACTTTGAGAGGACTCTAAAAAGATAAAAAGTCAGTGCCCTGTTACACAAGGGAAAGGCTGGTCTGCCCCGCAGAGACCCCTGAGCTCTGCTTCATCGCTGAGATCTCATCACGGTCAGCTCAGTACTGTGTCTAGCTTCAGTTTCCTCATCTGCAAATGAGCAGTAGCTTTAATTGTTGGGAAGTGAATAGGTGCTGTGGGATGACTGGCTGCCATGGATGGAGTGCTTTATCTGAAGCTTTTCCCAGAAACCTAAATGTTTAGGGAAAAGAAGCCATGTGAAAAGACACAGAGAAGACAGCGTCTGTCTTCCAGTCTGTGGGCTTGTATCTGTGCACTTGCATGTACAATGAGGAGCCAGGAGCCAGATGGGGCAGTGCATACAGAATGTTTAATGGGGACATGAGAATCCATACTGACCTGCTTTTTATTTTAGTAAAAAATAAAAGAAACTGGATTTTGAACAAAGTGAAAACTTGGTAAGTGGGACAAAAGGAAGATGATCCATAAATCACTCTCCTTGAAGTGTGTGTAAAATGGTGACTTGAAATGCATGCTAAGAGGAAGAAAATATCAAGGCTGGGCATAAAGATGGCTTGGAGTTAGGATCCAGGCAATTACAGGAAAGCTAACACTGTCATTGTTTGATATAATAGGTATAGACTGAATTGTGTTCTCACAAATTCATACATCAAAGCCCAGTTTGATTATATGATCTGAAGTTACTCCAGAAGCCAGGAAAGTAAAAAGGGATCATGGGGATTGGCTGGAGAAATCATATTGGATGCAGATGATACTAAGGGGAAGTAAGAAAAATAGGGAGGGGAGCACTAATGGGGAGATGGGAAGAAGGTCAGTGCAGAAGGAAAGAGGAGTAGGGACAAATAATACTAAGGATGTTTGTTTAAAGCCTCAAGAATCATGTTATTTCGTATTTACCTAAATTTACCCCCTCACACACATATATCTGTATACATCTATCTATCGATAGATCTTTAATGAAGTTGTGCCACTTGAGCTGAGAATAATCTTCATAAGAACCATAGACTATCTGATAAAAAACCCAATAGCTGGCATGAGAAGGCCCTATTTGAGTTTTTTTTTTTTTTTTTTTTTTTGTCAGGATTGGCCAAGTGAGTCCCAAAACAACAGAGGCTATCGTTGCCTTTGGTAACCTCTGAGTTGATGATTAGTCCCTATTGCTGAAGACACCACACACTTCAGACTCAGGACCTGGAAGATTTGGGCTGGATCTGATCTGAAATCCTCCCTGCGGCCTGATTTTCACAGTACCAGAAGGTGCTTGGCAAGCTGCCAAGGAAGAGAAGCAATTAATAGTACTGTACAGATGTGAGGCCTATGAACAACGAGCAATGGGGCAAAATACCCCTAAAGGCGCAATAGTGGCACTCATATCTTGGCTGAAATCAACAGCTGTTTAATTGTATTTACAGCCCACTCAACAAGAGTAAAAGCATTTCTGGTACTAGAAACCTAGCCAACTATCAGAATGAGTGAGGTCGGGAATCTTAGAGAAAAACCTATTACCGCCACTTTACTAGACCAGCGTGACTCTTAACTTCATACTAAATGTATCTTTATGCTCGCTTATGAAGTGTGGCTCTCACTTCTTACCAAAGGAGCCTCTTCTCGGAGCAAACTGATGCCATTCCAGAAAACCACAACTGGTAATAATGCAGAGATCAGCTGATCTTGGAGGGCCCAGCCCCAATGGATATGTCTACAACACAGCTCCTGCATCTGAGCTCAGGGAGCCCTGTGGAAGATGGGGACAGAAAGATTGTGAGAACCAGAAGACCAGGAAGTCTGAGGTGAGATTTCTGTCTCCTAAAAAACGACAGTGAAGCTATACCCATGATGCCCCAATATTATGGCTGCCTAAATAAGATAATGATAATACAGTACTCATAGTAATGCATGAGCAAGGAAATCCCACAGTGTCCCAGCCCTAGACAAAGAACTAAGGCAACAAATGATTGCTGAGAGAGGGAAAATAAGTCTCTTCTATAGGTGAGCCCCCTAATTGGTCATCTCATACAAAGTGGTCAGCCCTGAGATATATATGTATGCACGCGCACACACACACACACACACACACACACACACACACACACACACACATGCAACAGTAAACTCAGCAGGTTGTATTTATATATTTATGTGCATATATGTAACAATAATAATCAATGAAAAAGAAGACATCAATATTAGAGATAGTGAGGGGGGATTAGGGAGTGGTTGGAGGGAGGGAAGGGAAGAGGGGATGAGGTGTAATTAGATTTTTATTTTTTTAAAAGGTGGAGTCTAATCCAATAGGATCAGTGGCCCTACAAGGAGGGTGTTCTCCTTCCTCCTTCCATTTCATGCCCTCTCCAACCACACACAGAAGAAACTCTAGCAAGCACACAGAAATACAGACATCCCTAAGTTAAGAAACAAGGCAACACTGTAATCTGACTATAATGACACCCCAATCTTGGCCTTCCAGCCTCCAGAATGATGAGAAAACAAATGTCTTTGTTTAAGTCGAATGTCTATGGGCAGCTCAGACGGATTGTGCCCAAGTGTTAAGGAACTAAAACCTGTTTGGAAGAGTGCCAACACACACATTTTGACAATTTTACTGAGCAAAGAGGTTAAGGTTGTTTAATATCAAGCAGCAAATGGAGCAAGAAAGAGAAATAAAGTTGGTGAGCTGAATGAACGAAACAGTCCTGCAAGGAGCAGAACAAAATAACCAGGCTTGAAGCCTCTTCCCCCATGGTAGGCCAGCTTTGTGTTTATCAAGGGCCTGAACAACAGCAACAAAATTTTGTACATGTGAAGTCACTCTCTCCTCACCCAGTGAACACACATTAAGTTGGCAAAGGCAAATAGGACAGCCCTGTCCTAGAATATCTCTAGAATATCCAAGATTTGGATTCTAACTTTAAAATTCAATGGATATATTAATTTATCCATTCTGAGTATTTTGTTTGAATTATAAGGAAAAACTAAGGCATAATTGAAACAAACTTCCTGTCCTAGGTTTCTTCATTCATGATATTATAGTCAAGGATGGAAGAAGGATCTGCCTAAAAAAAAAAAAAGAAAAGTGGGAGTTATTGGTTTCAAGACACACGAAGTGATGCTCAGAAAACCCAAGAACTATAGGGATAGCTTGAAAAGGCAAATAACTATTGTATGACTAAATGGATACATAAATGGATGGGTGGATGGGTGGGTGGGTGGGGTGGGTGATGGATGGATGGGTGGATGGATGGATGGGTGAGTGGGTGGGTGCATGGATGGATGGATGGATGGATGGATGGATGGATGGATGGATGGATGGATGGGTGAGTGGGTGGGTGCATGGATGGATGGATGGATGGATGGGTGTGTGAGTGGGTGGGTGGGTGGATGGATGGGTGGGTGGACAGATGAATGAAACAATGACTATTACAAAGGTTCAGAGAAGTCCTCTGGTTTTGTTGCACCTCTTGACCACAGGCAGTGACCATTCTCAATAAACTGAGAATACCCTTCATGGCTTCTCTCCTCAGAGTACCTGAGAAATCTATACAACATATTATTTGTGTCTGTTATTCCAAGGGTTTAGCTTCAGCCTCCTAAACTGGGGTACTGACAATCTCATTGACTCTTGGACAAATGTTCCCTGTCCTGTTCCTCCTGTCATTATGGGAACCTGTTTAATTGAGTCATTAGTCCACTGGCTCATTCATTTCTCCGACATATATTTATCAATTGCTCTCTATATGTCTGACATTGGTCTCCATTCAAGGATATAATTAGAAAGCACATGTATGTCAGCTTCTGCTGAGAAGAAACAGGAAGCAAAGCAATATGCAATGCATAGCCCATCCAAGACAAGCACTGCAGAGGAAAGACAATACAAAGGGAGGCATGGAGCAAGATGGAATGAGATGCAAGGTTTAAAGGTGTGGTCAGGGAAGGTGAACTCTGACCTTCTAGGGAAAAGTATAGAGTGCAATGGTGAGACTATTTCTTTCATTGCATTAGACCAGAGGGAAGAAGAGGTAAAATGGCAGAGAGGTTAGAAAGGGGGGTGATTTACAGGCCTTGATAAGAATTGTAGCTTTTAGTTGAGGGTATGTTTTTTTCATAATATTTTTATTTATTCTTCAAAATTTTCATATATGTATACAATGTTTTTGGTCTTATATACCCCTCTACTACCTCTTTCCAAATCCCCCTCTTTGACCTATCTACCTATCTCCATCCAAACTTTATGTCCTTGTCATCATCATCATCATCATCATCATCATCATTATCATAATCAGTTGCTGACCATGTGTGCCTATCCTCTGGAGCATTGCCAACCTACCAGCAGGCACATCCACCCCCCCCCCCCGAAAAGTGACCATCTCTATACCCAAAGTCATCAGTTGCCAATAGCTCCTTAGCTAGGGGCGGGACCTCTGGAGCCCTTCCGCCATCCATACTGGAATTTGGACTGGCTTGATCTTGTGTAGGTCTTGCAGAGGCAATCAGGGGTGCTAATGAGCTGATGTGTACATCAGTCATGTCATGCCCAGAAGGTAGCATTTTATAGCTCTCCTTCCCATTCTCTGGCTCTACATTCTTTCCAACCACTCCTCTTCCACATTTACTATACTGAACCTTGGATAGGGGGAGGTTGATATGGATGACCCATGTAGGACTGAGCATTCACAGTGACTTGAATTTTAACATGATTTCCCTGGCAACTGAATTGACAATATGAGAAATAGACATAGCATAGCAACAGCAGACAGGGGAAGGCATTTTTATAATCTCAATAAGACAGGATGGTATGTCGGCAGAGGTATCAAGATACCTGACTAAATGTATTTGGGAAGCAGAGCCGACAGGATTTTCTGATGATGGTTTTCATGTGAAATCTGAAAGAGGAAACTCCCTTTTCTAAGCATCCCAGTTTCCAACACTGGCATTGCTATGTGGCCTCTGCTAAGGGAGCTCCATCAGCTGCTGGAGTACCTTCCCATGTTCCTGCCATTGTGTTTTAGACTAGTGGTCATTATGCCCTTTCATCCATTTCCCCAAGCCCAACCCAGGGCCCATTCTATGTCCCTCCACTTCTGACCGTCTCACTTTACCTGTACTTAGGGTTCTACAAATGGGAAAGTGAGCTTTGGAAGAAAGGATTTACATGGATGAAAATAGGCCTGAGTGGGCATGGCGATTAACTCCAAGCCAGGGTAAGTGCTGAAGCAAAGCACTGGCTCATGCAGAATGGCACTAAGACAACAGGCCACCAGGGTCACCAACCAAGACATTTCTAGCTTTCTATCCAAACTGTTTCTAAATTTCAGGACCTTTTAGGTAAAAATGAAACTTATACAGTAGTAACTTAAGAGTAAGAATAAGTAAAAAGTCTAAGGACACTAGTGTCTCTTGAGAGCTGTTGATCTCAAAAAGCAGAACAGGACCACAGGCAGTGGTGGTGCACACCTTTAATCCCAGCACTCAGGAGGCAGAGGTGGGTGAATATCAGGATATCCAGGACTACACAGAGAAACCCTGTTGGGGGCTGGGGTGAGCAGGAAAGAAAGAAAGAAGGAGAAAGAAGCAATAAAACATGCAAAGATTCTTTTCTTCTTTTAGCTAGTTTATAAAAGCCAGCTGTAATTTTTATTACATTTGACACTTTGTACCCCTAACTTTTAAAAATAATCCAAGCCATCAAACCACTATATATTACTTTATGACTTAAAGTCAAACTTCTAAAAAAAAAATGTAACAATTAAAATGGCTCATTGGAGTTGGGCAGTGGTAATGTATACCTCTAATTCCAGCACTCTGGAGGCAGAGGCAGGAGGAGCTCTGTGAGTTCAAGGCCAACCTGGTCTACAGAGCTAGTTCCAGGACAGCCATGGCTGTTACACCCTGAAACACTGTCTAGAAAAAAAAAAGGAGGAAAAAAAGAGGCCCAATGGGTGAAACACTGGCCATGCAAGCATGAGAGCCTGAATGTGGCTCTCTCGAACTCACAGAAAGCCGGATGCAGTAGGATGCCGATGCCATCGCATGGCAATTATTACTAACTTGGGGGTCACAACATTTACCCCAGGTCAGGTCCAGACATCTGTTCTCAATAAGCCAATAAAAAGAGCCAAATTAGTAGTGGAAAACAGAAAAAGGACACTTGTTTAATGTGGAAGAGAGACAAAGCGACTCAGTGAACCCTAAATTCCTTCGTGGTCCTGAAGTAAGATCAGAGTTTAAATAGAGAACCAAAGACATGCACATCTGACACTCCTAGTCAAGGTGTGGTCCCACCTTTGGCCTATCACTGTCTGGCTTCAGCCTCATCCTGGAAGGTGGGGTGACAACTGTGTTAAATCTCTTTCGAGGACACAAGATCCCCCTCGAGTTGGAGTCTTTTCCTTCTCTCAGCATGAGATTCCTGGAGGAATTCCCATTTCTTTGGGGTTCACTGTTTCAATGGTCTGATGCTCTGAATGAGAAATGTGAGTATCTCTTTAGAATATCTTCATGTCTGCCATACTGGTTGCAAAATTACAGCAAGGTGGAAGGTAAGGACCGACAGTGAACTTGTCCTCTGCCCTCCACATGCTTGCCATGTCACATGCATGTGCACGTGTGTGTACACACACAAGATAAAGTCTTGTCATATAGAAAAATAAAAGAAGTCTTTTTAGGCCATAGGGGTGAGGATGCCAAGTGTGACCAACACACTCTGTAATATTTAGAAAGTACATCAGGTCAATAGTTCCAGATGCAATTGACACACTAGAAACTGTCCTTGTGCTCTTATGCTTCATGATCAGAGCTCCCAGGCATTCAGAAATGCTCAGGACTGTGTGCACAAGTGTTGTTGTTTAAAGCATCTAATGCTCACATGTGGAAAAATTTTCACTGACTTCAGTCCAAACCAACAAATCCTCAAGATTGTGCTAAAGAACACTGGAGGCCTGCTTCCAACCTCCTGGTGGAACACATTATAAGATGTGATGAAGAGGGCCTTTTCTAGGGCTCCTCGTGTTTTTATTCCTCCCACGAACAAAATGGAAACCATCATGAAGTAAATAGATTCCTCAAGGTCCTAAGGAGGCGGTTCCTGCTGGGTATTTGTTTAGTCAGCAGTAGTGTCTCAGCTGATGTTAAAGGGCCAGCCTCTAGTGAAGAACTCATTTTAGCAGTGTGAGATGAATAGGAAATACAGGTCTTAAGAGCCTTGAAGGGATGCTGGCACAGTGAAAGGCCACTGGTGAGCAACAATGCCAGCCCCTGATTAACTTTGTTACATGATGAACATTCCATGCCTTATCTGAAAGTGTGTAGAACCAGAAGTACTTCAGATTTTCAGATTTTTGGAATGTTCACATTGACTGTAGCCTTGAGCATGCTATAGTGTGTTTTCTCCAAGCCTGGAAGCAGAGTAGATGTAGTGATCTGCATACAGGCTCTCATGAGATCAGCCTGTTAGCAATGGAGGAAGGGTCCATCAGAATGGTTCTCTGGAGTGGCAGAATCAGTGGGGGAGTAGAGAGATGGAGACTGAGAGACAGAGAGAGTTTTGTTAGATAGTAGGGGTTAGATAGTCTAATAAGGGGCATCGGAAGCAATAGAGTAGCAGTTCTCAAGTGTGGGTCATGATCCCTTTTGGGGTCCTTTCACAGGGATTGCCCAAGACCATCTGCATATCAGATATTTACATTAAAATGTATAACTGTAGTAAAATTTCAGTTATGAAGTAGCAATGAAAATAATTTTATGGTTGAGGTCACTGCAACATGAGGAACTCCATTAAGGGGGTCACAGCATTAAGAAGGTTGAGGACCACTGCAATAGAGGCAGAGAATCCAGTAGCTACTCAGTCTAAGGAGCAGGGTCCTCAGTAGCTCTCCCTCGGGAGAACTGGAGACTGACATCAATGGAGGATGCCAGTGGCAGCAGTAGACTCAGGCTGCAAGCCGCAGTGTTCTTCCTCACAGCTCCTTGTATCTGAACATCCTTTTTGAGAAAGGGTCTTCTCCTCTCAGGTAAGCCTCTCTGGAAAGGCCCTCACAGAAATGGAGAGAAAGAAATCTCTTAGGTTGATTCTAAATCACACCAAGCTGACAAATAAGATCAGCCATCACAGAAAGGTTCGTCTCGTGAGACGCATGAAGCCTTCAGGAGATCATCAGAAACTCCTCCCTTTCACAGGATTCCTGCCACAACTATATAAGATCTAAACAAATAGCTTGGGCAGGACTTACCTGTGGTGTAGCTGCCTGTCAGCATCCCAGGGGATCCACGGAAATATAGGTGGCTATGTGTCCTCTCTGCTCCTGTAACAAACCCCGGTAAATTGATCTTCAATGTGATACCATAGTTGTCAGTTCCCTCTCTATCTGGGACAAATAGACCTCTATGTGTCCTCAGAAAAAAGTCACACAACATATGCATCATCTGAAAAAACCCTAACCTGATACGGTCTGAAATTCAAACCTTCAGAGCATCATGCCAGCTTTCAAAAAGCTGTAGATTTGAGATTTGATGTGTTCAACTTCTATGTGTCTTTCTGGGATCTTCATTTGTTTTTATTTTTTCATCTGAAGACTGAGGCTGGCTGTAAACTAGAGCAGGTAGCATTGAATTAGTTGTTTTGAATGTGTGGGACTAGGAATTTGGAACCCAGAACCCTAAAGTTCCTAGGGTGGCATAGCTAGTGTACCAACCAGCAACAGTAGGCACAAGGAAGCCATAGCAGCCCTGTCTTCTGCCGCTGCTCAACTTTTCATTTATGAATAAAGTCAGTGACGCTGATAATTGCCCCACCCTTCCTTTCTCCGTTCATTCATGATTTACACGTTGTAGTAGGGTGGCTCAGCATTAGGTACCCCCTGCAGCTCTATTGCTGACCCTTATTTTGCACTAGCTGATTAGAAACATGGTAGCAATCAGCTCTTGGGTACCCACCTATCATCCGCCTTGCCTAGGATGTGCCCCTATATAAAGCCATTAGCTGTAGGTGCCATAATGAGGATGTGGAGACAAGATGACTTATTCAAACCCCATCTTGTCAGTGTGGTGACAGAAATTAATAGATTCCATGTTCATTAGCATACGTCTAGCTAGAGACTATTACTAAAGCCAGAACTTACAAGCTTCAGTGAACAAATTAATGAGAAACCTTGAACATTTCAGAGACAGAAAACACAGTTGGTTTGAGCAGACAAACCTTTTGGTTAGAAATTATATCTTAAGCTGGCCAGAGTGGTGTACACCTGTAATTCTAGTACTTGCAATATGGAGGAAGGAAGATATACAGGTTCAAGGCCAGCCCCCATTATATAGAAAATTTGAGGCCAGCCCAGGCTTCATGAGACCCCATTTGAGAGAGGGTCAGTGAGCACCAAGAAAATCCTTATGAAATATTTACATGACAGTTTTCATAACTGAATATGAACTAATCTATTGTTTCTATTTTGAAGCTGAGTCTCAGCCTATGTATTTAGTCAGAATTCTCTAGAGAAATAGAACTGATGGAATACACATAATATATATGGGAGATTTATTGGAGTAGTTTATAGGCTGTGGCCCAACTAATCCAATAATGACTGTCTCCCAATAAAAGTCCAGGAATTCAGTATTTTTGAAGTCTACAAGGCTGGATATCTCAGCTGGTGTTCAGTAGATGCTGGAATCCTAAAGAAGTATACTCTAATCCCAGTGAGGGAATAGACCTACTAAAAAGGTGAGAGTAAGCAGGCAAAGAGCAAAGATTCCTTCTTCTAAGCCCTTTAAAAAGACTTGCACCAGAAGGTGTGGCCCAAATTAAAGGTGGATCTTCCCATCTGAAATGATCCAATCAAATTCATTACATAGATACTTGGGTTTTAGTTCATTCCAGATATAGTCAACTTGACAACCAAGAATAGCCATGGCAGCCTGTCTCTTACTGCAAACAGATCTTTACTATGTTAAAAACTTTGTTTTAAGAACTTTCATCTTACAACCTAAAGCCATGCATGCTCACCATGGAAAATATAATGCATGTTAAACTTCATTGAAGGAATTTGTTCCTGAACATTGTAGTCTCCAGCAGGCAATGACATGTGTTTACTTGTCCCAATCTATGTTCTTTAGAGATTGGTATAAGTTACCAATATTGCAATAAATAAACTTGTTATTAATGCCTGGCTCTGTGTCTAATCAGAAAAGGGTTGAACACTATGCCTTAAAATCAAGAGCACAGAGAAGCAAAATTCTAAGAATTCCACTGTTTTCAGACCAGACAAAGATGCCCTCTACATTAAGTTTCTGATAAACAAGGAGGCATGTTTAAAACTAGAGAAAAAGTATCCAAAGGGTGATTTTTATGACCAATTGATTAAAGTAAGTATAATAGTTTAATTTTCAGTTACTGTCACAAAATTCTCTGATGAAAGCAACCTGGAGAAAGGCCTTATTTTTGCTCACAGGTCCAGGATACAGTCCATCATGGTGGTAAAGCCATGGCAGCAAGGGCTTTATGATTCTGGTGCATTGTGTCCACAATCAGGAAGCAGAGAACAATGAATGCTGTACTCTACTCCACTCCACTCCACTCCACTAAATAAATAAATAAATAAATAAATAAATAAATAAATAACTCCTCAACTAACCTATCAAAATAATCTCCCCCATGCATGCTGTGTCTAGCCTAATCAAGATGATTCCTTACAGATGAGCTCAGATGATCCTGTATAGACAAGCTCAGATAATCCCTTACAGATGAGCTCAAAAGCTCATCTCCAAGGTAATTTCTGACATCAAATTGACAGTCGAGATCAACCGTCACAGAGAAAGTATCATATTATAATGCTGTCCACAAAAATCCCTGGCCCAGAAGCTGATACACACTAAGTGTTCAACAAATGCCTACCAAATATGATTATCCTGAAGCCAGTCTACTGCTTCAGAGGTCAAGGCATAAGAGGGCCCTTTTCAAGGTCATCTAACTCCACCCCAGCCTGAAATCCCTTTTAGATTCTCAATATTGAAGTCAGGAAAGGCATTCGGCCATGTGAGATGTCCTGTGAGGAGCAGTGCTGCAGTTTGAATGTGGTTTGTTCAGGTATTGGAAGATGGGCTCACAGTATAGCAACACAAAGAAGACGATGGAGTCTCTAAGACACTGCCTCCTAAGGGGTGACTGGGTCCTGACTGCCCTTTGAAGGGATTAATGCCGGTCTTGTGGCATATATTAAGTCCCCCTGAAGTGCATTTGCCTCTCCAACAGTTTGCTGATATAGAAGAGCAAGGCTCCTTCAGCCCTCCTCTTGTCTCCTTTTTGCCAGGTTATCTCTTTCCTGGAATATACCTCCTTCCCCAGTTCTTTCTCACATTGTGAGGCAGACAGGGAGGCATCTCCAAGTGTCATTGCCATGCTGTGCAGACTTTTCAACCACCAGAACTTTGAACTAAATAGGCCTTTTTAAAAAAAATAATAATTTTTCTAACTTCCAGTATTCTGTTTACAAAATATATAGAAAATGAGCTAAAATTTTATTTGTATGAAATAAGTATATTTAGATTTTGACTGTGACTCTTGATTGGTTTTGTCACCCTCATCGTGAAAATGAAATTTCACAAAGAAATTGCCAAGTTGGCCTTCATGGGAACTAGACAAGCCAATGGTGCACAGACAGACATGCAGACACAGCACCCACATACATAAAAAAAATAGAAAAATATTTCTGAAAAATAATCCTTAGCAACTTGTCCAACGATGACTCACAATGCATATTTTCCAGAGGCATCCAAGATGCCATAAGATAAATTTATGACTCAGTATCTTTGTTACCCATGAGAATCACCACAAATGAAATCAAGATAAAATTTTCTGGAAATAAATTATTATTAAAATAAAAAAAAAGAAAACAGGTAAAAAACAAGAAACCTGTGGTCTTTTAAATCACTGGTCAATTTCATTGTATGAGTGTAGTTTAGCACAAACGTGCCACCCCCATAATCCCCTTACGTCATGGATTTCCCTACACCCTCCCTAAAGTTACATATCGAGAGTGTGGACTCCAGTCTCTGTCCAGCTTCTGCTTCAAAGGACATGACACGGTGACTGTAAACAGTAGAGCTTCTCCAGCCATCAGATAATTCCCACCTGAAGTCACACTCTTCACAAGATAACCCACCTTCTCTGATGAAGGAGATGCCCACTACAGGGCAGTATTGGTAAGCAATATTAGCTCCATCACTTCCAGCCAGGTTGGCCAGGCCTTAGTGGGCTGGTATCATAGGTTAGTGTCTTTTCCCACTTCCTCTGCTGTCCTCTCCTTCTTTTCTCAGATGCTAACCTCCTGAGGACCTTGCTTTGGAAAGTCTGTCTCAGCGTCTGCTCTGCAGAGGCAGACAAGGACAGCTGTTTTGTGTTTTGGTCTTCTTCATGAGTTGGACTGCCAAATGACAAACCTGTCCAGTACACCAGGCAGATGAAGGGCACTAGCTGGAAGGTCACTAGACTACACTTGTGGTCCTCAATATTTAGCCCTTTGTCAAACAAGACCTTCAGTGAAGCCACAATGCAGAATAAAGTGGCTGCGCTGAACCATCTGTGGCAGGCCACAAGGTCTGAAAGAAATGGAAATCAATGGACCAGATAGCTCAGTGGTTCTCAGCCCACACCTGCATCTTAGTCCATCAGGGGCATTTTCAAAATGCAAGTATTGGGGCCGAATGCTGCTGATTCAGCTTGGCCTTGTAAGAGTTTTTCGGGTGACTTAGGCAGCTTGGGTTAAGACTCACTGAACCCTTGGGTGTCTAAGGTCCCTCTTCTTCTATTGATCTCTAGTTCCATAAGATACCACAGGTAGTCTTTTTTATTTTCAGGTGCAGTGTGAACATTTAAATGGGGCCCTCACTAGCCGAGGTTAGAGAACTGCTCCTTGTGGGTTTTTAATTATTCATGCTCTCTTCCCAAAGCCAAGCAAATGAAATAGCAGGTGTGCTCACATCCCCTTGACCTCCTTTCACCCCAAGATCAAAGGGCTTCTAGTGTTCCTGCGTCTACCTTCTCTGCTGCCTGATGTCCTTGGATTCAACCCCTAAATTTGCCCAAACTTAATTATTGAGGCCATCTAACTGTGGGGGGTCCACATTAGCCCTCCCTAGACTGCCCAGGGCAAATTTCATGGGTGTTATCAGTAGAAACTTGAGCTTTGTCTTGTCCAAACTTCTATTTTAAAAACTCATAGCTGGGTGTGATACTGTTCTTCCATAATTCCAGCACCCCAGGGAAGCTAAGACCAGAGAAGCACAAGTTGAAAACCAGCCTGGGCTCTATTGCCTTAAAACAAAATGCCCATTGTTTATTCTTCCCTCTCTTCTTGGAAGCTGAAGACAGATGCTTTGAACAGATGCATGCTCTGGCTCTTGTGTTTTACCCTATATCTGGTCAGCGGTGGAAAGAATGGAATGAAGCAGTTCTCAAATGTATGTTGGCCCAAAGTACATGAAAATTAATGCTATTGAGTTTCCTCTGATTGTTTATGAAAGGGAACCCATTTTTAAGAATGTCGTTGGGTCACTTAGTAAGTGAATGCTTTACAATGTGTAGTTTATTGTTACTTTTTACAGCTAGTGTTGGAGCAATCCATATAATGATTGGGATTAATTATCAACTGGTGCTCAGAGACTCTTTCACTCTTGGTCACCCACTCCCTCTTAGATCAATAAAAACATAGTTCTGGGCCCTCTTTTGTTAAGGGCCCTCACCTAAGAAGTTCAGTTAGACCCAATGATATTATTCTCAACTTGATTGGCAATCTGAAGCCTGCAATGATAGAGTCAAATTCAATACCTTCAGTTCCCCCAAATCAATGGGTCAATACCTAATACCCATACAATTATACATGTCTTCAAAAAATATGTGGCATTATTTGGTGGGTGCTATGTAAATGATTTTATGTTGTATATATGATCAAGCAATTTTCACCCAACAACACATCACTATCTTTCTCATCAGTAAATAATCATTTGTTGGAACATAATATACATTAAGTGTTCAGGTGATATGTAGTCACTAAAAGAGCTTGCATGAACTGAACATTCCACCAGTTACCAACACCAAAATCAAGAAATAAAACATTCATAGCATACATAGACACACCACCTCACATCTGGTCAATGTGCCTCACCCCCCCAA